>NC_134690.1:185277245-185613495 GCF_050947455.1 Rhinoderma darwinii
TGGAGAAAGCTCACACAAGAGCTAGTTTTGCTATGAAGCATCAGAGTATTGTACTAATAGTTCCCTAAATACTGCCCATAATCCAGGGGCAAACATATCGCCCAGCATGGGGAGGAAATATCCGGCTTCTCCACACCCCTCCCTCTGCTCACCCTCTCCAGGGGTCTCTCAGAGATTACACAGATACTGCTTCATCGTCGTCAGCCAATCACAAAGTCTCTATGATTTTATAAACGGCTCTGTGATTGGAAGATAGCTGGAAAGGGTCTTCAGTACAGGTTAACCCATTCACTACACTACCCTCGACCACCAGGTATGTTATCATTAACCTCTTCACTGCCCTAGACCACCAGGGATTTTCCCATTAACCTCTTCACTACACTAACCCACCAGGAATTATATCATTGTACTCTACATTTAGTGCCCTAGACCACCGCGTTTTTTACCATTACACCTCCCCTGCACTTACCCACTAGAAATATTATCATTATACCTTTACTGCCCTAGACCACCAGGAATTTTACCATTAACCCCATTCAATACCCTAGCTCACCAGAAATGTTATCATTATACCTTTACTGGCCTACACCACCATGGATGTTACCTATCGCTGTAGGGGAAATTCAGACTATCCGTCCATTTTAAAGAAATACGGTAAGTGTTTATTTTTTACTGCCGTTATTTATTTTAAATACAAGCAGATGTAAGTTGTGGGTATGTTGGTGGTAGGGGGCCCACATGCTGTTTTTACACAGTGGCCCTTAGTTGTCTGTGTCCACTCCTGCCATTACTAATACAAAGAGTGCTTTTAAAGAGGCTCTGTCACCAGATTATAAGTGCCCTATCTCCTACATAATCTGATCGGCGCTGTAATGTAGATAACAGCGGTGGTTTTTATTTTGAAAAACGTTGATTTTTGAGCAAGTTATGAGCAATTTTAGATTTATTCTAATTAGTTTCTTAATAGACAACTGGGCGTGTTTTTACTTTTTACCTACTGGGCGTTGTACAGAGAAGTGTATGATGCTGACCAATCAGTGACCAATCAGCATCATACACTTCTCATTGTTTCAGCCCATTGTTACAGTGTGATTGTGCAGTGAAAGAAGCTGGGCTGGAACAATGAGAAGTGTATGACGCTGATTAGTCACTGATTGGTCAGCATCATACACTTCTCTGTACAACACCCACTTGGTCAAAAGTTAAAAAACGCCCAGTTGGGCATTAAGAAACTAATTAGCATAAATCTAAAATTGTTCATAACTTGCTCAAAAATGATTGTTTTTCAAAATAAAAACCACTGCTGTTATCTACATTACAGCGCCGATCAGATTATGTAGGAGATAGGGAACATATAATGTGGTGACAGAGCCTCTTTAAGCAAACACCTGCTGGGTCAGCACTGGACATATTGCAGGTTACACTGTCCTATCCTTCCCATTTATTAAGATCACAATATCTTGTCAATCACAAGATAGGCAGTGTCTGTTTCTTTAAAATAACAGCAGTATTTTTTCCATGTTCTTGAGATCTCAAAGATCAATGGTGTGGGTTCGGCAAATCTGCTCCAGAAAAGCAAGGGGCCTAATGTACTGGTTTTGTACAGGGCCCTCTGTTGTCTGTGTCCGTCTCGGGGTCACATGATTATACATGACTGAATACCTGATTTAATAGCTGATCTAGTTTTTGCAGGTGACGTCACGGCACTTATCAGGTTACACAATGCTGTCCCTTTGCTGTTCACTTTCTGAACATCTTGTCTTTTTTGTGTCCACTCTTCCTGTAAATTCTGAAAGAACAAAATAAAAATGTGTAAAGATATATGTGCAGCGTACCATTTACCAACCACAAATTGACACAAACTCACCTTTATATCTTTTAAATGTTTAGAAAGATCCTCCAAACACAGGGTCAGGGTTTGTGCTGGGATTCTGTCATTTACTAAGGTGAACCAGTGTTTTAAGGACTGAACTAAAGACTGAAAAGAATCCATGTGTGCTTGGCAGGATGACACATCTTCTTCCCTGCAAATACAAGGAGCCATTACTGAAACACCAACATACAGAAAATGGAAGCAGCGCTTAATCATTGTAATCTGATAATACAACTCAGTAAAACAACAACAGCAGGCTCTCTTGGAAGCCAAGGCAGGGGTTTCAAAAAGCACCCGCCATCCTCGGCCCTGAAGTTCAGCATGATGCCTGTCTGATTGACAATCCTTCATTAAATTAAAGGGAAGCGATCATAGTGTCCAAATGGTTGTCCAACGAAATTTAGAGAGAGCATTGTTTTTTTCTTTAATGAACACATTGCGCCCCGCTCTTTCAATGACGTCTTAGGTGGTTGCCTACTCTACCTACTACCCCTCATATCAAACATTGCACTGACTACACAAGAATATGAATTATCCTTCTTATTACAAGATGTGAGTGATTCCAATGGTGAAACCATTGCTGCATACTACAAAGAAGCAAGAAAAGTACTAAGGCCTTATTCACACGACAGGGTCCTGACCGAGTCCGAGTGTCAGCCGATAAAATCGGCCGTTTTTTTCCCGGACGGTTTGCATCCGTTTTGCATCCGTTCCGGGCTGTGCATATCTGGACAGTGACATCAGGGGCAGCTCCTGAAGGGGAATCCCCATGCGGCCGGTGATTCCACTTCAGGAAAAGCCCGTCGTCTGTGTCCATTTAAGGACACTGAACGTTACTGGCTTCGCCTGGTGTGGAATCCCCGGTCACAGAGTGTTTGGGGATTCCGCTTCAGGAGTTTACCCTGATGTCACTGTCCATATATGGACAGAGACATCAAGCGCTCTGTCCAGGATCGGAATCCCCGAACACACGGGGATTCCACTCCTTCAGGGAGCTCAAGTAAGGCTAGATACCTCCCTGCTCTGCTATTGTGGCGTCGCTACAGCAGTAGCAGACGCAGCAGCTGCTAGCGGCGCCATCGGCCATGGGAGGTGTTGCCGGGCCAGGGCGCTTTTAAAACAAGCAGGGGAAGGGAGCCAGCGCAGTGTTCCCTTCCACCTGCTGTACACCCGGGCCCTGACACACAGTACCCCTGTATACAGCACCCCCACATTGTAGAAACTTACCTCCAGCATACAGCGATTCGTTCGAATAGCATAAACTCCTCCTCCTCCTCACATGCACTCTGCGCTGTGAGGAGAGAGCGAGCGACGGTAGACACGGCCATCACTCGGGACACATTCCGGTGATGGCCGTGTACTACCCGGCCCCATAGACTTCTATGGGAGCCGGGTGGCCGGGTGAACGGCCGAAAATATGGCATGTCCCATTTTTTGACGGCCGGTTTTCCCGACCTGTCAAAAAATCGGTCGTGTGAATAGCCCCATTAGGGGTCTATTGTTCCTACTGCAGCCGGTTGACAGCCGTTTTATGAACGGCCGTCACCCGGCCGGGAAACCCTGTCGTGTGAATAAGGGCTAACAATAAACAGCACTGATTTTAATACTCCATGGCTCTTATTGGTCCTATTTGCTAGGTATACTAAAGTGACATATAACAAATGATGTTCTTGTGTAATTCTCTGCCTCTATTCTGAGTTTTAGCTCTAAGTTGTAAAAAAATCTATTTATCTTTTTAACATCTTAGCTATATAATGTTTTTCACTCTCTGTTTTTTAAAGTACTTTACCCGCAGGGCACAGCTTCCCCAGAAGTGCCCATAGAGCTTTTCACTTAGCTTGCCCTAACTCCTGAATAACCAATATGTCTAACTATACAGTGATCAGGGTGCAACAATAAAGGGTGCCATCGCACCCAGGACCAGGGGCCTGAGGGGACCCAATAGGTCCCTCTTCCACATATGAGGAAGTACTGTAAATTAAGTCTGATAGTTGGGGGGCCCAATAAGAGATTTTGCTTTGTGGCTACAAGTTACACCTGCCAGTGATACATCTTCTACTGTTCTATCACTGCCTCACTAGATAGATTTTCTGAAAACTGATGGAAAAAATGCAATTTGACCACAATGTGTGAATAGATACTTACAGTTCAAGAAAATTTACAGTCCAAGGAATGTTTCCACTGAAATTTAACTCCACTGAAATGAGTCCCCGTTATGCAGAGCATAGGTTATAGGGTCAGTCTTGATGATTTAACCTCTCAATCTACTGCTGCTTGGCTGTTCAATAACAGGTACACACATGATCATATGTTAAAATTATTCATTGTAATACCTATGACATTCTTGCACTTACTTTGCCTTAACAGTCTCTTCAAGATCTTGAAATAGTTTTAACATAGTGTTTACTTTTTCCAAAGCCACAGCTTTGTCTCCAGGAACCGCATACACACATAATTCATCGACGAGTTT
Organism: Rhinoderma darwinii; assembly: GCF_050947455.1. NCBI lineage: Eukaryota > Metazoa > Chordata > Amphibia > Anura > Rhinodermatidae > Rhinoderma > Rhinoderma darwinii. The sequence goes on from NC_134690.1 coordinate 185,281,589, forward strand.
GTATAAATCTTCTAGGCACTTCTTCTGCTCCAATATCTCGTTGCTTGTTTCCTGTCACAGAATAACATAAGAATGTAAGACTTCTGTATTTTCCATGAAAAGATTTATGAGATCCAACAATGAGATTAGCTGGAGAATTGATTTCGCCATGCCAAGGAAATTATTTTATTCAAACCAAAATAATACATGCATAAATATTCTCATTATCATGATTTCCCTTAAAAAGGTTTTTTCACATTTATGATATATCCAAAGGGGAAGTGAGCGTCACCGACCGCAAATTTGGTGAGTCGGCCAGCAGTGACCGCATCCAGGCAGAAATTAAATGTAGCAATAGTCACACATGTCCATTGCTCTCTTCATTCTAGTCTATGGAAGTTAGCAAGCTGGCTCACATCTTGCCGCACTTACGTGTGAAAAATCTGTTTTAAGGCAATAACTTACAAGTATTGCTATTTCAACAAGAAATATACTTTATTCTGTGTACCCATCTGCGTCACAATTTCTGTAAAAAAATGGCGGTAAAAAAATTGCAGCATGCTGCGCTATTATTTCTAGTAAAATGTTGGACACCATGACAGAAACCTGACAAAACCCATTAAAGTTAATGGGGTCCGTCGGACGCCTTTGGCGTCCTTCATGTGACGGATCCATCATAGCGCTGAACTCCGATTTTCTCCACCTATGATAGAACAGAAAAATGGAAAACCTAGCGGAGATGTGAACAGAGCCCTGATCTAGAGTCAGCCAAGAGTATAATTTAACAAACAAGACTATCCAGTGTACTAATGAAACTTTTATTATACAGAGCTTGAAACGGAGTAATTAGATGTATATTAAAATGATATTCCCATCTTATGATGTTGGATCTTTCCACAGCATCTGAATGTGAAATAGAAGCACTCTTCAGGGTCTATAAGGGTGCTTCGACCATCCTTAAAAAAGGCAACATTTTCGAATGCAGGCAGTAAAATGGAATTGGTTGAGATCTCATAACCCTGCTCCCTGTCATTGCAGAAGGTAAGGAGGATTACAGGTAAAAAGATTGGGGCGGTCGTTCAAATTTTCCGTTAGGACACTTGTATATATGCAGTAGTAAGGAAACAAATCCGAATGGACAAAAGGCATGGGTGCTGAAGACTAGAGGATAGGGCTTAAGGCCTTTTTACGCGGGCCAATGATCCGTCAAATGATCGCTTGTACCAGCACTCATTCCCGATCATTGCTCAGTGTAAATAGGGCAGCAATTAGCCGACAAAAGAGCAAAGGCTCGCTTGTTGGCTAATCAGATCTTTTTTGCAGCCAGAGAAATGGTCACTAGTCAGCAAAACATCTCCCTGTGTAAGCAGCGGATATGTTGCCGACAAGATGCAAATGTATGGGGACAATTAATCGTATTAACGATCGTTTGTCCCCATATATTCCGATCAATGCTCCGTTTGAATGGAGTAAATGAGCGCCAATGGCCATGTTGTATTGTGGATCGACACTCGCATATTGGGCAGAATATCTGCCCATGTAAAAGGGCCTTTAAAGTGCTAATCTTTTTACGGCCGTTTTTACAGTTTTAAGTTACATGCATTCTGTACCTGAATATACTGAGATAGCTCTGTCACATCTTTTCCAGTCCCATCTGCTTCTGCCAGTGCTTTGAATTTTTTGTCTAAGAACGACTGTACTTCGCCAGAAAGATCCTCAAATTGTTCAACTTTAGTCTTCAAATCTTCCATCTTCTCAGTGCGCGCTCTTGTGTGTTTAGTAGCTTTTGAGAAGCGCTCAGACAGGTCATTCATCTTTCCTTGCAGAGAAGATGCTGCGGATGAATCTGCTGTCTCCATGAATTTCTTGACCTTTTCATTCATTGCATTGATGCTGCTCTGGCGACTTGCAATATCTTGTTCAAGCATCTGGAAAGAAGTATTTAGAAGTGAAAAGTCTAGACTACAAGCAAAACATTATAAATAGGTAACAATCATGTTTTATTTATCACCCAAAGAAATATTCTTGTAACTATTTATCTAATAACAGTAAACAGAAATTCACACTGAGTTTTTTTGCAGGCAGAAAGTTCTGCCTCAAAATTCCGTCTGGAATTTTGAAGCAGATTTTGATCTATCTGTACGACGTTTGCCGCCAGCAAAAAACGCTGCAAAATACACTTTCTCAATGGGAGGTCAGAGACGTAAACGCCCGAATATAGGGCATGTCACTTCTTTTTCCCGTGAGAGTTTTTTTCCGCTCGTGGGAAAAAAATGTCAATCAATGGGAGGCATTTTCGGCCGTTTTTTGGCACGTTTTCCGACACGGTTTTCACGTCAAAAAAACTCTATGTGAACTGGCCCTTATGCTTTAACAAACCTCCTACATTTTCATCTACACAACCAGTGTTCCTAACATATATAGTTCATCTAGACAAAGCATTACAACTGTAATGATAGTTCCACATGTACTTTGTTCAGATGTGCTCTTGACACATGTTGCCTAGAATATAATGATCCACAGTCTGTATAATTACTTACATTATGTTTTGCGATAATTTCCTGAATTGATGAAGAATTTAATGGCACTTGTTGATGTTCTTTCAAGTCCTTTTCAATTCCTTGCATCCAGTCAAACATTTCATCCAATCCATCCTGAACACTAAGTGATCGAGTCAAGGTTATCTGGAGCTTTTCATTCCAATCACTCACAGACTGAGATAAGTTATTGTATCTTTCCACTATGTCATCTGTAACAGGTATTTAGAAAAAAAATAAATTATTGTTAATTTAGGAGAAAGGGAGGGAGAGAAAGAGAGAGCGAGAAAAAAAAAATCCTTAATCAATCTAGCTGATGGTTATAAATGGGACTAATAATAGAAATACAATTGAATATATACACAATTAATGCTTCCAATGCCAAGTAGCTGCAGCAGAAGCAAATAAAATTATAGGGTGCATAACAAGAGAAATGAAAACATATTAGCGCAGATTTACAAACACTGTCTTAAATTTAGACAGCTTAGAATTAGACTAGATGCGTCAAATTTATTACAGGGGCTCATGCTGGATGATAAATTTGGCGCACCTTTCGACAACTTTTGGTTGACTTATTTAGTCCAAAACTTTGGTGCATCTTAATCCACACCCCCTTTCCTACTAAGACATGCACCCTTGTCGAAAAGGGGCACATTTTTGATCTTTTTGGTGCATTTCACTGATAAATTTGTCTAAAATGATTTGCACCAAAAACAAGTTGCAAGTTAAGCCAAAATTCTGGTGCAACAACAGTAGTAAATATGCCCCATTATTCCAATACAACGTTACATATCTCAAACCCTTGTAAAACCGCATAGGAATAAAAAAAATCTGAAGAAGTTTTAAAGGCGGCCAACTATATCAATATATGGTATTGTGGTCTTTCTTAGGGTATGTTCAAACGCAGAGTCAAAAACGTCTCAAAATACGGAGCTGTTTTCAAGAGAGAACAGCTCCTGATTTTCAGACGTTTTTTGTGCCACCCGCGATTTTCAATATAGGAGAGGTTTCTTTATAGAACCTGGAATGTAACATAGCAATGGCAAAAAAAATAACAGTAGGTTTAAACGTTTATCTCATATTTAATGGTATTGTGAGCTATTTTTGGGTGATGACTTCTTTTTTAGACTTGTCTTTCCTCTAATCTATGCAACTACCACAGTGCAATTTGGCAAACATAAACTTATAATAAAGGTCAATCTTGATAATAAAAAAAATGAAATGTGAATTGGGTACCAAGTGGCCTTTGGATTTCATCTTTGTTTAGCAGTAGTCCAACTTTAGTATCAAGAAGTCCTTCTGCTGCCTTCTTCAGTTTTTCCACACCAACCTGGTGAATGGTTACCTGTTCACAGAGCAACTGAAAAAAAAAGGCATAACTGTACAACACTGATAAGAATCCACGCAATAAGGTGAGTATTTGGCAACATATAAAGTGGGTCTGAGATAGTAATAGTACCGCAATAATACAATAGTTGAGAATTATCATGAAAGCAGCAACTATATAAGAATGTGTGGTGCACAGTGGATGAAAATAGTGGGCATATACACCTTTCCTTCCCACTCCTTATAGTTTGCATTAAAGAGGGTCTGTCACCACATTATAAGTGCCCTGTCTCCTATATAAGGAGATCGGCGCTATAATGTAGGTGACAGTAATGCTTTTTATTAAAAAAAACGATCTATTTTCACAACGTTAGGAGCGATTTTGGTTTATGCTAATGAGTTGCTTAATGCCCAAGTGGGCGTATTTTTACTTTCGACCAAGTGGGCGTTGTACAGAGGAGTGTATGACGCTGACCAATCGGCATCATGCACTCCTCTCCATTCATTTAGACAGCAGAATCGCGTTCTTACTAGAACATGATCTGCAGCCACATACACAGCGATTCTGCTTGATTAACATTACTGCAGTGTCCTGATAATGAATACACATGACCATCCAGCCTGGACGTCATGTGTATTCAGAATCCTGACACTTCTGAATCTTTTCTGTGAGATTTAGAGCAAGGGAAACGAAATCTCGTTTACCTCCGTGATCTCGCAAGATTTCGTATCCGTTGCTGGAATCTCACAGAAAAGATTCAGAAGTGTCAGGATTCTGAATACACATGACGTACAGGCTGGATGGTCATGTGTATTCATTATCAGGACACTGGATTAACGTTAATCAAGCAGAATCGCTGTGTATGTGGCTGCAGATCATGTTCTAGTAAGAACGCGATTCTGCTGTCTAAATGAATGGAGAGGAGTGCATGATGCCGATTGGTCAGCGTCATACACTCCTCTGTACAACGCCCACTTGGTCGAAAGTAAAAATACGCCCACTTGGGCATTAAGCAACTCATTAGCCTAAACCAAAATCGCTCCTAACATTGTGAAAATAGATCGTTTTTTTAAATAAAAAGCATTACTGTCACCTACATTTTAGCGCCCATCTCCTTATGTAGGAGATAGGGCACTTATAATGTGGTGACAGAGTCTCTTTAAAAGCCAACAAATGTCCTAAAAACATGTACAGAAAAAATATATATGTAACTTAATTTCATATTATTACAGTATTTTCACAAAAATTGGGGTTGTCCAGGATTATTTTATTTTTTAGAATTGGCCATCAGTGTTTTAATGGTGCTACAAATAAATCAACTTTCTAGTTTACCGCTAGTTGTTAAAAAATTTGCGCTTTCTTTATTCTCTGGGGGTTCCCTCTCACTTGCCTTGGCGGTAAGTAAACCCTGCAGCCACAGATCAGCCTGTACATGGCCGCTCCTGCACAATTCAAAAAGCACAACTAATAGTCATAGATGTGACGCTGTATAAATACAATGCTAGATCTATTGGATGAATATAATATATGAGTACATGGGGATTTGGGAGTGTGTATGAGGTGGGTGCAATGATTCAAATTAGCCATAAAGGGGAGAGCTACAAGAGAATAAACGGAGGAGAATTTTTTTATACAACTAAATTAGAAAAAGTAAATTTATTTGTAGTAACATGGCCACTAAAATAACCAGTTGATTCCAGACAAACCCTTTAAACGGGTTGTCCAGTTTGGGGGCTGTTTTTTATACTGATGACCAATCCACAGGATAGACACCTGGACCCTGCATAGATCAGCCTCTGGGTGCTGGTAGTTATGCAGTGGTCAGTGATGGAGATGCCTCCGACCACTGTATAGCGGCCATGCTGGGTTACTGCAGCTCTGCTACTATTTATTTGATTAAGAGCAGAGATAAAGTACTGCAGCACGGCCTCAATACAGTGGTTTGAGACATCTGCTTCCGGCACCAACCCATGAATAACTTCCGGCACACAGAGGCAGCCAGAACGGCTGATCGGTGTGTGGTCCAGGTGTCTGGCCCCCACTGATCATATGCTGATCACCTATCCTGTGGATCGGTCATCAGTATAAAAAACAGCCCCAAACTGGACAACCACTTTAACATCCCACGTGTAAGTGCCCAGAGACCTTTAATTAACATCAATTGTTCAGCTTTAGAATATTTGATATTTGGGAGATTTGGAAAATGCCATCATTTTTTGTCACCTAATAAGACAATACAGAGAAACTAGAAGACTTTGTAATATGTGGTGGACTGTTACTACAAGCAATTATAATAAAGAGGAAAACATGTACCTTTGTGTCTTCTATCTGTATCTGCAGGTTCCTTGTGTCTGCAGCGATGGGCTCAGACAACCCTTTCTGCACAGCAGATTCTGATTTCTGGAGGCCGGCCAGTAGTCCACAAGATGCTTCTTTATAATGCTCGTATTTATCTACTAAATCTTTCAGGTTATTTCCTAATACATTACACTAAAAAGGAAATGACTATAGTCAATTACAAATTAGGTACTACACACACAAACACAGAAATTCTTCCTCTTCCATCATTGTCATAAGACTGTCCATATGACCTATTAGAGCAAGCAGACATCCTATAGGGGGGTATATCACTCTGACAGACCTGACCTCTACATGCTTTACAATGACTAAAATGTAATGCTATATCTTCATTACATTTGTGGTCGCTGCAGGAAAAATGTATGTCCGTACGCAGCTTCAGCAGACCTGCGGAGATCAGCTTATCACTACGCCAACCTTTTATTTTAAAACTTCCTGAGACAATCCCCTTAAAGAGAAGCTCCACCTTTATACAAGTTCAGTTCATTTGTCTGCTGGTGAAAAAATAATAAACTTTGTAGTATATTTGTTGTGTTTTAGCTATCTTTTAGCAGAATTATGGCTGCTATATACTGTCTAGTATGTGTTTTGACAACCATGTGTCCGTAGCTTCTTTTTCAGGTACAATATTAGGGCCTGTTCACATCTTTGTTGTTCACATCACAGATCTGACTGAAAATACTGGAAACAATAGCCCAGCGTGCTGAGCTATTTTTTCAGGTAAAACGACGGACACCCTGATGCGAACCCGACAGAACCCATTGATTTCAATGGGTTCTGCCAGGCGCCGATTGTGTCTGTCATACAAAGGAACCAGCAATTGCCGTATTTTGGTTGTTCTGTTCCTCTGACAGGGAAGAACAATGGGAATACCAACTCAGGTGTGAACCCAGCCTTACTAAACCTTACACCTTTGCTAAAATGACACTATTTTGATGGGATACAACATTTTTCGCATACATGAAAACACAACATGCGCAAGCAGCAGGAATGAAGTGAAAATACCAAAGACTTACATTTGCATGTAAGGACTTGAAGTTTCCTGAAGCCAAGTCTAATTTGTTTTGCACCATGGTACAGGTTTCTATGGTGCTAATATTATTGTTGTCTTCTACATCATCTTTACGGCAGGATTTTGCAGCATCTAGCACCCTCTGACCAGATATAGTGATATAACGCAAATCTCCTTTGTGAGAAATCACATCTTCTGAAAAGTTTTTTTGACTCTGAAGTTTGCCCATGAGACCTGCAAAGTTCTCAGCTCCACTTTCCAAATGTTCTAGTTCATCTTTTGAGTCTTGAAGCCAATTCTCAAACTCACTGTAGTCGGCTGTAAACTTTTCTAACTCCTCTTGAACTGTTAGGATCACCTTCATTTTCCGCTCAGAGTCACGTAAAGCTGACTCATACTGGGCTTTTAATACTTCTATGTTCTTCTGTAGCTTTTCCTTCTCTTCAGGAGTAAGATGGCGGCCTTGTTTCTCAAGTAGTGCTTGAGCTGATTGTGTGGCTATTATAACTGCCTGATGCTGAGACACAATTTTCTCATGTTGTGCCTGCAAATCATAAAACATGGTGTGAATAGTATTAATAGTTTAAATGAGCTTGACATTTTACAACCAGCGGACAAACTGTCGTATCACAAGAGGAATTTTAAGCAAGGGTGGGAGTGTTGAAAGTGTAAACCAATCTGTACCAATCGCTTGATTAAAGGGATATCCAATAAATGTATGATAATTGCGGTCCCAGCTCCAGAATGGGTTTCACCCAACCCCGTAACTCCTGGTGAGGCAGCCACCCCATCCAGGCATTGGGACCTGCACCTATTTTGAGAACAAGAGTCACCCGTCATCTGAATGGAAAGGTGGCCACACGGCTCTCTCCATTGATTCTTGTGGGAGTTACAAAAGCAGTACAGCCATTCATTCACCGATTTAATGTTTTTTGTAAATAAAGATAATTACCAGCTAGTGGAAGACCAAACGAGATGCGGGTGAGGGTCTTTGGATCAGTCAGAAGAGAAACTTGTTTTTTTTAAATAAAAATATGATACATAAGTATTGTATGTGCCTCCTCATGTAACAGCTGCGCTGAGAGCAAGGACATTGTCTGTATTCTATGATCATGATCAGGAGTTACTGGTGGAAGGGGCAGCCTGCATGTGGAGGCAGGTGTAGTCTTCCTGGTAGATTTCGGATACCAGATGCAAGTGTTCTATAAAAGTGCGAATAGAATGTATCCTTGCATCCAGCGCCGGGACTATATGAGCAGCGATTCTGATCTGTTAACCATGTAGACCAGCGATCCCCAACCTTTTATACCTTGTGAGCCGCCTTCAACTTTGAGTGATGGCCAGGAGCCACAATTAAGTAAAATATTTTAACATATTAAACGTAGAGAAATATAAAATCAGGAAATTTCAATTTCCTGGTAAATATTTAAGTTTCAAATTTAACACACTGGTATTTCGCCACCTAAACTGGCACTTTCCTGCTGATAGGCTATGTCTGTAATATTGTTAATGTGAATGTCAAAGTGTAGCGAGAGAATATGGTTATAACTGAGGGTTCCTATGGCGAGATACACAGCAGGGGGTGCGAGCCTCATGTGGCTCCAGGGACACTGGTCGGGGACTAGTGATGTAGACACTACTATAATAGGTACTATATTAAACTGGTGGTGGTGATCTTACCATATATGAGCCTGGGTTTTGATGTAAGATAAAAAACATTATCTATGCTTATCTTTTCAAGATATGGCGACTGCTTTTCATGCTTAATTTACAAAAATAGTTAGGTTCAGTAGGTCAACATCAGAGAGATAACCAAATTACATCACAACATCATCACATATATTAACATGGTATTGTCATAAAGTTTTATTCATGATGCCCTTTTTTTTGGATAAATATATCACTTTACTGCCAATCCTCTCCAAAATATCAGCGCTAGTGCCACTTAGTTGACATTTTCTATCCCATTTAGTTTTCAAACAAATCCATCCTCTTATTGTACCTTCACTTTTTGATACTGGCTATTTAAATCCTCTTCTTTAGACTGTTCGTGGACATTCATGAAGTTTGCTTTTCCATCGCACACAATCAGGTTGCCATTAACCTCTTGCCCTCCATCTAGTATAGACTGTATTTCACTGTCTTTATGATGTGTTCCATTTTGCTTAATGTGAGATTTTTTCTCCTGGTTTCCATTTTCTGCTTCTTCATCCACACGTGAAAGCCAATCTAGCAGACTTTCTATTTTGTGTTTGCTTTCTTCCAGTTGTTCTACAGCAGCCGACTAAAGAGAACAGACATTTAAGGAATGAATATAGATAATTTACTTTAATAATGTTGACCAAATATTCTACCACTGTAAACAATATTATCCGTGTGTACATCATACATACATGGGGTCATATATATAAATGTATATATGTATATATTTTGGTGGTAACACATATGTAAGTTCTAGATATTGTGAGATATAAATGTCAGGAACCTTTTCTGTTTCTTTCTTGATGGCTGTTGTGACTGCCTTTTCAAGTTCCTTCTTGGATTGTTCCGCTTTCTTACGGAGCAGTTCAAACTTAGCTTTAGCCTCTTTCAGTTTTTGCTCAATGATGACTTTTTCTTCTGGGGAAAGTTTATCTCCATGCTCTTGGAGGAATTTTTCTGTGTTTTTCACAATCTCCGCAAGTTCACTGGCACCAGCCTGCATATCTTTCTGTAACTCCTACATATTTATGGAAAAATTCATTAATTGTAGCATTACACACTTAGATTTTCTAGATTATTAGTATTTCAATCTGACATTATGGAAAGTTACATCATTCTTCTCATCAAGGGAGAGCTTTCCAAATAATTCCCTGAAACCTTCACTCCCTCTATACCATGATAAAGGCAGTGATGCATTGCACTAAATATTATGAAACGTCACAAAGCCTTATGATAAGTTAAAAGATTGTATTGTCTCTCACTGAAAAATTCCAGCGGAAATCCAACAAGTTATATATAAAATCCCTCTGCTGTTTTAAAGCAATAAAAATAATAATAATACTGCATTCTTGTGCCGAGTTAGGTCTGGTGCACATCGTGTTTTAGCCCTACATTTGTCGTGTACATCGGGAAAACACCCGACATACACACTAAACTTGTCTATAGGGCTCCATTAGCCCAACGATGGCCAATAGAGTGTCCTTTTTAGCCTCCGTCAGGCTGGTATATGTCGTTATACCTTTTTTTTTTAGGATGGAATGACGTAGTAGACTACGCTATTCCATCTTGAGGGGTCCAGCAAAAAACACGTATACTACGCAGTATACGTTTTTAACATGGGAACCACTGGGAGCTTCTCCTGTGCCAGAGTCCCGGGAAGGGCATCATATATCAGCCCTGGGGAAGCCAAAGATGTCAGGGGTTTTCAACTACAGAGTCCCCGGGCAGAGAATTGGAAGTGCTCTGGCCAGGGACCCCCTGACTGAAAGCAGCCCCTGACATAACCGTCTATATATGCTTCAAGAAGTGCTCTGCCCGGGGAGTTCGGGCGACATATCCCACCATATGCATTATTGTATTTTTGCTTTTGTTTTAAATGTTTGGTTTGTAATGTGCTTTTGACACAATAAAGTATATGCTATTTACATTAATTTGGCTGTTGGATGCCCCCCTTTTCCTTCAGACCTTCCCTTCAACCCCTTCCCACCACAGCCAATTTTTGTTTTTTCATTTTTTTCATCCCCACCTTCCAAGAGCCATAACTTTTTTCTTTTTCTGTTGGCATAATGTATGAGGGCTTTTTTTTTTTTTTGCGGGATGAACTGTATTTATAAATGGCTCCATTTAGTGTACCATATAATTTTGTGCGTGGAATGGAAAAAAAACAGCAATTCTGCCATTGTCTTTTGGGTTTTATTTTTACAACGTTCATGGTGCGGTGAAAATGACATGTTAACTTTATTCTAAGTGTCATTACGATCACGGCATTACCAAATGTATATAGTGTTTTTATGTTTTAGGGTGCAGTCCCACGCGGCAGATTTTGTTGCAGAAACAGCCCCATTAGGGTATGTGCACACGGCCAATTTTCAGGCGTAATGGAGGCGTTTTACGCCTCGAATTACGCCTGAAAAGACGGGTCCAATACGTCATCCAATACGTTGGCAAACATCTGCCCATTGCTTGCAATGGGTCTTACAATGTTCTGTGCAGACAAGCTGTCATTTTACGCGTCGCTGTCAAAATATGGCGCGTGAAATGACGGCTCGTCAAAAGAAGTGCAGGACACTTCTTGGGACGTTTTTGGAGCCGTTTTCTCATAGACTATTGAAAACAGCTCCAAAAACGGGCGTAAAAAAACGCCACGAAAAACGCTGCGAAATACGCGAGTTGCTCAAAAAACGTCTGAAAATCAGGGGCTGTTTTCCCTTGAAAAGAGCTCCGTATTTTCAGACATTTTTTGTTAAGCATGTGAACATACCCTTAATATGAATGGAACTCATTTTCAGTCGCAGTAAATGTGTGATCAAAATCTGCCGCGTTTGACTGCACCGTTACTACTTTTACAAAATAAAAATAAAAATTTGTGTCGACATATACTGAGACCCATATTTTTTCGTAGATGGAGCTGTGTTTGGGCTCTTTATTTGCGGGGCAAGCTGTATTTTTTATTTGTATTTTTGCCATTTTTTTTTACAGTGTTCATAGTTCCCTATGCGGGATAAATAATGTGACATTTTAATAGTTCGTATCATTACGGACACGGTGATACCCATTATGCTTATTTTTAAATGTAATAAATGGGAAGAGGTTTTTTTTTTACTTTTATGCTTTTTTTTTTTTTATTCCCGCTAGGAGACTTAACCCCTTAATGACCACCTATAAGCCTTTTCACAGCGGTCATTAATGGGCTTTATTCTACAGCGCCGCCATTCCACAGCGCTGCATCAGAATAAAGTAAACAGAGCAGGGAGCTGCTCGACCAAGTGAGATCGATATTAGTATCGATCTCACCCGTTTAACCCTTCAGATGCGGTGCTCAATAGCGTGCACCGCATCTGAGTGGTTTTGGAGAGAGGGAGGGAGCTCCCGCTCATCTCACTGACACCCGGCGATAAGATCGCCGAGTGTCTGTGTCTCCGATGGCAGCCGGGGGCCTAATAAAGGCCCCCAGGTCTGCCTGTAGTGAATGCCTGCTAGGCTATGCCAGAGGCATGACCTAGCAGATGCCTGTCCGTTTTAAATGGACAGGCAGTAATACACTGCAATACAAAAGTATTGCAGTGTATTATAATAGCGATCGGATGATCGCATATTAAAGTCCCCTAGTGAGACTAGTATAAAAGTAAAAAAAAGTTGAATAAAGTTAATTTTAAAAAAAAAGTGAAAAAAAAAAATGAAAAACCCACTTTTTCCCCACATACAAAATGCTTTACTATTAAAAAACACAAGAAAGCAAGAAAGTTACACATATTTGGTATCGCTGCGTCCGTAATGACCCCGACTATAAAGCTGTTACATTATTTAACCGGCACGGTGAAAGCCGTAAAAAATAAAATAAAAAACAATGGAAAAATTGCTGTTTTCTGTTAATCCTGACTTTAAAAAAATGTGATAAAAAGTGATCAAAAAGTCGCATCTACTCTCAAATGGTACCAATAAACACTACAAATCGTCCTGCAAAAAACAAAGCCCTCATTCAACTGCATTGGCGGAACAATAAAATAGTTATGGTTCTTCAAATATGGAGACGCAAGAACAAATCATTTTGAAAAAAAAGTGTTTTTACTGTGTAAGTAGTAAAACATACAAAATCTATACAAATTTGGTATCTTTGCAATCGTAACAACCCGCTGAATAAAGTTATTGTGTTATTTATTACACACGGTAAACGACGTAGATTTAGGGCGCAAAAAAAGAGTGGTGAAATGTCAGGTTTTCTTCTATCCCGCCCCAAAAAATGTTAATAAAAGTTAATGAATAAATTATATGTACACCAAAATGATGCTATTAAAAAGTACAACTTGTCCCGCAAAAAACAAGACCTTATACAGCTATGTCGACGCGAAAATAAAAAAGTTATAGCTCTTCAAATGTGACGATGGAAAAACTTAAAAAATGGCTTGGTCATTAGGGCCCAGAATGCAAGCAGGGGGAAGGGGTTAAATATGTAGCTGCTTGTATATTACACTGCAAAACTTCTATAATGCAGTGCATTTTCCAGTCAGCATAATGCTATTAAGTAAGCCAAAAAAGAATACCTATAAATTCAAGGTCATATATCAATGAGTATAGTTGCATATATGGGACCCCATGCATAGAAACACCAAAAAGTTATCCCTATAAGCTATGATAAGACAGAATCAAACGTATCTTAGAAAAATACAAAATGACTTTATTGAAGACAAACAGCACAGTTGATCAAGACACTTTAAAAATTAACACCCATAAAAACAATGTACAACAGTACATAGAAAATAGACAGTGTTGAATATAAGGCAGGGCAAACAATGGTAGTAAAATGTATACTATATCATAGACTATAAAGTATGTATCCTGAGTATAGATATACTGATAATGATCACCACAGCAAAGGCCTATAATATGACCACAAAGATTGTAAAGTAACAGTCATAGAAAAGAAAAGTCATTGAGACCTCAAGATACGCATACCAAAAGACCCACCATGCGCCATTCCACTGCCACAACACTGTCAGAACACCCCCACAGTGTTGTGGCAGTGGAATGGCGCATGGTGGGTCTTTTGGTATGCGTATCTTGAGGTCTCAATGACTTTTCTTTTCTATGACTGTTACTTTACAATCTTTGTGGTCATATTATAGGCCTTTGCTGTGGTGATCATTATCAGTATATCTATACTCAGGATACATACTTTATAGTCTATGATATAGTATGCATTTTACTACCATTGTTTGCCCTGCCTTATATTCAACACTGTCTATTTTCTATGTACTGTTGTACATTGTTTTTATGGGTGTTAATTTTTAAAGTGTCTTGATCAACTGTGCTGTTTGTCTTCAATAAAGTCATTTTGTATTTTTCTAAGATACGTTTGATTCTGTCTTATCATAGCTTATAGGGATAACTTTTTGGTGTTTTTATAATGCTATTAAGCCCTGCCTTACCCCAGGGCCTAATAGTACTAACATGACAGACCTGGGAGAATTGATTAGGCCCCCGGCTGTTATGACAACCCATCGGAACACCAAAATCTCATTGTGGCGGGCGATGTGATGACAGAGGAACCCCCCATCTATCTAACCTCCTAGATGCCACATTCGAAATTGACCGCGGAATCTAAGGCTGAGTTCACACAACCTATTTTCAGACGTAAACGAGGCGTATTATGCCTCGTTTTACGTCTGAAAATAGGGCTGCAATACGTCGGCAAACATCTGCCCATTCATTTGAATGGGTTTGCCGACGTACTGTGCAGACGACCTGTCATTTACACGTCGTCGTTTGACAGCTGTCAAACGACGACGCGTAAAAATACAGCCTCGTCAAAAGAAGTGCAGGACACTTCTTTCAGACGTAATTTGAGCCGTTCTTCATTGAATTCAATGAAAAACAGCTCAAAATTTACGGCTGTCAGAGAAGCCTCGCAAAATGCGAGGAGGAGCATTTACGTCTGAAACGAGGCAGCTGTTTTCTCCTGAAAACAGTCTGTCTTTTCAGACGTAAAAGCCTCTCACCGTGTGCACATACCCTTAGATGTAATATACAGATGACACCCACTCCGTATGGAGCTCCTGAGTCCACTCCATACATCATCCTTAACCCCTTATATATACATCAGATGCATATATAAGGGGTTAAGGATAATACTGTACCTAGTGTTGCAATAAATAAACAGAACAAAATATGACTGTTATTTATGTCTTTTATGCCTATTTGGTATCTAAGAAAACTGAACTGAAAAATCCATACAGTGGTTTCCAGTGTTTTCCTCAATTATTATTATATATTTTTTTTTAATCTCCCTATAGTTTACTTATTTTAATTCTGATGACCTCATGAACTGATATTTAATTAAGGAGCATTTACAGAGCACAGCTCCATGTACTGAGGACAATAAGTGCACTAACATTGCAATGTATCTATTTTAAATTTGATCCCGAAGAAGGTAGTTTTGGGACCAGAGCCGAGGTTGCTAATGTATTTCCACATAGCCCAGTGTCTGTATGACACGCAGTTTAAATAGCGTTTACTGTACGCAGCTCATACTGAGAGCAACATATATGATCTGACTGTAGTCAAACACATCCACTTCTTCCACTCTGGGGGATCTTGTCTTGGGAACCAGATTTGTCCTAAAAACACTATTTCATGAAAGTGAATATATATATATATATATATATATATATATATATATATATATATATATATATATATATATATATATATATATATATATATATATATATAAAAAGAAATGAATATACAGAAAACTTGTAGATACAACTCTAAGGGCGGGTTCACACATAGCGGAATTTCACTTAAATTCCGCTGCGGACACTCCGCAGCGTTAATCCGCAGCGGAGCCGTTTCTCCATTGACTTTCACTTTAATTTAGCAGTGTTCGTTTACACGATGCGTACAATTCCGCTGCGGAGCATAGGCTGCGGAGCGGAATTTGGTGTCCGCAGCATGCTCTGTCTGTTGCGGAGCAGTGGCGGACTGGTTGCGGACTCATGGCGGAATTTCTCCATTGACTTCAATGGAGAGTCAAAATTCCGCAATGAAGTCCGCAGATCTTATGTGTGCTGCGGAGCGTATTGTTTTTACTACCATGACATTTCTTCATTCTGGCTGGACCTATGTATTTCTAGGTCTACAGCCAGACTGAGGAAGTCAATGGGGCTCCCGTAATGACGGGAGCGTTGCTAGGAGACGTCTGTAAATAGTCACTGTCCAGGGTGCTGAAAGAGTTACGCGATCAGCAGTAACTGTTTCTGCACCCGGGACAGTGACTACCGATCTCAATATACATGTATCTGTAAAAAAAAATATAAGTTCATACTTACCGAGAACTCCCTGCGTCTGTCTCCAGTCCGGCCTCCCAGGATGACGTTTCAGTGTAAGTGACGGCTGCAGCCAATCACAGGCCAAGCACAGGCTGCAGCGGTCACATGGACTGGAGCGTCATCCAGGGAGGTCGGGCCGGATGCCGAAAGAGGGACGCGTCACCAAGACAACGGGCGGTAAGTATGAAATTCTTTGACTTTCACTAGGGAAAGTGCTGTCCCTTCTCTCTATCCTGCACTGAATAGGGAGAAGAGAAGCACTTTTCCTGCAGTCCGCAGCGGCCAGTCCGCATCAATTTTCTGCACATTTTGTGCAGATCCGCTGCAGAATCTGCAACGCAGATTCTGTGCGGCATTGATGCGGACAGTTGCGGAGGAATTCCGCCATGTGTGGTCATGCCCTAATGCTCTACGATACCTCATATTCATCCTGACAGTGCTGTAGATCAGCAGGATTGTTCCGAGCTGTCAACATGTCTTTTTGGCCAATAAGCCTATTTTCCGTCTGAGTCAGCAGGTCGCATATTTCCTGCAGCTTATCTTTGTGCTCTTGTAGTTGTACTTCTGCATCCTGCAAGAATAAAACAAAATACAAATGAAGTCCTCTTTTATAAGAGCAGCACCTAAAAGTCACAGATCACAGTGTGCTGTAAACATGGCCACAGTGGGTAATGGTTTGAGCAAGGTGACGGAGGCGTAGAAGAGGGAAACATTACATTCATGTCAAAGAATCGTAAACACTGCAAGTTGAGAGACATTTCAAAGCCTGACCATGCACAAGTTAAAGTAGATGGTTCAGCTGCGGTGGTTATCCCAGTGTCTTTTCATCCTGGAACCTGTGTTAATAATGATGCAGAGAAAGATATATCAAACAGAGGTTAGTACTGAAATATGGTTGTTAAAGCAAGATGTACATATAGGATGCAAACGATTTTGTTCTATTGGCTTGGTTTAAAATGAACTCCATTAGATAATGCTTCCGTCTTCTATAAGATAATGCAGTAGTCCCAAAAAATTGTTGTGCCCTACTGGACTAGAGCTAAAAGCACCCAATGAAATGGTCTATATATGTAAAACATAGACCATCCATCTACATCTCACAATAATGTGCTAATGTTCAATTGGTACCAATCTATGATGTCACGTATAAATCTACCAACAGTGAGAAATAAGATGGTCTGCACATCCATTTATATGGGTTGTATGCAGGACTGTCTCTGCTGCGGAGCTTCTGGGATACTCCCCCTGCCGGTGCTGCATCGATCGCCATGTGGTCCTGCACCTGGTCACCGTGGGCAAGTGGGCTTATACAGTTTGATCAAAATATGTACGAACAACCTCGTGTTCATATTTAAAAAATGATCCTTAGCAGCAATAGATCACAGTAAAATACTGGATGTGCGGACCATGTCTTTTTTTTCATGAATTCAGATTCTTAAATTGTGCTTTCTGGTAGTAAAAACAGATAAAATGTAGAGACCCGTCATATGGCCTTCAATGTCATGTTCTGTTTCTTCTTTTTTTTTATGCACGGGACATTTTAGACAAAATGTTTTTTTTTATTATTGTTTAGAATTCAACCATTAGGTCAGTTTCACACATGCAGTTTAGTTTTTGTGGAAGTTCTTGGGACAGTTTTTTGAGCCAAAGCCAGAAGTGGATCCAAAAGGAAGGAAAGGTATAAAGAAAATACTGATGCATCGCATTTTCTTTTGTGTCCACTCCTCTGTTTGGCTGAAAAAACGGAGGCAGAAAATACACTAAAAAATGCATCAAAATTGCGTGTCTGAGCCTGCCCTTATATCAGAATTCATTTCCTAGGTCACTTAGATGACTAGGATCATGTAGGAACCACACCAAAGACTGATAAAAACAGCATTCCAACTATATATCACAAAACAAGCATGTGACCACTTATGGCTTTGTTAAGACGTAACTTGTCTGTTACTCAAAACATACAGAAAATAACAACAATGCTCAGCTACAAATTGGTCTCAGTAAATTCCAATCAACGATGAGCAAGCACCACATGCACCAAGGGTCAAACCTTCTGCTCATCCAAATCTTGTGCTGCCAGCAGGTGACTTTTTAAGGACTCCATGTGTGAAGCGATCCTTTTTTGAGCATTCTGAAAACTCTTCTGTGTTGCATTCAGTGATCGTAACAGCTGCTTGCTTTGATTTGGTGAAAGATCCTGGGCATGTTCTGATATAAAGAACTGGACATCAAATGCTGTGGTCTCCAGCTCGGCCTTTTGTTCTGAAACATTATTGCTGAGAGTCTGTGTATGAAATAATTGCAATGGAGAAAAGAACATACTTAGAAATATTATAGTATTTCATTTGTTTTTTGTTTTTTTTGTTTTTTAATTGCCCATAAAAAATTAACTGGAAAAAAACATGAAAGCTCATAACAAAAAACAAAAATGTTTTTATTTCCGTGACCCCACTCCAATAATATTCCAAAACCTTAAAGTAAGAAATTCACCCAAAGTTTGTATTTTGACACATATGACATGTCAGAAGATCAATTTTAAGTGGATATTCCCTTTTAAGGGGTTGTCTCATGAATACAGCATTTATAAATATGCGCTCTTAGAGCATACTGATGTCATAAATGGGATATGGATGTCCATGCTTGTGACCCCCTTCATTAGCCAGAGCGAATTGCTGCTGTAAACAATAGCTCTTGCTGTTGTGGGCCTGACCCATCCATGTACTACATGGATGGCCATTATTTTAAATGGTCAGCATGTAATACTACATTTCCCCTGCAGCAACCACTGCATGGAAAATGTATGGCCAGTCAGAGCTCCCTGTGGGTTGTTGTAATGAGACAACCCCTTTAAGCCTAAATTACAGCGTGTACAACTATCATTACTCATTGAGGATAAGGACTAATGTGAGAGAATACAGCTCTGAGAAACACCTTTGCTTGAATTTGGTTAAGGACTCCAATTTTTTATAAACCATTTTAATAAAATATCATGACATGCTAGCTGCCATTCACAACAGGCTGCCATTCACATCACAACCACTGGGTGGCTACACATATAGTATAGACATCTCGTGACAGAGTATCGCAAAATAATGTTTTATTTTAAAGTTTGTCATGTCGTGCCATACATCTCAGGATACGTTGAGATAAGGAGAACGGTAAGGAGGGACACATCTGTATGTCAGTGCTACCCAAATAAAAGAAGATACATTAATAACACTACCTTCAAAGACTGCATGGTTTGCTTTACAACAGCTACATCATTACTGCTCACTGAAAAGTCCAATGTTTCATTACTGGCGGTTATCCAATCTGCCAACACTTGTAGTTGGTTAAGTAAGACTCGATGGGTTTCTGCTAACTTACTCTGGAAAGTAAATAAAAGCAAATTACTACTGTGGTGCTCAGTATGATGAAAAAGTAAAGATAAAACAACAAAATAAATTGATGCACCCAAATGCCACTTTCACATGGCAGTGTTTTGGTCAGTATTTTGCATCAGTTTTTGTCTGCCAACATCAGGATTGGAAGCTACCCACACATTTGGAACACACACCAAAACTAAAAACCAATTGGACGCAAGGTGAGTATGCAAAAGAATAATGGCTAGCTGCTTTCTAAATATGGCACACCTACTTGTGCCAATTTCAACTCCACATCTATGTAGACAGCAGCATAGTGGATACGCAGAAGCTGCAGTGCTAAAACTAAATAAAATTTTTAATAAATGTAATTTAGAAAAAAAAAATAAAATACTAAACATATACATTAAATAAAAAAAGGCTACAAAGGTTTACATAGCTTTAAAGAGGCTCTGTCACCAGATTATAAGTGCCTATGTCCTACATAATGTGATCGGCGCGGTAATGTAGATAACAACAGTGTTTTTTATTTTGAAAATCAATCATTTTTGACCAAGTTATGAGCAATTTTAGGTTTATGCTAATTAGTTTCTTAATGCCCAACTGGGCATTTTTTAACTTTTGACCAAGTGGGCGTTGTGAAGAGAAGTGTATGATGGTGACCAATCAGCATCATACACGTCTCTCCATTCATGTCCATTTGTACTCTGCACAGTGTGATCTCGCGAGATTATGCTGTGCTGTCACATACACCCTCATTAACTTTACTGAAGTGTCTTGAGAGTGAATAGACATGCTGTGCAGCGATTAAGTCTCACACAAACTTTTCTCAGAACAACATCGCGTCCCGGCTGGAGGCAATGTCTATTCCCTCTCAAGATACTTGAGTAAAGTTAATGTGGGTATATGTGACAGCACAGCGTGATCTCGCGAGATCACGCTGTGCTGAGTACAAATGGACATGAATGGAGAGAAGTGTATGACGCTGATTGGTCAGCGTCATACACTTCTATTCACAACGCCCACTTGGTCAAAAGTTAAAAAACTCCCAGTTATAATATGTACATAAATGTTTCCGAAATTTCTGCAGATGTGTAAAACAAGGCAACGAAGATGAAGGAAAAACATTTTTACCATTGAAGAACGCTACAGTTCGCCTCCCCACAGAAGGGAGGGGGATAAGCAGCTACCGAAGACCCGACCTCTAACCCAGCATGATTGAGCCTTATTTTCTGGACAGCAGATGTCAGAGTAGTCAGGCTACCACCATACACATTAATGGATCTGTCACTCGACCCATAATTTTCTATTTTTAATCAAATTCTAATTAAATATGTGTAATAAAATTATTGACGTCTATAACATCAATGATCAACTGACATACTGTAAACTAATGCATTTTGCATCAGTTTGCATTCCATAAAAATGAATAGGATCCATCAATATCATTTTTTTTTATAACAATAAAAAAACTACCTGCAAGAAAAAGCAAATATGAACCTAGCCAAACAATTTAATTTGAGAAACAGAATTGGAGGCCCCATACAACCATGTTCGAAGCAGTGGATAATGGTAAACTATTTCCCAAAAACCTTCAGCAACAGTGAAAATAGTAGTCTGCCAGCAGAAGAGATGAAAGAGTCATGTTAAGGTTCAATAAAGAAAACATTACAGATGCCAGAAGAAAATAAACAGCAATTTGGAATAAGAACTGTAGATCATTACTCAGTTACTCTTACCATTTCTGCATCCACAGCAAATGCAATCTGTTTAGCACGATCTGAAGACATTGCACAAACTGCAGCAGAAGTTTTCATCAAGTCTTCACTTAGCTCCTTCAGATGCTCTCCTGGAAGGTCACCAGGAACAGAGGATAAGAATTGCTCTGAAAACTGTACATCTTTTCTCAGTGTAACAGAAAATGCAGCCAATCTTGATTCAAATGACTGAAAGAAAGGACGAAAACGAAATCCCAATAAGTTTTTGTGGAACTAAAATAACAGTCTTTTACTTTCCAATATAAAATCCCTTTACAAATTATTCTACTTGCAAATTATTTCCGTCCCAGTCATATTTGGTAAGTTTTATTGTTTGTGGAGACGAGTTTTCTCAACAGCTACTGTGTCAGAAATTTGGATAAAAAAAAACAAAAGTAGAACAATTCTGCAATCTAAACAGAAAATCAAGTTTACTGGATTGTGCAAATGAGGGTATGTTCACATGGGCTATTTTCAACCGTCTTTCGGGCTGTAAACGCCCGAAAAACGGCCGAAAAATCGGAAGCAGAACGCCTACAAACATCTGCCCATAGATTTCAATGGGAAATATGGCGTTCTGTTCCGACGGGGCATTTTTTTACGCCTCATTTTCAAATAACGGCGCATAAATAGATGCCCTGTAAAAAGAAGTGCATGTCACTTCTTGTGACATTTTGGAGCCGTTTTTCATTGACTCAATTGAAAACAGCTCCAAAAATGGCCGTAGAAACGCCGCAAAAAACGCAAGTTGTTTAAAAAAACGGCTGAAATTCTGGGGCTGTTTTTGCTTGAAAACAGCTCCATATTTGGTTAAGCGTGTGAACATAACCTAAGACTACTGGGTGGTTTCCTAGTCCATCATCAATTCAAAATGATGTGAGTATATGAAGAGCATGTTCAGACATGGCGGAAGTTTTCCGAGGCGGATTTTGCGGCAAATTTGCAATGAATACGCAGCAAAATGAGCATATTTGAGGGTTTGTCAAGTCATGGCAGATTTTGCAGTAGACTTGCCACAGATTACATCTTTTGCATTAAAAAGGATAAAAATTGCAGTGAAAATCGGCTGTTTCTCCGCAACAGACTGTGCATGCTGCGGAATGTAAATTCCACAATGAAATCTAGTTTCCGCAGTTGTTTTCTGCGACGTCTGCACTAAGTTAACTGAAAGGCTATAGAAACCAAAGAAAAAAAGTCTGCTGCGGATTTCCACTGCGGCCTGTCCAAACCCAACATTCCCTCAGTGATTACACATAATGAATTGATCTCTCTCTCAGAATATGTTTGGGCTGTTGCTTAGCAGAGGAAAGTATGGCCCATTGGTAACAGAATCTGCATGCTCTTGTGCAAGTCCTTGAGGTTGGTATTCATGCGCATCCAGCACTTATAGTGCCAGCGTGAGGAATATGGTGGACGCAACCAAACACTGCATTTTGGATTCCCTGTTAAGTAAGTGTAAGGGAGAGAATGGCAGGAGACTATGTTTCCCTTAGGCTGGGTTCACACGAGCATGTTACGTCCGTAATGGACGGAACGTATTTCGGCCGGAAGTCCCGGACCGAACACACTGCAGGGAGCCGGGCTCCTAGCATCATTGTTATGTACGACGCTAGGAGTCCCTGCCTCGCTGCAGGACAACTGTCCCACACTGTAATCATGTTTTCAGTACGGGACATGACTCAAATAAGTCGAGTCGCTTCTCCCCTTATGTAAATCTACCCTCCCAAAGCAGACACTGAAACAGAGTTGGATTTTAATGGCCACAGCAGCCGTTTATTATTTAAATAACAATAACTTTAAATACCATAATTTTTGAATCCCCAAAAAAGGGGATACATCATAACAACAAATAACCCACTGCGACCCTATCAGGGTCATAACATTATAAACCAACCAGAATGACAGGGGCAAGTCCTTGAAGCCACCGATACTTAATTTTGGCCATCTGCCCACAAATACCTTACCCCCAGCCGTAACCCGGCCCAGGAGCACCAAATTACCTTTTTGCAGATGACCACCATATATATATAAATATATATAACCCAGCTTTCAAAAGGGGTAACACCCTAAGAAGCCGACAAATTGGGGGTGCATCCCGTGATGCATTCCCCCCCACCACTTTTTACGACCTACTTCAAGGACTCCCCCCCGCAGCTGCAATGACAAAATTTAACCTCCCCCAAATACAAATGTCAATAAGCAAATAAACTTTGACGAGAAGAACCACCATCCGCAGCAACCTCTTGCCGCGGTCAACCGATCCACATCAGGGCGGGCGGGCGGGAACATGTTCCTGCTTCTGTGTCCTGGCGAAGAGAGGGAGAGCACAAACAGGAAACAGGTACATCCCCTTCAATCCCCACCCCTTCTCACTCAAGCCCTCCTGCTGTCCCCCCCCCCTTTCCTCTCATAGGCCAGCCAACTCTGTGTCCCTCCCATCTATTTTAGTCATGGAGGCCTTCCCTTATTCCTTTTTTCTTCTTTCAGTACGGCCTCTTCTTGACTCAAATAAGTCGAGTCGCTTCTCCCCTTATGTAAATCTACCCTCCCAAAGCAGACACTGAAACAGAGTTGGATTTTAATGGCCACAGCAGCCGTTTATTATTTAAATAACAATAACTTTAAATACCATAATTTTTGAATCCCCAAAAAAGGGGATACATCATAACAACAAATAACCCACTGCGACCCTATCAGGGTCATAACATTATAAACCAACCAGAATGACAGGGGCAAGTCCTTGAAGCCACCGATACTTAATTTTGGCCATCTGCCCACAAATACCTTACCCCCAGCCGTAACCCGGCCCAGGAGCACCAAATTACCTTTTTGCAGATGACCACCATATATATATAAATATATATAACCCAGCTTTCAAAAGGGGTAACACCCTAAGAAGCCGACAAATTGGGGGTGCATCCCGTGATGCATTCCCCCCCACCACTTTTTACGACCTACTTCAAGGACTCCCCCCCGCCAAAGCGAAACAGGCCTTGACCACCTCACGCCTGCGAGCTCCTCCACACTCCCACCGCTCGCTCAATTCCATCGGTCAAAGCCAGACTCCACATATCCATCCCCACCTCATTGAGGTGCACACCGTCCTCTCTCCAGTAGCTGCCTGTCCCAGCCTCCAGATCCCAGTGGCGCACCGCAACCCCACCATTACGCGTCACGAAGCTCGATATGGCCCTATTAGCCTTAATGCGAGCCTTGTTAATTTTTCCCACAGAACGGGCCATCCGCCAGTTCTTCCTAGGGACCATCTCAGACCACACCGTCACCAATTTAGGATAAGTTGCCCATAAGCAGAGCAAATCATGCTTGACGTCCCGTACCAACTCCCGGAAAGGGCGTATACCCAAATCGTTGCCTCCCACATGCAACACCAGTACCTCCGGCGCCCTGTCAAGCAGTACAAAATTGTGAAACTCGGGCAATACCCTGTTCCATGTCATTCCCCGTATACCCATCCACCTCACAACCGCCGCGTCCCGCGGAATCCTGAGCTGTCGACCGTCCGGCCGTACATCCGCGCGAAGGGCACCCCAGTACACAAAAGAATGTCCCATAATCCACACCATGCATGAGTCACGGCCTGCAAAACAAATGAAGAACATACACGCACCACCTCTTGCTGCCGCGTACCATTAATACTCAGGCGGAAACGCACGCACCCGGAACATGCTATACATCAATATATCACAACATGTTCAAGCGCACATAAGAACGGAAACGCGCCGACTCCCAACGCCCTATCCGCTGCACGCCTGCATCATCTAAACCCCATCTCACCGCCTCCGTCGCTGCCCCTATACGGAAAGAATGAGACGAGTATTGCTCTGCCTGCACCCCGCTAGCCACCAGACACTTTCTGAAAACCGAAATAAACTGATACCGCGACAGAAACGAGCCATCCTCGTGCCGCAGCAACGGCCCGTCTGAGAGATCTAAACCCGCCAAGTACTCCTTGACACACAACACTGGACAAACCGGATTCTTTGGGACCGCCAGCAAAACCACTCGACGTCCTGCCCCTCCTTGGTCCGTTTTGGACCTTCGCAACACTATCTCCACCCTGTCTTCATACAAATCGACATTATCCTGCAACAAGCCCCCCGCTCTCACCGAACTGGGGGAAACCAATTCCCCTACCCGAAAAGCTCCAAAAAAGGCTAACGCAAAAGCCAACCGGAAAAGCTTGCTCTCATACTCTGAACGACACACCTGCCGCACCACCACCTCCAGGGAACACAACAATTGAAATGACACGGGACGCCTCTTATCCCTCACCACTACACCCCGTCTCAGCCCTTTCAATGCCTGGCCCACCAAAAACCGCTTCGTGATATCTGCCAACCCCCGTAACTTACAACCGAAAGCAATGGCCGCCACGAAGCGATTAACCTTAGCGACCGTGCAACCCCGGGCGAACGCATCCCCCAACCAAAACAGCAAGGCCACCATCCTATCATCATCCGAGCACACATCTCCCAAAGATCTCACCCACTCCTCCCATTGCCTCCATCCAGCCGCATACGACGACCACGTCGCACTGGCCAGTGAACGTTTAATCAATGCACCTGCCGCCTGGATACCAGCTCCCACAGATGACTGGGACAGTCCACCCCTGTTAACTCCGCGTCCGGGACCAGCTGCCGGAAACGATCCCACTGCGAGCGAGAAAGCGCGTCAGCAATACAATTCTCTACCCCGGGAACATGCACCGCCACCACCCATGCATTTAAACTCAAACAGGAAAGCACCAACTGACGCAACAAGCGAACCACTGGAGGGGACGACGCCGAAGTATTATTTATAGCCATCACCACCCCCAAATTGTCGCAATGAAAACGCACTTTTTTGTCCCGGAACCTGTCTCCCCAAATGGTGACCGCCACCACGATGGGAAACAGTTCGAGTAGGGCCAAGTTACGCGTCAGTCCCGCCTCCACCCATGCAACCGGCCATTTTCCCGCGCACCATTGACCTTTAAAGAACGCCCCGAACCCCACCGCCCCAGACGCGTCAGTGAACAATTCCAAATCGAAGCTATCTAACGCCCGGGACATCCAAAGAGAGCGCCCATTATACTGTGCCAGAAAATGGAGCCAGACCTGTAAATCTTCCCTGTGCTCTGCAGCCAGACGAATGAAATGATGGGGTTCCCGAACCCCCGCCGTCGCCGCTGCCAACCGCCGACAAAAAACCCTGCCCATCGGCATGATGCGGCAGGCAAAATTCAACTTCCCCAATAAGGACTGCAATTCACGTAGCGTAATTTTCCTAATCCGACACGCTCGCTCCACTACCAACCGCAAATCCCCCAACTTATCCTCCGGCAATCTGCACTCCATTGCTACGGAGTCGATAGTAATTCCCAAAAAACAAATGGTCGTCACCGGACCCTCAGTTTTTTCCACAGCCAAGGGTACACCGAACTCCCTTGACACCCAATTTACCGTCTCCAACAAATTTGCGCAAACCCCCGAACACGACGGGCCAACGCACAAGAAATCGTCGAGATAGTGAATAACTGATTCCACCCCCGCGACCTCCCTGACTACCCATTCCAAAAAAGAACTAAACACCTCAAAGTACGCGCACGACAACGAACAACCCATGGGAAGGCATCGATCAATGTAATAATCCCCTTCCCAATAACATCCCAACAACCTCTGGCTGTCCGGATGAACCGGCAACAAACGAAACGCCGCTTGAATATCAGTTTTTGCCATCAGAGCCCCTCTTCCGTAACCACGTACCAACGCTACCGCCGCATCAAACGACGTGTAGACCACAGAACAGAGATCCTGGTCAATGCCATCGTTAACCGACGCCCCCTTCGGGAAGGACAAATGCTGAATAAGCCGGAATTTGTTACCTTCTCGTTTTGGAACCACCCCTAACGGTGACACCACCAAACCTGGAACTGGGATCGTGCTAAAGGGGCCCGCCATTCTGCCCAGATCAATCTCCTTCCGGATTTTTTCCGAGACTACCCCCGCATGCTGATATGCCGACTTAAGGTTGCGCTGCGTGAAAGGGACCTCATGCAAAGGGGGCGGAATAATGAAACCGTAACCAAAACCTAAACTAATCAACCGCGCCCCCTCCTTATTGGGGTACCTACTTAGAAAGGGGGCCATCTTTATGAGTTTCACCGGAGTCTCCCCCATAACCAGACGCACCGCTGGCTCCCCCTTGTCGTTTACCCTTCTTAAAACATTTAGACGCTCCATGTGACTGCCCGCTGCAATGTGAACACGCATGCTTGAATTTACACGTCGCTCCAAATTTGCACTGCCCCTCATTGAACTGCCAACACGTCCCAAATTTTGAACCTGAGGCCTGACTACCCCCGCCGGAAGTTCCTGCTGCATTCCCGCTCCCGGGAAAGGACTGCCCCTGCTTATAAAGTGCCGTCACTTTCAACCATAAGGCTATGTCCTTATGGTCCCACCGTATATTCGGCCGCACCGCTTTCCTCTGCCGAAACTGCTCATCGTAACGAAGCCAGGCCTGGCCCCCATAAACCCGATGCGCCTCCCCCACCGCATCCAAATAACAAAACAAGCCGGAACAATTATCTGGCGCCTTTTCCCCAATAACGCTCGCCAAAATTGCAAAAGCCTGCATCCAATTGACGAACGTTTTTGGAATCAACCTGTACCGTCTCTTTTCTTCCTCATCCTTTTTTGTTTCATCCCGCTTCACCTTATCTAAATTAAACTTCTCCAGCGGAAGCAAGGAAAAAATCTCCACATACTCGTCCTTCCAAATCCTTTCCTTTACCTCCTGCT
This sequence comes from Rhinoderma darwinii, assembly GCF_050947455.1. Classification (NCBI taxonomy): domain Eukaryota; kingdom Metazoa; phylum Chordata; class Amphibia; order Anura; family Rhinodermatidae; genus Rhinoderma; species Rhinoderma darwinii. Next base: position 185,309,750 of record NC_134690.1, read on the forward strand.
TTAACCCCTTAATGACCGGGCCATTTTGCACGTTAATGACCAAGGATTATTTTTTGTTTTTCCACGGTCGCATTCCAAGAGTCGTAACTCTTTTTTTATTCCGTCGACATAGCCGTATAAGGGCTTGTTTTTTCCGGGACGAGTTGTATTTTGTAATTGTACCATTTTTAGATGCTTATAACATATTGATTAACTTTTATTAACTTTATTTTAGGAGAGAATTGAAAATAAGCAGCTATTCCAGCATTAATTTTCACGTTATAAATTTACGCCGTTTACTATGCAGCGTAAATAACATGTTAACTTTATTCTATGGGTCGGCACGATTACAGGGATACCAAATGTGTAAAGGTTTTATATGTTTTTTCTACGTTTGCACAATAAAAACCCTTTTAGAAAAAAATTACTTGTTTTTGCATCGCCGCGTTCCAAGAGGCGTAATTTTTTTATTTTTCCGTCGATGTGGCCGTACGTGGGATTGATTTTTGCGGGACAATGTGTAGTTTTCATTAGTACTATTTTGGGGTACATAGGACTTATAGATGAACTTTTATTTTATTTTTTATGGGGGGAATGGGAGAAAAGAGAGAATTTTGCCGTTGTTTTTTGCGTTTTCTTTGGACGCCGTTCATCCGGCGGTTTAATTAATGTGTTCATTTTATTGGTCAAGTTGTTACGATCGCGGGGATACCATATATGTGTATGTGTGATTTGTTTTGACCGTTTTATTAAATAAAACCACTTTTTGGGGCAAAAAAGTAGTTTTATTTGACTTTGACTGTAATTTTTTTTATTTTTTTTTTCACAAACTTTATTTAACGGTTTTACTTTTTTTTTTTTAGTCCCACCAGGGGACTTCACTATGCGATATGCCGATCGCATATATAATGCTTTGGTATACTTCGTATACCAAAGCATTATTGCCTGTCAGTGTAAAACTGACAGGCAACCTGTTAGGTCATGCCTCTGGCATCGCCTAACAGGCAGATGCTGAAGACAGACCTGGGGGTCTTTGTTAGACCCCCGGCTGTCATGGAAACCCGACGGCGACCCGCGATTTGTTTGCGGGGGCGCCGATCGGGAGACAGAGGGAGTTCCCCCCTCTGTCAAACACATTAAATGCCGCTGTCACTGTTGACAGCGGCATTTAATGGGTTAAACTGCCGGAATCGGCGCGTGCTTCGATTCCGGCAGTTGCAGCAGGAGCCAGGCTGTGTATAACAGCCGTGCTCCTGCCGCTGATCGCGTGGGTAAACTGTCAGTACCCGCGCGATCACAGGACGGATATATCCGTCCTCCTGCGCGAACTAGCAGCTGCTGAGGACGGATATATCCGTCCTTCGGCGTTAAGGGGTTAAATGCGCCCCTAACGGGCCCTCATAACAAACATAAACCTCCCCGCGCGCACGATCATCAAGACGCACCCTATCAACCTCCTTTGGCGAGTCTGTTTGAACCGCCGCCGCCACTGCCACCGCTGCCCCGGCATTCAACCCCCCACCGTTTTGACGAACCGGAGCGCTTCAAACACTGCCCCCCCACACCGCGGCCGGCGCCACACCTGACGATTCTTGGGAAGGGGAACCACCTAGCCGCCCCACTAACACTTTTAAACATCCCACTAACTCCGCCAAACTATCCCCCGCACCCGCCTGTAGCGACGGGACCCCCGACTCCGCCGCGACGCCCACCGCCTCGACACCCTCTACACCGATACCCGACATCAATAAAGCTGGAAATGGTAACGTAGGTGTCAACTCACCAGGCTGCCCAGGGGCTGTGAACCCGTCAGCCGGACCCCCATGTCCACGTGGAGAGGCCCGCCGCTCACCGTCCTCCAATGCTCCGGACTCCCTCTGGCGCTGTCCGCATTGGCAATGTGTGCACGGGGAATTCCGATTTTCGTCTGAGTAAAGGGGGGGTGACATCGCATCATCCAATTGGCCGAGGTCCAGTTCATGCCTCATCCGTCCCGCTGAACCAGCTCCGAGCTGTTCCGTCCCTGGCACTCCAACCACCGACCTCATCCTGCGACCTCTGGTCGTTTCCACCTCGACGACACCATGAGCCGACCCTCTGGCTGGCACATCACCATGCAGGGTCGCCGTTGCCCTTCCGCCACGTGCTGAAGAAGGAGAGGATGTGACCGGAAGTGAAGGCCGCGTCCTCCTCGCCGCTGCCGCCGGGCGCTGCCGCGTTTTGGGATTCCTCCCAGGACCAGACGAAAGAGCAGCGGCAGGCCGCCCTGGGGTCTGGCCTGCAGGGTCCACTGATGGGCTCCTCTTGCGCCGCCGCGCCCGCGGGATGTCTTCAGGACTCAGCCTTGCGGGCGGGCGCGAGCGCCTCGTGCTGCGCGTCACGCCGGGAGTGCCAGCCCTGGCCTGAGTCATGGGGGAAACGGGCTCTCCTCTTCTCCTGCCCGACCCCCTGGTACGCCGGTCCTGTACCTCGGCCTGCTCCAGCAGCCCCGCGACCACCGGCATGACAGAGCGCTCCCCGCTTGCTCCAGCCGACTCTGCTCGCTCCTGGACCGGAGCGCCCGATTGTCCCTGCAGCAGCGTCGCTACTCGTGCTCCGAGCCATCCAGGACCCTGAGAGGCTGCTGCGGCCCGCAACAGCTCCATAGCCTCCTCATCAGACGCAGCAGGGGTAACAAACATGTTCCTGCTTCTGTGTCCTGGCGAAGAGAGGGAGAGCACAAACAGGAAACAGGTACATCCCCTTCAATCCCCACCCCTTCTCACTCAAGCCCTCCTGCTGTCCCCCCCCCCCTTTCCTCTCATAGGCCAGCCAACTCTGTGTCCCTCCCATCTATTTTAGTCATGGAGGCCTTCCCTTATTCCTTTTTTCTTCTTTCAGTACGGCCTCTTCTGTAGTTCCACGGAGAGGCAGGGACTCCTAGCGTCGTACATAACTATGATGCTAGGAGCCCGGCTCCCGGCAGTGTGTTCAGTCCGGGACTTGCGGCCGAAATACGTTCCGTCCATTACGGACGTAACATGCTTGTGTGAACCCAGCCTTACTGGTGTACTCTTTTAGAATTAATCAATTCAATCCAAAGTGCACAAAAGCAGAAACCAAAAAGCACAAAATGTTTTGATCTGAGAGAAAACGTTAACAATGCTGACCTCTAGCTGCTCAAGCTGAATCTTTAATGTTTCCAAGTTATCTCCGAGCGGTGGTAGATTATCCAAGTGGAGTTTCTGATCTTGGACAACAGTCAGATGTTCTTGTAATGTTTGACAGCACTTATTTAAAGTCAAAGTTACCTAAAATTAATAAAATGTATGATAAAGCAACAGTTTTCAAAAATATTAAGGCAGATTTACTATTCAAAGTGAGACACAATCCTGGCACACATGCCATGCGTCACATTTATTAACTGTTTAAGACGAATTTTACACCTCGTTCAACAAATAGGCGTGGCCTAGAGTAAAGGGAGCTTGGGTTAAAATATGCCACATTGCAACAAAATTTTAGCGCAAAAATCTTGGTGTAAACGAAGAGGTGACAGAAAGTTAAATAAGAGTCTCTATAGATGTGCTAAACTTATTATACTTATTATTTTCTCGGAAAGCCGATGTAGCAGTGTACGGACCCAATAGAAAGACTATGAGCCTGTACAGCACTACATCGGCTTTCCAAAAAAAGCCAATCAGAAAACAAAGCGGCTCAGCGCTCACTGAAGTGCTTTTGCCGCTTCGTTTTATGACATGTCAGAAGTTTGTTGAAGGTTTAGTTACACTTTAAGACAGTATTAGTAAATGTGCCCCAATGCTCTTAAGTCTAGGGGCTCTGTAAGGCTACGTTCACACAGGGCGGATATGCTGTGTAAAGCACAAAAACCTCACCAAATTGTGATGCAGTTTTTCGGGCGGAATGTCTGCTCTGGAAAACTGCATGTTTAAAAAAAACAAAAAAAAAACGACATACTTACCCTCTGACATCCAGCAGACCAGCCTCCTGGGGTGATGTTTTATCTGTGCCTTTTTATTTGCCTGTGATTGGCTGCAGCGGTCACATGGGATGAAACATCATTAAAGGAGGCCGGCCTGGATGAAGAAGAACATAATTCTGGGTAAGTATAAGATATTTTTTTTCCTGATTTGCGTTTTTTGCAGCCGAATCACAGCTTTTCCATCGCAAAAAAACGCAACATCTGCTATTTGGTGCGTGTTTTACCTCCCCATTGAATTCAATGAGGAAAACCCGCACCACAAAAGCAGCGATTATGCAAATGCAATTGACGTGCTGCCCATTAACAAAACGCACCATAGGTCAATTTCTGAGCGTTTTTTTCCACTCATTTACGCAGCGTGTGGATGAGATTTGTTCAAAGCTCATCCGCTCTGAAGCTACTATATTATGCTGCAGATTTCCGAAAATCCGTTGCAGAAAATCCACAGTATTTACGCTACATGTGAACTTACTCGAAGGCTGAATTCACACGTCGTGGATTTTCATTTCAGATTTTACCATTTCCCCCTGCCTACTATGTGCCATTTATAATAGTGATGTGACTCTGGGGCCCCGCAGGCTCAAGGGCCAAGGTGAGACTGCTACCTCTACATCACATATAGTTGTGTCCCTTGTTTCAGATTACTCGGGTCTTTTGTTCAAGGAAGAATTGAAACTGAACTGAGGACAAACGAGAGGGAAAGGTGATTTGGAAGAACCTAAACAGCCTACCTCCAAATATTACTACAGTATAAACTGTAATTTTGTAAAAGTAATTTGTTCAGAAATCTTTTTAAATATTAGGATGCATGTGGCTTTAAACTTATTTTTGTGTAAAGAGAGCTTACAGTATCAGAATCCAATGACAATTATTAAGAATATTATGCTCTATTAACTAAATTTGACATCAACCCACCTTATCAGCCACTTTGCCTCCTGCATTTTGCTCCACTTCAGATTCAGTTGATAGAGAAATAAATTGAGTGGTAAAATTTTCATCCAATGATTTCACATCATTGTCCTGTTGTTCTGTAAAACTGAATTTTCGAGCATTTCCAGGTTGCTCAGGACTATATCCTGGGGAAAATGTATCATTTTGTTCAGATATTTGCTTATTCATCTGGTCAGGAATGGAAGAAGAAGGGATTAGCTCACTGGGAAACAGACCTTTATTCTTGTTTATTATAAACTCTTCGAATTTGTTTGAATTTTCAGATTCTGGAGGAACATGAAAGATTTGATCAAGCTGAGAAGAGATTAATGTTAAAGGATTTGGCTTTAACACTTTCTGATCACTGAAAGATGATGAAGTACTCGAAGCTTTCTTATGGTTTTGGGTCATTTCCATATTACATGATCTTGTATCATGTTCAACATGTTTGTCTTGTTTGTTATCTCCCTGGATCATGAATTCATTTTCTTCTGCCTTACTCTTCACACCAACAAGGTCAAAGTTCGATACGTACTGTGTATTCTCAATATTTGTGAAAACATGGTCACCCTCTTTAACCAGAATGTCCTCAGTTAAATTCCTGATTTTGTCCTCTCTGTTTACTAGATCCAATGAATTATTATGATCTTCAGTTAAATTTTTTGTACTGTGCTCCATCTTTTCACCACCATCTAAGTTCTCCTCTGTGCCGCATGAGCTGTTAGTATCTGCCAAAACACCATGTTTGGGATAAACATAGGGATCAGCAGTTTGTATCATTCCTGCACAACCTTTGAGATAAGTTGTTAAATTATCCATTTCTTCTGTGTTAATCGGTTTCATATCGAGTGCATCAGATCTTTGTTCAGTTTCAGACAAAGCACTCGTAGTGGTCACTTCTATATTATTACTATCGCTTTTACTGGTCGATGAATCAAAAATTGCACTCAGGTTATCCATATGAATGGGACTTTTAGCTGTAAGTTGGAACACACTTTCTCTATGATTACTTGACCCTTCCTTTTTATTCAGTATATCTGTAATTCTGCAGATTCCAGTGTCATTAGTTTCAAGTGAAGAGGGACATTCCTTTCTACTAGATGTACTGTCATCTGGTAAATCTGAATTAACCTGCTGAAGTGTTTTGCAGTGTGTCTCTTTGTCTTCGATATGGTAATGATTTTCAATATCTGTAACAGTAGTGTCAAAAACAGCTTTTACTTCATCCGGGGAATGCTTTTCAAGCATTTGCTCAGAGTCAAGGTCAAGATAGTTTTTGGACTCAGAATCATGCTTGGTATGCAACATGGACCATTCAATTGTAGGGTGTTTCATAACCGGAGTATCACATTGAACATTGCTTTGCTGACCGTCCTCTACTTGGCCACTTGTCTCATTATCTACAGCTTTTAAATTTGCATTACTACATTCACCACTTGCATCCTCTTTCTCAGCTCGAATGTTTTCATGATTCAGATTGGTACTATCTACTCGAGAGTGACTATGATCAGTGTCCTGGTTGGAATCAGAATTATTATCTTTAGTATATTCAAGGCCATTATGCAATTTAGGAACATCATCAGCATCAAGTTGTGCCTTAGTACTATTATATTTGAGGTTAATGGATTCTTGTGATTTGGTTTTACTGTTATTTTCAATTTCACATTGTAGGCATTTAACATCTGACTTGTCGTCTGCACTGTTAATCTTAGTTTGTTTGGGTTCAGAAATCTCTTCATCTAATGTATCTTCTTCTCTCAAGGATGCCTTCGCATTGTCTAGATTAGGGATATCACTTTCTCCTGAATGCATATCTCTGAGACAGTGTAAACGGTTGTCAGATACACTCAAAACCTCAATCTTGGAAGTATTACCAGAATTATTAGAATGTGGATACAATATATTTTCAATATGAAAGCCTCTCTCAGCATTATATCCAAAATCAAACAAAACAGCTTTACTATCAATGTCATTGTCTTCAACATATTCATCGGAATATTCTTCCGTGGCTTGATAGCCTTCTTCACTGTTGGCCTCATCAGTGACAAAACAGTCAATGTCAGTTTCACTAAAACTACTCTCAACATATTCTTCATCTAGTTCTTCCTCTATGATTACTTTGTCATCAAGGTTCATGTTACCAGCCATATCCTTTTCAACAGACTTATATTTACTACTCTCATATTCCTCCTCTACTGAACTATTTGGAAGGGAATATTTTTCTTTATATAGTGAAGTTTGGTCATCCAAACAAGAGTTACTTTCAGAATCTTCTTCAATTATGGTTTCCAGATATTGCCGCCCTTGCAAATTATCAGTGTTTTCAGGATCACTATCGGTGTAATCGTAAGTATCTTCATCTGAGCTTGTATCACTTTGGGTAGGTGTTCTGTCTTCTATAATGCCATTTCCTATAGTTTTCCAAGTCTTTTTACTGTCATCCATATCACCAACTTCATCCTCACTGTCAACATCTCCATCAGACAGATCAGAGCTACTGCTGTTTTGCAAATATCCATGAAGCTCAATAGGAATATCTTGGCCCACATTTGGAAGTACGTCACTGTAGGTTTCGTATGGAGGTATGGCATAACCATCACTGTCAGTGCCTTTATCACAATGTTGTTCAGCTACCACTTGTTGCAGCTGATCACAAAAGGGAACTTCTCCCACAGATACAACATGATCTTCTGTATTACTTTCAGAAATACTGATGTTTGAAGTGGTTAAAATTTCTTCTAGGCTATTATAAACTTCTCCGGTATGATGAGAGCCTTTATTAAAATTGTTCTCAACATTATTTTCCTGAATTGAATTGTTGAAATTTTTATCTACAGCAATAATTGTGTTACTTTGCTTGCCTAGTTGAACATCAGCTATGATGACATCTTTTACAGGAAAAGAGTCTATTACTTCACATGTTCCAGTTGACTCATTGCGTTGCAGTTTATCTTCACTGGATATATCATCAGCTTCTACATTTTTGAATATTTGACAAATCACTTCCTCAGGGTCTTTGCAGTTAAATTTATCGTTAAACTGAAGTTTTTCTGTAGCTGTTTTTAGGCTTTCTGTTTCTTCAAAGCTCGAGTTCAAATGAGATGTACTCTTACACTCACTTATATTATTGTCTGTATTAAGGTTCATTTCCAAATCTTCTACAATATCAGTAACGTCTTCTTTATTTTCACACGATGTACGTACAATATGTTCAGACTCAAGCAACATACTAGCAACTTCATCAAGATCACCATCAAACAGTAACAATCTTTCCCCTGTATTTGCATCAATATAACTATTTATCATGAGATAGGAAATAAATAATTGCTTTGTATGTTCTGGATTATGAGTCAGTTCTTCCTCGGATTTGTTTTCAGAACATTCAGCCGATTGAGCTGTGTGAGATTCATAAGAAGATATCCATTTTAGAGTATGTTTACAGGTTGGTTCCAGAACATCTATGTTTGGCATTTTGTCTTGTAATTTCAAGGTGCTGAGGACGGAGGCAGTGTTTTTCTCTATTATACCCGACTCAGCAGCTATATCTAATTGGACTATCTCAGATGTTTCAGGAATATATAAGCCAGCAATTTTGTGTCTGTTGCTTAGGATCCTTTGCGCTAACTCGTTAGAAATCATTCCTTGCTGTAAAGCTGTTGATATGGGGAATATTTCACTGGTATCAGGCCATATAAGTCCAATAAACCCTCTTTGTGCCTCTAGAACCATCAATGCACTACTATATGAAATTAAATTACACTGAACAGCTTCGTCCACAGTTAAACATTTTCTTGTAGAAGGGCAAAGAATTCCACCATTTTGAACTTGTTGGGTTAAAATTCCACAAACTGTTCCATGATCGATAACACCGTGATCTCGAGACTGTTCCAAAGTCAATTGGCTTCCAGTATCTGGATGAATAATACCACCTGAAAAAAGCTGAGCACCAAGTAGCCTGTACATGATTTCCCGTTCCAGAATTCCTTCATGTGCTGCACGTAAAACACTAAGTTTCCTACCAGATTTTAATGTGATTTTACCTTTATCTTCTGCGTTAACTAGAAGAAATCTCATTCCTGTTTTCCCATCTGTCACAGTCCTCTGGAACAGATCTGCTAATGTCATCTTATCTGCTGTAATGGGATCGATCAAATCTTTGGCCATCTTTTGTCTTTCAATGAGCTTGGTAAACATTAACGTAGAAATGACATTTCTTTGAAAAAGTTTATTTACATTGAGCTGCTCTCCAGTAGTCGCAAGCTGAAGGCAACCGCAAGAAAGTAAAGTGGTGATCATTTTGACTGTTACTGTTTCTGAAATTAATTCTTGATTGAAAGCTGTAATAATAGGAAAATCACTTGGAGGAAGAGAAAAAATGACACTTTTAGCATGAGATATTTCATGGAGTCGTACTTGAATTTGATCATCAATAAGGTTATGACTCTTAGCATCTTCAATGTCAAAGCATCTCTTTAACCGAGGGCAAACCAGTCCGGACACTATAAGTTGCATTTCAAGTAGAAGAACTCCTGTTTCATAATCAACAAGTCCTTCTACAACAGACTGGTAAATGGAAAGAATTCTCCCATTTGCCTCAATAGTCCCTGACACAACTCTGTCCACCTGAAACAGGAAAAAAAGAGATTAGGAAGTATGGACACTTTATACGCCAATTACAATTTATAAAAACTGTGCTCCACATGCTCAAGATACTTACCACACACAGAACAAGCTGACTGTTTAAACAGTTCAGATAAAAGTGATTTTTGTCAGTATCTTGACAGCAAAGATGGCACAAGCTTTGAACTCAGCATGCATCTGTGAACTAGAATTTAGCTTTGACACATTGTGAGTGTTAGTGAAAAGATTGATGACAACAGGTAGAATAAGTACCACCTGTAAAGCAAACCATCATGCTATTTGATGCATGTGAAGGGTTAGGAGAGATGTCACATAGAGAACCATGCTTGTCATGTTTACAGCACACTGTATAAATCACACCTGATGGAAAAAAACGCTGTTAATAAAAAGAAGTCAGGATGATACCATTGATGGCAGTCCAACAAGTACGAAAACACACTTCTGATGTTTCGCTAATCTTTGTCAAATGACACTACAGAAAAGCATGACCAGAAAATATTTGCGAATTTAATGCCAGCACAAAATTAGCTTGACTCGCTAGCTAAACCAACACCATACCCAAAGGTAAGAAACCTGATTCCACTTTGTTATTGCTCCAATTACATGCAAAAAAATCACACAAAGTTTGCAAATTGGTTGCAACAGAAACAGATCAAATTGTTCTGCTGATGTCACCTTCTGTTCCACCAGTTTGTCAATCAGGTCCTTGGCTTCTTGTTGTTGCCTTTCATACTCTCTTGATAACAGACTTTGGCTATCTTGGAGTTCTTTAATTTGATTTTCTATTTCTGCTCTTTCTTCTTCTGTCATTCTGGAGAAAAATGAAACAAACCACCTATAAAACAGACTTTACACTTCTTGCTTAACCCCTTAATGACCAGGCCATTTTGCACGTTAATGAGCAAGGATTATTTTTTGTTTTTTCACTATTGCAAGTCGCAACTTTTTTTTTATTCCGTCGTCATGGCCGTATAAGGGCTTGTTTATTGCGGGACGAGATGTATTTTATAATTGCGCCATTTTTGGGAGCACATACGATATTGATTAATTTGTATTACCTTTATTTTAGGAAAGAATTTAAAATAAACAGCTATTCCAGCATTGTTTTTCACATTATACATTTACGCCGTTCACTATGCGGCATAAATAACATGTTACCTTTATTCTATGGGTCGGCACGATTACGGGGATACCAAATATGTAAAAGTTTTATGTTTTCCTACATTTGTAAAATAAAAGCCCTTTTTAAAAAAAAAAAATTACTTGTTTTTGAATCTCTGCATTCCAAGAGACGTAACATTTTTATTTTTCCGTCGATGTAGCCATATGTAGGCTTGTTTTTTGTGGGACAAGGTGTAGTTTTCATTGATAGTATTTTGGGGTATGTGGGACTAATTGATTAACTTTTATTTTAGTTTTTATGGTGAGAATGGGAGAAAAAAGGAATTTTGCCATTGTTTTTTGTGGGTTTTTTTGGACGCCGTTCACACAGCGGCTTAATTAATGTGCTAACTTTGTTTGAGTCGTTACGATCGCAGGGATATTATATATGTGTAAGTGTTCATTTTTTTTTTACACTTTTACTAAATAAAACTACTTTTTTTTTTTTTTACTGTAGTTTGTTTTTTTCATAAACTTTATTTAACTGTTTTACTTTTTTTTTTTGTCCCACTAGGGGACTCCACCTTGCGATCTGTTGATCGCTTATATAATGCTTTGGCATACTTAGTATACCAAAGCACTATTGCCTGACAGTGTAAAACTGACAGGCAATCTATTAGGCCATGCCTCTGGCAGTTGCTGGAGGCAGACCTGGGGGCCTTGCTAGGCCCCCGGCTGCCATGGAAACCCAACGGCACCCCGTGATTTCTTTGCGGGGACGCCCATGGGGTGACAGAGGGCCCTCCCTCCCTCTGTCACACACATTAGATGCCGCTGTTGCTATTGACAGCAAAATTTAATGGGTTAAACTGCCGGAATCGGAGCGTGCTTCGATTCCGGCAGTTGGGGCAGGAGCCAGGCTGTGTATAACAGCTGAGCTCCTGCCGCTGATCACGTGGATACACTGGCAGTACCCACCCGATCAGAGCGACGGATATATCTGTCCCTATGCTGGAACCAACACCTGCTTGCGACGGATATATCCCTCGCTCGTCGTTAAATTGCAATTATAATATTGGGGCGCTATGTTATGTTTATTTACCCAGTAGTGTATTTTATTGACCCCTTTACAGGAACTTCGACTTGTGGAAGCATTATAGTAGTGTCTTGCCATTTTCTCGTGCTTTATTGCCCATGCTTGTCAATCAAATAAAATGTACATCATTGAGGTAAGTGGTACAATACCTGTCACCATTCTTAGCTAAAAACAATTGTAAAGTCTGCAGAGCATCTGAAATGTCATCCTGCTTTGTGAGAATGTCTTCGGTGGAAATCTGAAAAAAAAAAAGATGCACATGTGAGCAGTATATACGCAACATTTCTGTTCTAGAAGTTACATTCATATCACAATGTCACACTTTTATACTCCAATTTGGATAAATCCCAATAATGAAAAAGTAGCACTAATGGAAGAAACTTTAATCCTTTCATTGTCCACGCCACGTAAAATCCTTCCCTGCCCGCACTCCTCCCCAAAAAAATGCACACCTCTCCGAACCTACACACATCAATTTTAGACATTCTATGTGACACAAACACATTTCGCATGGACGTAAAGTGCTCATATAAGCATATAAAAAATTGTGTTTTTAATGAAAGTTTTAGGTTATGTAAATTACTACAATGTGCAATTCTTAGCACAGCCTTGTTCGTAGACTTGTATATTAATAGGTGATGCTGTTTTTCTAGGTATTACAGATTTCTCCATTTCATACAGTGCACACATTTCACTTGTTGTGGTCACTTACATCTGTTTATTGAAGGGTTATTCCCAACTTAGACATTTATGGTGTATACACAAGATACACCATAAATGTCTGATAGATGCGGGTCCCAGTTCATATAATTTTATATCATTAACGCAACATCTCTTTTCTGTACTCAATAGCAGAAATGACAGGTTTCAAATTTCCAAAATGACAACACAAATTGACCTGTCCATGAAAACCACAACTCTCATTTTATTAATATGAAAGCTGCACTGGAAGCTGTCCACCAGCTATTGCATTGAGGTAGAGATTCATTGGAACGTGCGTGTCTCTCTCCATTCAAGTCTATGGGAGAAATAGATGACCACCATTATCCCAATGGGACCCCCATTTCCTGTAGATAAACATAAATGTCTATAATTGTAAAACCCCCTATAAAATATGACACTCAAAATTCAGGTGATTGAAAAATTGTAGTATAAATGAAATTTGCGTGTTAACATTTACCCTGGGTTGGGGTGAAAGAGGTAAAAGGGATTACTATACTAAAACTGTTCTTCATCGCTGAAGGTGGTCATAATTTAACCCTTTAGTGTCCATCCTATTTTGGGCCTTAAAGTATAACTAAACTTTGAAAAAACTTTTGACAAGTCATAGCGACATGCCAGAATTTTTGATCGGTGGGGTTCCGAGCACTGAGACTCCGCCAATCGTTAAAACAAAGCAGCAGAATGGCCCGGGTGAGCGCTGTGCCGCTTTGTTTCTGATCAGCTTTCTTTGAAAAGTTGCACGAGTGGTGTACGGGCTCAGTAGAAAGTGTATGCAACTATGACCCTAATTGATCAAAACTTCTGACATGTCAAAAGTTTTTTTTTAAATTACCCTTTAATAAGGAAGCCATTTTTTCAGTTTTTTGATCGTCACATTTCAAAAGCCGTATCTTTTTTATTTTTCAGTAGACATAGCCACATAAGGGCTTATATTTTGCGGGACAAGTTGTATTTTTCTAATGCCACCATTTTGGGTACATATATTTTATTGATTAAATGTTATTAACTTTTTTTGGGGGCGGTAATAGAAAAAAACCTGAAATTTTGCCATTCTTCTTTGCATCTTAGATCTACGCTGCTTACCGCATGGTATAAATAGCATAATAACTTTATTCTGAGGTTCGCAACGATTATGGCTATACCAAATTTCTATCGTTTTTTTTAATGTTTTACTATTTTTGCATATTTTTTATAGTAAAGCCTTTTGTAGAAGTGCTGCATTTGTGTCCTTGTAACCAATGTCAGAAGGTGAAGAGAAAAAAAAATGCAGTGTAATTACGGCTATCGGCGCCAGGCTGAAGAGGATCTTCAGCCTGGCGCCGATACCCGTAATTACACTGCATTTTTTTTCTCTTCACCTTCTGACTCTCACCTTGTCCCAGGTACTAAGGATTTAGCACCAAGGGACTGAAGTGGGTGGCAGCCGGCTATCTACACTTCACCACCTCATAAGAGTCTCGGAGGAGCGCCGCCATCCCCTCACGTTTTTGCTGTACTAACTCTTGTAACCAATGTGGCTTTTATGGAACAGGATTATGAAAATAAAGTGAAGAAAATCCCAATCTGGTGAGTGCCGTGTCTTTTTCTCAAAGCTTCTGTACTTCTGTATTGCAGTATATTATGCCTGTAAGGGCATGTTCACACGTGGCGGAATTTCTGTGGAATTCCGCTGCGGACAGTCCACACTGGAAATCCGCAGCAGTCTGTCCATTGGTTTCCACACCTTTTTAGTTATCTTCATACAGACGTTGCGGACAACTCCGCTGCGGACCATAGGCTGCGGTGCGGAATTTGGTGTCCGCAGCATACACTGGCTGTTGCGGACTTGATGCGTACTTATGGCGTAATTTTTCCATTGACTTCAATGGAGTTGCAAAATTCTGCAATGAAATCCGCAGATGTTATGTGTGTTGCGTTGCAGATTGCTTTCACGAACAGGATATTTCATCATACTGGCTGGACCTATGCGGACTGTGTCTGCAGAATTCTGCCACGTCTGAACATGCCCTAAGTGTAAAAATTATAGGCATTGTATTGTGGGAATGATGTCCTTGGCATGATGGGATGTGATGGGTTCGCGCCACACAGTGTTTCCAATGATGACCAAAAAGTAGAATTTTAGTGTCATCTGACCAGAGAGCGTTCTGCCATGTGAATGAGGAGTCTGCCGCATGCATTTTTACGAACTCCAAAACCTGATTTTTCATTAAGCAATTGCTTTTTTTTTCTGACCACTCTTCCATAAAGCCCCTCTTTATGGAGTGTACGGCTTATAATAGTCCTATAGACTTATACTTCCATCTCCGCTGTGGATATTTGGAGCAACTTCAGTGTTATCATTGTTTTTTTTTGTTGAATCTCTGATTAATGCTATCGTTGCCCAGTGTGTTTGGGTGGGCGGCCTTCTCTTGTCAGGTTTGTAGTTGCATAATATTTTTTAATTTTGTTATAAATGGATTTAATGGTTCTCCATGGAGTGTTCAAAATTTGGGATATTTTTTTTATAACCCAACCCTGATCTTTACATCTCCACAACTTTGTTTCTGACCTGCTCGTGGTCTTCATGTTGCTTGCTTAGTGGTATTGCAGACTCAGGGGCCTTTTAGACAGGTGTATTTATACTGACATCATGTGATTTTTTTTTTTCCAATTACACTTTATAATTATAATTTTTTTTAAACAAGGTATTTTTTTTATTCCACTGTACCATTTGGACTATTTTCTTAGGTCCATTACACAAAATTAAATTCAAAATCAATTTTAATTACAGACTGTAATGCAACAAAATACAAAAAACCCAAGGAGGTGAATATTTTTGCAAGGCACTGTACCTAATTTTGTTCAAATGTAAAAAATAAGTTATGATCAATCTGCCTATTGACTCTTTAATGGAAAAACAAAAGAAAGTGTAGCATATACTTATTTTGTGTTGCCCAAAAACTTAACAGGCTTAAAGCGTTTGGCTACTTTATATTTATTTCTAAAATGTGCTGGAAACAGCACATAAATTCACTTATTAAAATAATGTACTTAAAACATCTGGCCCGATGTCTGAATGTGTATACTGCCACCCCTTGTTTAGTCTAATTTTCCTCACTGACTCTACGGCGCTCCGGTCCGAACATGGCCGCTGATGGAGGGGCATGAGACCAGACCTGTCCAACAGCGGACTTTGTTGAATAAGGCCTCATGCACACGAATGTGTTTCTGCGGCCGCAATTCACCCAAAAATCTGAGGGTGAATTGCGGTCCCATTAATTTCTATGGGCCCATGCACACGACCGTGTTTTCCACGGTCCGTGCATTGCCCGGGAGCCTGGACCGCAAAAAGATAGGACATGTCTTATTACGGCCGCATTTTGGGGTCCGGGCTCATTGAAATTAATGTGCACGGCCATGTGCACGACCCGTGATTTGCGGGCGGCCTGTGGATGACACTCCACGGCCGTCCGAGTCACAAATAACGGCCATGCACACCACTACAGTCGTGTGCATGAGGACTTACACTGTACATGGCACAGGAAACCAGAACATGCGCAGTGCTGAGCGCAGCATTATTCAATATCTTAAAACACTGTATCCGGACCTAAACATGTCAAACGTATGCCTACTGGACAATTTTTTAGCATATATTTGCACCATACAAACCAATAGGTATTTTGTAAAATATGCTTGATACTTTTTTCAGCATCCAAATGTATGGCCCAAATGTGGAGAGAGACTAAAATACGTGCTAAACTGTCCTTTAAAGGTGAATATTCATAAGATTATCCAAAAGAAAACTGGCCTTAGATAGATCTGGGAATATTATGATACTAAACCCTGTGACCTGGGTTAACTGATATTTAACATCTATGTCCCCAGGGCGAGGTTTGCAAACCATCTGTAAATTCACGAAAGGTCTGTAAAACTAGGGATTTTTTGGCCAGCATTATTGTGTAATTATGCCCATTTTACAGTTCACAGTAAATGCTACTGATACGTTCATATTAGTATTCTGAGCTATAGAATAAATATTAGTCGTAATCTCTTTTTGACTAGGTTGTATAGAATAAAAAAAGGCTCTTTGGCCTTCCCTTAAATTTACCTGTCTTGGGCCAAGATAATGTGGTGTCCTACGTGCTTGATTAGTGAGATTGGTATGTTAGTGTTTAATATATTAACATAGTGGGAGCATTTATCAATGCAATTTCTACAATATTCTGGCACAAATTCATATATCTGAAGGCCACCCTCACCACTTCTACCGACAGTGATAGATTTTTAGTTTGTTTGTGTTGCAAAAATGGGTCTTAAAGAGGCTCTGTCACCAGATTTTGCAACCCCTATCTGCTATTGCAGCAGATAGGCGCTGCAATGTAGATTACAGTAACGTTTTTATTTTTAAAAAACGAGCATTTTTGGCCAAGTTATGACCATTTTTGTATTTATGCAAATGAGGCTTGCAAAAGTCCAAGTGGGCGTGTTTAAAGTAAAAGTCCAACTGGGCGTGTATTATGTGCGTACATCGGGGCGTTTTTACTACTTTTACTAGCTGGGCGTTCTGACGAGAAGTATCATCCACTTCTCTTCAGAACGCCCAGCTTCTGGCAGTGCAGATCTGTGACGTCACTCACTTCCTGCCCCAGGTCCTGCATCGTGTTGGCCACATCGGCACCAGAGGCTACAGTTGATTCTGCAGCAGCATCAGCGTTTGCAGGTAAGTAGCTACATCGACTTACCTGCAAACGCCGATGCTGCTGCAGAATCAACTGTAGCCTCTGGTGCAGATGTGTCTTCGCTCGTCCGACACGATGCAGGACCTGTGAGTGACGTCACAGCGTGATCTCTCGAGAACACGCTGTGTGTCTGCACTGCCAGAAGCTGGGCGTTCTGAAGAAAAGTGGATGATACTTCTCGTCAGAACGCCCAGCTAGTAAAAGTAGTAAAAACGCCCCGATGTACGCACATAATACACGCCCAGTTGTACTTTTACTTTAAACACGCCCACTTGGACTTTTGCAAGCCTCATTTGCATAAATACAAAAATGGTCATAACTTGGCCAAAAATGCTTGTTTTTTTAAAATAAAAACGTTACTGTAATCTACATAGCAGCGCCTATCTGCTGCAATAGCAGATAGGGGTTGCAAAATCTGGTGACAGAGCCTCTTTAACTATGAAGTCAAGATTTACACTTCAGTAACGTGGTGGAGAAGAATGGCATGTACATCCTGGCATTGTTTAGTAGCATGTGGAATGTTTTCCATAGTTTGTGCCATGTTAGGAAATGCAATGGATTCTACATAAGTGTTCCCCTCTGATGTTCTGTGGGTTGGTAAGAAAGTATAAGCAAGCGTCTTTATGTGTGTCCCTGGCTTCAAAAAGGTATAACACAGAAGAGGAACACCACCACCAGTCTTACAGGGAATGTGTCATCAGAAAATAACATTATTTAAATTAGTTGTTTTTTTTTAAATAAATAAATAATAATATATATTTGTATGTATATATATATATATATATATATATATATATATATATATATATATATATATATATACACACACACATATACATATTTAATTAATTATAATTTTTTTATATGACTAACTTGATATATTACAGTTCTCAAACTGGCCACTAGAGCAGTCACAATAGGTTGACATTTCCTGTTTTCTGTAGCTCACTTGTCAGCTTTGCTGTATATACAGTCATAGGATGAGGAGAGTCATCACATTATCATTAGAGGGTGGGCAGCTTTTTGACAGCTTAATTCCATCGCTGGAGGCCTAGAAAAGTGAGGGTATAAATACTTTACACACACACAGATCAGGCTCTGTATGCATCTCCCCTGTCACTCCCTGGTCTCCGGGGAAAGGGCAGTACTCCATCACTTCTTGGAATCAGTAATAATTTGACGTTTTCCTGTCAATTGACTACCATCAATTTCGACAGCCATAAAGCACACATACCCTGCTACACTCTCTATACAGACAATAGAGGAAGGAAGTGTGTTTCTCCAATATGGCCACCCCCCCCCCCCCATGGAAAGTTTTGTACATAAAGAATAATTAGCTAAATAGCTAAATTTAAAAAAAAAAAAACATATTATTGTCTATAGATACTTAAATATAATTATTGAAATTTAAATAAAAAAAATACAAAATACATGACACATTTCCTTTAAGTATTAGAAATGGAGCGTGTCGTGCCGTCCAGTCAAGGTGCCGTTGAAAGACATGATAATGGAAGCATCCTAAAAACAGTAAGGAAATGAAAATCCTAAATCTCTCATGATCTAGCCATTTTATATTTTATCTCCAGATATGAGAAGTGATAAAAGCCCATTCTTTGGAATGTTAACATTGCTGCGTTCACAATTATGATGTCTATATAAGTGGTCCTCACAAAAAGAAACACTAGAAGCATACTTTTGGTGACATAGATGTGATGCTTTTTTGTTCTAGCATCAGGAATCAGAATGTTCATAAATACTCTAGGCCTCATGAGCATTTCTTGTCCAACAGGATATAATATTGTAACACAACACAATAGTATTTCCCAAATTGTGTACTGCATGGTAAGCGTGGTAAGCGTGTATAGGAGTAAATGCAGACAACAAACATGTTTAATGAAGTGATACGCTAACATAAGCATTCATCGGAAGATGGATAATGCCCTGGAGAGAGAACAATTCTTGGCACTGGCTAAATAATTACAAGTATGGTTATCAATAAGTCAGCTTGACCCAAATTCCATTCATTCGATGGTTGTTGCAGTGGTAGCATGGTATCAAAATAACTATCCATTGATCATTATTTGTGGGTAATTGAAGTATACCAATCACAAACATAAGTGTGAGTAAAACCATCCAGATAGCATTAAAAAAATATATATATATAAAAATGTTTTACTTTTATTCTTAACCATAATTATTGCAAATATGTTGAACTGCAAAGTGTCCTGTCACCTTTAAGGTTCAGAGAGGTTGAAACATATCTTTTAATAACACCAATTGAAAAAGACCTAAAACTCAAATAAAACAATAAAAACCTAAATGGCAGCTAAACTCACATTGCTGAGTGCTCTATCGATAGATAGAACAGGGTTATTAGCATTTGAAACAATACAAAATTTTAAAATCATCAAAACTCATTTGATTCCTTTTGCCGAGAGCTCACTTCAGGGTAAAAACAATATTACCTGTTGTTCCATTGAAATCCACAGGCCGACTAATGCTATCAGGATCTTCCAGAGCGTAAACTCTTTGCTTTGGTTCCCTGCTTCAAGTTATAGAAGGAAGGGCAGGGGGTTGATTGTCGGATACAACTCTTGCACCTTAAAATTGCACTAATAGGGATCTTTTTAAGCTTTTAAAGTACCTTGTATTTATGTGTAAGTGTACTTTGTCATATAGAAGATGTTCTGTGTTATTTTATTTTTTTTACTTTTTTCGTTCTTTTGGTTAGATATGCACATTTTTTTTTTTTATAGGATTCAGACTCAAATAAATCAGGATAAGTAGGCTAATTTAAATCCTACAGTCCCCAAGCTCTTTAAAGGGAATGTATTATCAGAAAATGAACTATTGCTTAAATCATGTTTTTATGTTAAAGCGTACCTAACGTTTCAGAATAAGCTGCCATATGTGTGTACATGAGAAATAACACTATTTCGGGCCATTACATGGCTTACGTTCTGCATTTTTTTATCAGTTTTCCACTCTGCAGTCTCTATATTTAATTCTCAGTTGTCTCAACTAGTGGGCGGAGCCTAACGGCTGTCATGTCTTCTATACACTGAGCACAGAGGAGAGGAGTATCCTTTTATCCTATCTCTATCATATATATATATATATATATATATATATATATATATATACATATATATATATATATATATATATATATGTACATATATATAAGCTGCAGCAGAATAAAGGACATTATACAGTAGTAATGAGCAGTGTAGATAGGAATCCAGCACAGGGGTGATATAAAACACTTACCAGGAAGCTGCATGAACTGTCTCAATCTTTCTCACTCTGCTCCTGCTTTCCCCTCCCCTCTCCATAGACTTGTATTGGCAGCAAGTGTGTGTGTGTGTGTGTGTGTGTGTGTGTCTTTCTCTCTCTGCTCCCTCCTCCTTCTCCCCTCTCCATAGACTGCTATGGGAAGGCTGAATAGACTTTCTGCAGTCTGTAAATTCTGCTCTGTAACTAGCAGGGGATTTTTCTTGACTACAGGGAGTGGACAGCAGATTACAGGGATGGAGACATCTAGCGGCAATAACTTTCACACAAAACTTGCATGGATAAAACAACTACATTTTAACAGTAAGTAAATTACAAAGTTGATCTATTTTAGATATGCTATTAGATTAGCATAAGTTGTTTGAAAAGTTAGCGTCTATCTAAGCATTTTTTTTTTTCTTTAAATTTGGTTGTTTTTTTTGTTTTTTTTTATGCCACAATCTATATTAAAAAATACTACTAAAATCTTGCAGTTTTCACTCTGGCCACTGAGCCTCACAATAAACTGACCCTTCCTGTTCGATAGAGATCCCTTCTCAGCAGTCATTATTATCATCACAGGCCAGATTACAATGATAGATAACACATGATCCACTATTAACAATAGGTGATAGACACATCTCCCTTCGTATACCTTCCTGCACAATGACCTCTATACAGGTGACAGAGCATGCTTAGAAAACTCTCCCATAGGAGTCAATGGGTCCCCTCCTGTTCACAGGTTCTTATTGTCC
The DNA here is from genome assembly GCF_050947455.1 of Rhinoderma darwinii. Lineage (NCBI taxonomy): Eukaryota > Metazoa > Chordata > Amphibia > Anura > Rhinodermatidae > Rhinoderma > Rhinoderma darwinii. Next base: position 185,330,945 of record NC_134690.1, read on the forward strand.
ATTTGGCTGCTGTAAAGCATATCTCTAAATGCTGTTAACTGCAGCTCAGACAAGATGCCTGTCCCATAATCATGTACAGAACATAAAATAGAAAAATCTACAATCAAAAACAGATTAGAAAAAAAGAATATGTTTCACTCTCTGGTTATAATTAGGAAAATAAATATAGGTGATACATTCCCTTTAAAGAACTGGACAACATTTAATATTCCAGATCTGTTATAATTGTTGTATACAAATTGGGTAACTGCACACATAAAAACTGTTCAGAATAAAATAATTTGCAGACTGGAACGTTAATGCCAATGGAAATAAATCAGACCTATAAAACCGTTTAAAAAGAATGTCTATGAAAGGGTTTTCTGCAACACTTTTATACTGAAAACAGCAACAGTGATAACAGAATAAAGCAGTTTTTTAAGGATTTGGAAAATTGTTCGATGGTACAACACGCAAGATACTGTAACGTCATTTTAAGGTCTTCTCAAGAAGACTACAAGAACCCTTTTACTAAGCAGAGATTATCAATTAAGTTGTACTTATTGTTTATTAATAGATAGGTATTATACAAATGCTCAGTTGTATATAACCAGTGAAACATGGTATAAAGGATATGATATAAAATTTTATTGCTTAGTAAACAGAACACATAATTATATTTAATGTATAATGTGGGAGGTTAGGATGGTGATTACCAAATAATGTTTCCAATACCTGGTGCTTAGAAGAAGGTGTTATTCCTGTACTCTCTCCATCTCCTCCTTCTTTACTTAGCGTTTTAGTGACTTTAGACACCAAATTCAGTATGTCACCTGCCTTCTTTACATGCTCTCGCTTTTCCTCTTCCAATGATTTCTAGCAATAAATGCATGATGTAAAACACATATAAACATTACATATGAAAAAGCAAAATGTTACAGCAAAAAATTAAAAAAACAAAAACAATTTTGTTTGATACATTTGATTTCATTTTGATACATAATATTCTTAAAAAAATACCAATATTAGCATTGCTATTCAATACAAATAAATCAACACAAATAGAAATTATTAGAACAAACCTTGAGGTCTATTCACCCACTGTGTGTAATAGGAGTCATGAAAGGTTAGCACATGCTATTTTGGAAATGTGGCAACCATTATTTTTAATAGTTATATACAGAATTAAATGATATCTATTAGACACAGTATGGTTAGAAGAATTATGGCGATTTGGCACCATATGCCTTTTCCAGTGAAGCAATATACTTTTTATGTATTTAAATGGACGCAAGGAACGGGAATTTTATATAAACCTGTTTCTCATTGCTATGCATTCACTGATATGAAAAGACCCCATGTGTTTACCTTTGAATGGAAGACAAACGTAAAAACCATCAAAGACCATCAATTAAACACCAACTTATACTTGCTGCCTTTGCATTAGCTTGACCGTAACAGGTAAACGAAAAATAAGACATTACTTGGTACAAATCTACTTAAAAACGTAATCAACTGTGTCCCTCAATTCATTTACATTTAACGGTTTCTTAAAACATGCAATGTAACCCATGTACACATTCCATGCAGACATTTTGCCAGTATTCATGTCATCTCTTCCACTTTCAGCAAAAAAAAAATCCCTTTTTTCATAATGTGCGATTATTTGTATGTACATTTCCTTTTGATATAATAAAAATTAAATGTTTTAAAAAAATAAAAATGTTGGCCAACTGAAATCTATAATATGGTAACTTTTCTATACTGTTCACTGTCATCGCAAACTAAAATGTTTGCGGCACATTAGTATGCCAATGAAAGTGTATCCCAAATAGAAAAAAAAATAATTCTATACTTTTTAAGGTGCATTGTTGGAGACTTGTTAAATATAACCTACCACATAAATAATAACTCGGCCCAATGATTTCTCTACTCTATGCTTTATCAGATATATAGGTGATATAACTTTGTCAACAATGTACATGTGTGTATATAGAACAGGCAAAGGCAAGGGGCTGAGTCCAGCGATAAAGAGGATAAAATGGAAACTAGTTCCAAGTTTACTAAATTTTCAATTAAAAAGGTCCAGTAAGTTGGAGTCCTGGTGTGCAGACAGGAGTATGTAACGGTCCAGTCTTGGGGCCTACGCGTTTCAGACGTTAAGCACGTCCTTAATCATGGCTGTATATAGAACACATAGCTTTGATGTAAGCTAAGTAATGTGTTTTAGTATCAGTAGTGTAGCTGGGAGGGTGCGTTAACATGCCCCAGATGGAAAAGGGCAGCAACAGGCCCCATGCCTTGGCAAGGGTATTTAGATGCAAGGCTAGGGTATTGAACGGAATCTCTGCCCCAGGTGTAGCTGCGACTCAAGCTTAGCATGGTGCTGTCTCTTAAATTCATTAAAAACAATACAAAAGTGCTGTGACATTAAAACTAGTGAGACTATATTGAAAGGATATTAATTAATAACTACAACTAGCTCAGTGTTACCATCACTGATAACCGGCAACATACATACCACTGTATGTAAAAAGAAAAAAAGCAAGTAAAAACAAGATTCTCGGAAAACGTTCATAATGAACCTCCATCATTGATAACCGATTCCCTCACTTCAGCTTGACACTCGGATGCACTTCTCTAGGATGAAAATCCAGTAGATTGCTCCAGTAATTGTGGTGTATTCATAAGACAGTGTTTTTGGCTTTATTGCGAAGAAAAGTAAAGGCTAGGAATTCCAACATTCAGAGGCAGAGGAGCTTCCATCAAACGTAGTCCAGTATGATAATCGTAAACTGCTTTCTCCAGAGCATCCTTGTAAGATAACTTCCTCCTAGTGTTTGGACAGGTAAGATTTTTGACATGCGACTTCTCATCCTTTAGTTTCGTTGCTGTGACAGCATCAACTATTCCATTTTTGATTGCATCCTCCAATGAAAGCCGTGAATGTGATCTAGGGTCTATTAATCCTCCAGTTAAGTACTGATACTCTAGGCATCTGTAACCGATTTCTTTGTTTAACATGTTCAAGTTCATAGCTTCCCCAGCGGATAAAATGGCTTTTGTCTTGGGATGGGTCATTCCAGTGTATGAAACCTGACACTGTTGAATTTGCTTGGCACAAACATCATCAATTAAGCCTTTATGTAATGCGTCTGTCACATTATATTTTTTCCCATTGGAAGGATCAATGATCCCTCCAGTGCTAATCTGAGCTTCAAGACATCTAAACACTGTTATTCTGTCTACTACGTTTCTTCTCAAAGCTTTAAAGACAGAAACCCTTTCATTGGTTTCATAAATCCAATATCCTGCTATAGGACTGTTAGGATCCTTACTTGGTCTTGATTTGGTTACTAAAATGTCAGCTAGCTGAATGGCGGAAAGGATCCCCTCTTTAAACTTGATAATTAGCGATCTGTCAATTTTACCTTGGGAAACCGCTTCCTCTAAAATAAACTGTCTTCCGGTCTTATGATCAGTTAAGTGTATTTGTGACTTGCCCTGGGAATCAAAAACTGTTGAGCTCTCCCACTGGCACTCATTCTGTGAAAGTTCAGTATACATTTTTTTGTCAAGGAGACCTCTTTCAAATGCCTCAAAACGTGTCATTTCAGACCCAGATCGAACATCTACTATGCTGATCTTGTGACCTCTTTCTGCTGAAAAAGCTGTGATTTGTCTTTCACCAATTGGTAAAAGGAATGTTTTGCTATCTAAATCGAGAACACACAATTGAAGCAAATCTGAGTAATACATACTCTGCTTATTGGTGGGAAAGTGAAAACCTTTCACATTACTAGCTGGTTCATGCAAAAACTTTAATGTTGTATGATTTAACAAACCCTTCAAAACTGCCACCTCAGATGGGATTCGTATGCTTTTAACTGGATCAATGACTCCACCAGTGGCAATCTGAGCTTCAAGAATCTTTTTCCCTTTCTGTCTTTCAAGTAGTCTAGCCTCAATGGCCTGGAAAACAGACAGCCGTTTACCAGAATGAATGTATCCCAAGACAGCTTTTTCAGCTTCAAGGAGTTTTTCTTTAAATTCATGGTCAGCTAATCCACAGCCGATGGCCTCCTCAACAGAAAATTTTCTACCTGTAGAAGGATCAATGATAAAACCTGTGACTACTTGTGCTTCTAAATACTCTAAAGCTAACCCTTTATCAATAATTCCCTTTTTTACAGCTAAACCAAAAGTTATTCTTTCTTTGCTGGATTCCAGGTATAAACCTGCTATTGCTGTTGCTTTTGACAGATATGCAGCAAGTGTTTTCTGAACTTCTTGAACGGTTGTATGACCTAGCTCAAGCTGTTCCATCGTTTTGGCATCGAGTATTTTAGCTTCTACCATTTGGGTAGCAGAAACATTTTTTCTGAGACCTTGAAAGATGAACCTATCATCAATGGGAAAACTGTCATTCAAAGAAGCCTCAGAGCCTGAATAGCTTTTGTAACTGGAGGAAATATAACCCATCTTCGGTAAATCTGTTCTCCTAAATCCTTCCAAAATATTACGTTCTTCGAAAACCTGATCGTCATTGTTAAGCAGGAATTCTTTTTCCTTTTTTACAGTTGTAACTTCCACAGTCAAATCATACTGCTTGCTCTTCAATAGCTGTAAACAGGAATATTTAAAATAAAGGATAAATGGTTAGCCTACATTTCATTTCCAAACTAACAACAATATATCGAAATCAGCAGGAGAAAGACAAATAAATATTTGGAATAATAAGTACTAAACGCAAAATCTAAAAAGAGCCAAGCCACTATTTCCAACAAGAGCCCCAAAGCCATGCATATAATAGATAATACATTTACATACACTTTTATGCAAGCCTAACTTGTATATGCATCTGGCTTAAAGGGTTATTGCCGTCTAAGACATTTATGGTATATCCACAGAATATACCATAAATGTCTTATAGATGTTGACGCGAGAATCAATGGAGAGAGCAACACACATGCGCGGCCACCTCTACATTGATTCTCTGTCTGGATGTGGTGGGTGGCAGCCACCGCATTGATTTTCCGCCTGGTTGCGGGGGGTCGGGCGGAATCCGATTTGCAGATAGGTGCAGGTCACAGAGCTAGGACCTGCATTTCTCATACATTTATGGCATATCCCGTGGATATGCCATAAATGTCTTAGATGGGAATACCCCTTTAAACGATGAGTAACAGCTTTAGCAATGATATATAACATCTAAAGAGCATTTGGCATAATAAATGATATACTAACTGCAACCTGTACAAGCAAAGGCTTTAATCACCGAGTTACAGAATATATACATAAGCGTATAGCCTTGCAAAGCATGTCATGTGACTTTTATAGAAAATTATCAAGGAGGATATACATAAAATACCTCCATAGGTTGATCAAATTTTCCTAGCTCTTTTCCAATTTTCTCTTCTTCAATTCTTAAAGTTTGAATGGCATTCTGTATACTTTTATCCTTTATAGTCTCTAGCTCTGACAGTTGTTTATAAGGATTCATGTTATCAATAGATATTTGAAGCTCTGTACTGGTCTGTGTAACGTACTCTGTAAATGGCTTTCCCTTGTCTCCAACATCGAGGGACTGCTTTATCCTGGATAGCTGTAGCTGGAGTTCCTTCTGCACACTGTCTTCATAGCCATCCATATGCTTCTTTTCTTCAATAAGTGAAGAGCTATAAACAGGAGCACTGACATCAATATGACTATCTAGCTTCCGTCTCAACATTGGAGAAGCTTTGGTTCTTTGATTTAGCACATCAAAATCTTGTTGGGAACCTGGGGAGGAAATAACATAGCTGTTTGCTTTTACTTCAAATTCATTTTTCTGAAAAGGGCTTCTAACACTATTGTTTTGCTGAATCTCACTCTGCAGATATCTTAACTGGTTTATGTGGTCTTGCCTCTGCAGGTCAACTTTCTGTTTAAGACTTTCAACAGCACATTTTTGAATCTGTAATTCTTCCTCAACTTTTCGACATTTCTGAACATTTTCCAGCCCAGATTTTTTCTCCAAGTTCAATTGATCTTGACATCTCTGTAATCTCTCCTGAAGTTCTGAAAGATCAACTTTCATCAACTTAATCTTCTCTTCCAGCATTGCCTTCTCTTGTTTCAAACCAACGACTTCAAGTCTCACGTTTGAATAATTATTTTCACTGCTTAAACTAGATTCCATTGACTTCTCCATTTTTTTCCTGAATTCTTCTGCTGAGTTTTTGTATTTTGCAGATTCTTCTTGGTACAACATAAGTTTTTTCTGTGCTAGTTGCTCTTCTACACTCTTCTTGTGAAGATCATCTTGCGCTCTCTTTAGTTTAGAACTTATGTCCTGAAGTTGTGCCTGGTGTTGTTGAAGTTTCTGGTCCGCTAGGCGCTTTTCCATAGATATGCTGTTTACTTCAGCTTTCAGATTTCGTATCTCCTTTTCAGAATTTAGTATTGTTAAGTTTTGCTTGTCACATTTCTGTCTGATTTCATTTAGGGAATTTTTTGATTTGGACAATTCTTCTTCAAGCCTTTTTACCATGTTTTGCGTTTCATACTCTCCTTTAGACTGTTTTTGTATTTGCTCACTTGCAACTCTCATTTGTTCCTTGCTACTTTCTAGTTGTGATTTTACTGTTTCTAGATTTTTCTGCAAATTATTTCTTTCTATGATTGTCTTCTCACACTCAGATTTCACTTTCCTTAACATCACCTCTGTCTCACTGTTTGATTTAGTAAGATCATCTAACTTTATCTTCAGAGAATTTGACCACTGATTGCTTTTTGTTAACTCATCCTGCAGCTTTATATTTTTTTGTTGGTCGTCCTTCTGTGCCCTAGTTGTTTGATTGAGCTCATCTTGAATTTTTTTAAGTTGTTCACGTAAACTATCAACTTCCCCACTTCGAGATTGTGATCTCTGTTCAGATACAATCTTTTCTTGCTGCAAAGTACTTATTTGTGAAGTTAGAATTTTCACACTGCTCTCAGCTTTTGTGTGTGCACGTGTAAGATCTTCAATTCGTTTTCGTAATTCTTCCACATCATGTTTCTTTCTAGTTAAATCCTCTTCCATGAAAGATAGTTTTTGAAGGCTATTCCTTTCAGACATGTCTTTCTGCCTCAGTTCTTCCTGACCAGATTTTAGCTTCTCTCTGACAGCGTCATAGTCAGCTTTTTGCATCTTAAGTTTATGATCAAGGGAGACTTTATCTTGCTGCAATACCTTTAATTCCTCCACAAAACTTATTCGAATCTTTTTGAGATCATTAGCCTCTTGAATCATTTCTTCCGCCTTATCCTGACTCTGGTAAAGCTTTCGTTCTATATCTCTAAGTTGCAAAACATAGTTCTGTTCTAATTGGTTCTTCTGTTCTATTTCAATTTTAAGCTGCTGCAAAATATTATGTGTATCATCCAACTGATTTCTTAGCTGGCGGTTCTTCTCATCTGCCGCCACCTTTTGTATTTGTAGTGTACTTAGCTCTGCTTTATACTGTTTGATCTCATTCTCTGCTTTTTTGTGAACCAGTGTAAGTTCATCAAGTTGCTGCCTAAAGGTTTCTGCTTTTTTAACGTACTGTTCCATTTGAGACCCTCTTATATCTGATTCAAGCACATAATGAACCTCTTGCATAGATCGCGCAGGTATCACCATCTCCTTAGAAGAAGAATAATTGTATAGTGAATCTGAAAATTGTCTTTTTGTTTCATATTCCAATTTCTCCTCTACAATCTTTTTCTGAAATACAAGGTCACTTTCAAGGTGTTTTATCTGCCTCACGAGTTCTTCCTCTATCTCAGCTTTCCGTTTGAGTTCACCCATTAGACCAATTTTTTTATTTTCCAGATCTTGAAGATCAATTTCTTTTCTCTTTAAGTGATCCTCCAGCTTCCTTCTTGCTGTAGTGCTTTCCTCTATTTGGGTCCTAAATGCTCTAAGTTTTTCCTCCACAGCACTACGTTTAGAATCTGATTGTCGTGTGATCTGGCGTACATGCTCTAGCTGCTGCTCAGCTGCGGTTTTAAGTTTGACTGTGGATTCGAGCTGTAAACGGAACTGCTGCACCTCATATTCAGCTTTTGTGTTTTGCAATGTTAATTCTTCCAATGTCTTTTGCTGTTTTTTTATCTCCATCTCCGCAGCAGCCTTGATTTGAGGCAATTCTTGCTCTAGTAGATATTTTTGTTTTTTCACTTCTTCTAGTGTTAGCTCAAGCTCTTGAATCCTTTTCAAGAGCTTCCTGTGTTCCTCTGCACTGGCTTTTTGCTGTTCTGCTAATTCTGGGTGAGCCGCCAAGGAAGAACGCTCTGAGTACATCAGAGTCTATGATAAAATAAAATAAAAACATATTTACTTTTCAGTGCTTTTTTCTGCTGTAAGATGTATAATGCAATATGCATTGTTGAGACTTAAGAAATATTGTAACTACATAAAAAAGTAAGTAAGACTGGCAATTTAACAGATTTAATATTATTAATTAGAATGTTAAAATATAATGATATAATATAGAATGAAACATCATAATTATTTTATGAGACTATAATGGCGCATAGGACTATTTAAAGTATTACTCTAATTGCAATTTTCCACTGGACGGTACAGATGCTGAGGCACAAGATGTTTCGTGCATGGATCCTATTAATAAGAATAGATACAATTGATGCATGAAACTCCTTGGGCGTCATACAATTGCCCTGGCAGCTGTACTGCCCACAGTACTACCTGTGTCTCTTCACGCCCAATGTAAGATCGAGAGGAGATCACAATGACAGTCACACTTTAAATTGAAGTGGAACATTATCAAACATATAAAATGCATACCTTAAATAACTTACCTATTCAAGCCAGTTAAAAGATAAAGATTCAACCACCGTGTCTTGCTAGTGAAGTATCAGTAGAGCAATGAGAAGTGAGACACCCAAGTCCACAGTAGCAAAATACATACTGTACAGTAAACAAAATATCTGCAGGATGTTCAAGCTGTTATTAACAGTTAAAAAGATAAGCCCAGCTTGTGCCTACAACATAAACCATGCAAACCCACATAAAGCCAGAAAACATAACAGGGAGCACGAGTAGGTCATAAATTGAAGCTAATGCAAAGGCAGGATGTTTATTACCCTAACAATGACATCATATAAACAAATAAATAGTAACTTGTCTTATACACCTACTGTAAGAAAAGAAAACACATAATCAGTCTTAGTCACCCATAAATTATTCTCTAGACCCTTATAAAGTTAGATGAAACTGACAGCAAAGTATGTATTTTGCAGGTCTCAATGGCTACAATACAGTGCTATGGATTTATTTATTCATTAAAACATTTCCTACTATGGGTAACAGCCATTCCAATCGGGTGTATATATTACTCAAATATTAGCCAAAATCTTATGAGTATTGTATAATGCTTTAGTCTACTAATTAAATAATTTTAACTAAAACTGTGGTTAACTTTGGTGCTAGCTACTACTTTAGCTAAAATATGTTTGCACAAATTACTTTTCTGAATTGAAACACATGATGTATTGCTCAACTCTTGTACTGTATATTCTTAAGTAATTTATAAGTGTAAAACTTCGTTACTGTCACTTAAGATGTTTTTCGCTCTGAACACCTAACTGCTCCTCTGCAGAAGTAAACATCGCATAGTAACCCTTCACCACAAAGAAAGAAGAAACCAACATTTACATAATGCAGAAAGATCCACAAAACCAACTGCAAATGAGAAATTATTTCACCATGTTAGAACGTGAGAAAATGTGACAGCAAACAGTATGAAAGAAAGTAACCGTAATATAATGTGATATGGATTTAGGATCTCTAATTTGTATCTTTACCTCTTCTTCTTCCAATCTCTTCAAAGTTTCTGCCGAAAATTTAATAAACTGGCTAATTAAAGTCATCAAGGCAATGTACCGGTTCCTTAGATCCATATACTACAATTCACAAAGAATATTAAATCACAATGTGTTGCAACAAAAATATGTGTTTTTACAATTTCAATATTAATATTATTTAATGTATTATATTTGTATAAGACATTCTATTTCTCACCAATTACCCACACAGACACATTTATAACATTACTGTTTATAAAGCAAAACAACTATGTGACTCCAAGCCATTTGGAGCACACCCATGACACCTGTAGGCTCAATGCACACGATACGTATTACGTGCAGTTTTGCGTATTTGTGTGCGGCAAATCTGCAGTGTAATACAGTACCAACAAAGTAAATGGGATTTCAGTAAATCTCATGTACACCCTGCGGTTTTCTACTGCACATAAATTCACCTGCGGTGCGTATTTTACAATCCACAGAATGTCAATTTATCTGGAGTTTCCGCTTGCGAATTGTATCTGTCTAGTTGTAAGTAAAAACGCACCAAAACCCGCAGCATGAAAATGCACCGATTTACGCATCAAAATATAAAAACCCGAAAAACGCACAATTAGGTGCGGTTTTTACCTGCGAATTTCCTGCAGTTTTTAAGCGGATTTTCCGCAGCAAAATATGCAACGTGTGCATGAGGCCGTATGGTTCCATGCAAACAATTAATTTCAGTTCACTTCTTGATGTCCCTAAAGAATAAAATGCCACTGCCCTACACAGTTTACCCACAATATATTATATAATCTACCTCTTGTATAACAACATCTGATGAGCTCTGGAAGCGTCTACGTTTCATTGGAGATTTTTGAAGGGAGTCCACAAGTGCTCTGTAAGTCATCAGCTGTAGTTCATAGTCCTATAAAACAAACAGGATTCACATGAGAGTCTTCTCTTTTTTCCTGGCGAAGTGGTCATAAATAAAACAGTTCTAGATTTCACTACTGTATAGTCATGAATGTAGTGGTTGAACAGCTTGTCTTTCGCTATATGTTTCCCCAAAATGCTAGTGGGAGAGCTATGTTATCTCTTTACTTGTTTATGTGTATTATTGGGTGTGTGTGCCCGTGAATACGTTGTTATGTTTGTTATACAAAATTAATAACCAATATTTACACAAAAAAAAAAATAGGATGTCATGTAAATAATGTCCTTATCTAGTTTCCAACATCAAAATGTAGCTATGTGTCGCATTTTCTATTATATGTTAGATTTAGGCCCCATGAACGCAGCTTGTACATACTAAATAGGAACCCATAATGGGGCACGGGGCCCTCTGTACCTCCATATGCCACTGACTTCATACAAAGGCATATGGAGGTATTTTTCTGTCGGACTGTTGATGAATCCTACAGTTATAATATGGAGCCGCATGGGAATCTGTGTGCTCTCGTACAGGCTTCTATACAAGGTTCTGCAGTGTACAGAAGACCTAGAATAGTTTATTAATATGCTGAGATCAAAAGGTTTGGTATCAATTGTCATTGTTAGATGTATATTGTGAAAACTGAAAACCTTTATGATGTCAACCAAAGAATAAAAAGTGTGTACCTTAATGGCCAGAGAATATTGTTCCGAATACTTCTGGCACTCGTCCATTTTGCTTTGCTTCATCTCAATTTCAGAAATCAAATTCTAAAATAACAAAGAAAATGAATGAGTAATAATATATTCCTCTGGGAAGTAATTAACAGAATGATGGATGTCACAACATAGCTTTTCTCAAACAGACAGAATAGATTTTTCATAGATTTTACAGTTGTTACTGTTTTACACTTGGGGAAAATGGAGTGAAGATCATTTACAAGGAAAAACAGCAAGTTGAATTACAGTAAACTAAAAAGCCATTTTTTTCAATTGTCATTTACATATAAATAATAACTTAGATATTAATTTAAATGAAAAAAAGCTATTTCTAAACCAGCTGGAGTGATTTTTATTGAAGCAGAATTCATCATTCCTGACAACTAATCTACTAAAATAAATAAAGATCCACTTTTAAAAATGAAGCATTAAAGAGGTTTTCCGAGGTCAAACACTGATGGTCTATCCTTACGATAGGCCATCAATGTTTGATCGGTGAAGCTCTGGCACCCAGGCACACCTGTTGATGAGCAGAATGAAGGACCCCGTGGGTGTGAGTACTTCATCACCTTAATATTTTACAAAGGCACAGCAGCAATGCCAGGAACAGTCAGACTTTGATATATGGTGCTGTACCCATAAATACAATGTAGGTGATGCGGCAACTACATTCTACTCATCAGCAGAGGTCCTAGAGGTCAGATTTGGTCAAGCATTGATGGCCTATCCTAAGGCCTTATTCACACGACAGGGTCCCGACAGGGTCCGAGTGTCAGCCGATAAAATTGGCAGTTTTGGGCCGTTTTTCCCTGCCGGTTTGCATCTGTTCCGATTCTGTTCCGGGTCGGGCATATCTGGACAGTGACATCAGGGGCAACTCCTGAAGAGGAATCCCCATGTGGCTGGTGATTCTACTTCAGGAAAAGCCCCTGTTGTCTGTGCCCATTAATGGACACTGAACATTACTGGCTTCGCCTGGTGTGGAATCCCCGGTCACAGAGTGTTCGGGGATTCCGCTTCGGGAGTTGCCCCTGAGGTCACTGTCCATATATGGAAAGAGACATCAAGCGCTCTATCCAGGAGCGGAATCCCCAAACACACGGGGATTCCGCACATTCAGGGAGCTAATGTGGGGCTAGCACATAGCAGAGCAGGGAGATACCTCTCTGCTCTGCTATAGTGGTGTCGCTACAGCAGTAACAGCCGCAGCAGCTGCTAGCGGCGCCATCGGCCATGGGATGTGTTGCCGGGCCAGGGCGCTTTTAAAACAAGCAGGGGAAGGGAGCCAGAGCACCGCCCCCTTCCACCTGCTGTACACCCGGCCCTGCCACACAGTACCCCTTTATAAGGGCACCCCCACATTGTAGAAACTTACCTGCAGCATACAGCGCTTCGTCCGAATGGCATAAACTCCTCCTCCTCACATGCAATCTGCTCTGTGAGGAGAGCGCGAGCGACGGTAGACACGGCTGTCACTCGGGACACATTCCAGTGATGGCTGTGTATTACCCGGCCCCATAGACTTCTATGGGAGCCGGGCAGCCGGGTGAACGGCCGAAAATAGGGCATGTCCCATTTTTTGACGCCCAGGTTTCCCAACTTGTCAAAAAATCGGTCGTGTGAATAGCCCCATTAGGGGTATATTGTTCCTACTGCGGCCGGGTGACGGACGTTTTATGAACGGCCGTCACCCGGCCGGGAAACCCTGTCGTGTTAATAAGGGCTTAGTCCTGGAAAACCCTTTTAAAGTGAAGCTCCATTACAGGGCAACTTTTAGTCCTGGTGGAAAGAAACTTACAGCAGAAACATCCTAAAATCCAAGTGAAATAGTAAACAGATGTATAAGGGGTTTTTTTCCCCTGAAAACTACAGAAAAAAAATAATAAATAGTTTTTAAAGAAAAAAATTGCACTCAGTTGCCCCTCTCCAAATTGAGTTATTATGTTGCCCATAACCACCGCCGTTAGATACTGCGGTAAAATGACTATGTTAAAAACATGAGGCATGGGATGTCACTACAGATAACATGTATGGTGGACATACAGCTGAATGTTTTGAAGAGTAGTGGCCTAGAACATACTTTCTTTTAATACAAAGCAATTTGAAGTTATTTTTTTATTCAAGGTAGCAGCATGTTTTCAGAATCCCTGAAAATCTTTTAAATTAAAGGGGTTATCCGAGGATCAAAAATTGCTTTGCAATAATATATTTAGGTGAAGCTAAGTAATTTACTAATATACTTTAATCAAATATTCTGTGCTAAATGGTGCAGTTCAAACCTCATTTATGATTCAGGAAGTGCTTGAGCTTTTCTAAAAGTGATGACACTCCGACACAGCCCCACGTGACTGAGCTCTTGCTTCATGTACTGTTCGTGAACATGACCACAAGGGGCTGTCACATTGCCTATTTCTTGAGTCCCGAGCAGAGCATCAGCTAGCGCTTTGCTCGAGACTCCAACACTGCTCCCTGCGTCCATATTTGGTCAATTCAGGGGTTTGCTATCGCTGGAGTCCCTGAGCAGAGCATCAGCTGACGTTCTGCCTGGGGACTTCACAACATCTGCCCACGTCATTGTCACTGTCCATATATGGATAATGACATCGGCAGAGTAGTACTGGAGTCCCAGAGCAGAGCATCAGCTGATGCTCTGCTTGGCGACTCCACAACTTCTGCCCACGTCATTGTAACTCTCCATATATGGACAATGACGTCGGCAGAGAAGTACTGGAGGGGGAGCAGAGCATCAACTGATGCTCTGCCTGGCGACTCTATAACTTCTGCCCACGTCATTGTAACTGTCCATATATGGACAATGACTTCGGCAGAGCAGTACTGGAGTCCCGGAGCAGAGCATCAGCTGATGCTCTCACTGGCGACTCCACAAATTCTGCCCACATCATTGTCACTGTCCTTATATGGACAATGACGTCTGCAGTTGTACTGGTGTCTCCAAGCATCAGATGATGCTCTGCTCCGGGACTCCAGTACTGTTGCCGACGTCACTCTCCATATATGGACAGTGACGTGGCCAACAGTCCTAGAGTCCCCGAGTAAAGCATCAGCTGATGCTCTGCTCCGGGACTCCAGTAGTGTTGCCGACATCATTGTCCATATATGGACAGTTACAGTGACGTCGGCAGAAGTTGTGGAGTCCCCAGGCAGAGCATCACCTGATGCTCTGCTCCGGGACTCCAGTACTGCTCTGCCAACGTCGTTGTCCATATATGGACAGTTACAATGATGTGGGCAGAAGTTGTGGAGTCGCTAGGCAAAGCATTAGCTGATGCTCTGCTCCGGGACTCCAGTAGTGTTGCCGACGTTATTGTCCATATATGGACAGTTACAATGACGTGGGCAGAAGTTGTGGAGTCGCCAGTCAGAGTATCAGCTGATGCTCTGCTCCGGGACTCCAGTACTGCTCTGCCAACATCATTGTCCATATATGGACAGTTACAATGACGTCGGCAGAAGTTGTGGAGTCCCCAGGCAGAGCATCAGCTGATGCTTCGCTCGGGGACTCCAGTACTACTCTGCCAACGTCACTGTCCATATATGGCAGTTGTGGAGTCGCCAGTCAGAGCATCAGCTGATGCTCTGCTCCCCCCTCCAGTACTACTCTGCTGACGTCATTGTCCATATATGGACAGTTACAATGACGTGGGCAGAAGTTGTGGAGTCGCCAGGCAGAGCAACAGCTGATGTTCTGCTCCAGGACTCCAGTACTGCTCTGCCGTCATTGTCCATATATGGACAGTGACAATGATGTGGGCAGAAGACTGAGCTCTTGCTTCATGTGCTGTTCGTTAAAATGACCGCAAGGGGCTGTCACATTGCCTATTGCTTGAGTCCCGAGCAGAGCATCAGCCAATGCTTTGCTCGGGACACCAGCACTGCTCACGACGTGCATATTTGGTCAATTCAGGGGTTTGCTATCGCTGAAGTCCCCAGGCAGAGCGTCAGCTAACGTGACTCAAGCAATAGGCAATGTGACAGCCCCTTGCGGTCATGTTCATGAACAGCACATGAAGCAAGAGCTCAGTCATGTGGGGTCGTGTCGGAGCGTCATCACTTTTAGAAAAGCTCCAGCACTTCCTGAATAATTCATGAGGTTTGAAATGCACCATTTAGTTCAGAATTTTTAATTAAAGTATATTAGTAAGTTACTTAGTTTCACATAAACATATTATTGCAATTCAATTTTTGATCCCCGGATAACCCCTTTAACTCTCAAAATGTTACTGCTGGATAGGTAATCATTGAACAATGGTACTATACAACAATTACAAACATGCAGGAAATATATGAGAAATTCAGTTTACCTTCTGTTGGTCCAGAAGTCTGGAGAGGACCTTACTATCAGACATGCCATCTTGAAACTTACTTTGTCCATCCTCTATCTGCCTAATCCAGGAATCAAGTGCCAAGTAAGATTCTTTGTAATATTTCAAAGACTTGCTAATTCCATTCAGGTCTCTTAACCTATTAAATAAAAAAATATATATTTCATTATTATATTACTTCCTCATATACACTGTTAGCTTTTAAGAACTCATCCAAGAAAGTGATTTCTCCATGTTCTGAACATAAGTACATTAAATTGTTAAGAAAAATATAAAATGTCGTGGCTGTAGAACAATACATAACTGTCTTTAGTTTACAATGCAGATTAAAATGTAAAAAGTCTTGAGAGTCAAAAGTAAATGTGTGCCAACCTGTTTTCAATCTGTGAGTGTACACTCTGCCACCGCTCAGCGATCTGGTCAGCCTTCTCTTTGTGCCAATCAAAGTCAAGATCCCGCTCCTTGTGCACTTTGAACATTTGATCACTGATGCTTTTGGCTTTCTGCAATTCATCTTCCAGTACATGGAACACTTCTCTTTTTTCATCCACCTCTGATCTCCATTGCTAAGGTATAAATGAAAAATTGCAGTAATTCTTAATTAAATTAAAAGTGAGATAAAACCATAATAAGGGGAATGTCAAAATCTATAATAAAAGAAAAATCCAGAATACAACATAATAAACAGCTTAAAAACCAGTGGTAGAAGCAACACTAAAAGCTCACACCGTTCAAAATATAAAGACGAATACCTTCAAGGTGGCAATCAGTCTATCAATGGTGTTTCTATCTGCGGTGATGACATCTTCTTCACACAGTCGGGTCTCATATGTTTTCACTAGACTCTCTGCTCCCTGTGTATTCTTGAGCACTAGATTTATAGTCTTTAATCTGTATGGGGTAAAAGTAGAAATGTGAACTCAATTTGGCTTCACTAACTGACAACTGGAGTTGTAAAAATACTGGGAGGAAAAACGAATAAGACATTTAGCTAGTTAGGAAACGGATAGTCTATATTTCTTTATATACAACTCTTCTACATTGCTGCCTGTGAACGCATCATGACCAACATTGTCTGTTGGTCATTAGCTTGCGTGCCTGCAGTTACCAATTATGTGATTCTCTCATTAGAAGCTGTATACTGTTTTAGCTGGAACATATACAGACTGAGCTTATATCATTAAAATGAATGTCAATCTACTAAAATTAAATTATCTGAGAAAGGGGAATAATCCCCGAAACGCGTTACTTTAAGACTTGTAATTTATATTTCATTTAAATAAATGATATACTTATATATCATCTCTGGATACCACCCATGCCATTTATTAGGGGTAGAGCAAAAGCATGGAGTTCTTTTTCCCCCCACAAAGTGTCTTTAACCTTATAACATTATGTCATTTTTAGGTCAAACATTCTTTGTTGGTTAATTTTATAACATTTCTTTATATGGTCACAATTCCATTTTTCTGATCATGGAGTTCAATTATTAAATTCTGGCTACCTCTAGCTGTTTTACTATGAGGTATGAAGTACTGTATAAATGTATGAAGTAAGCTCCTTAGTTCAGTTTGGTGTGGATGCAAGCAGCTAGAATAACAGGAAAACAATTAATCAGCACCGAATTTTGGACTTATTTATATATAAAAAAAAAAAAAATGGTGTTCAAGGGTGGACATTCACTTTAAGCCAGCCATATAAGTTATATATTGTGATAGCTATTTCATTTAAAGTTCTATTAATAAATAATTATAGTAAAACAATTAAATCAAATGTCAACTGTTTTAATATACAAGTACCAAGAACTTTACCCAGGAAGAACATAAATATAAATTATGTTTAAAGGATAAGTATATTACAAACGTACTTTTCTAGGTAAATGGAAGACATGGAGTAGACTAAGCCCATAGACTGGACAACAACACTGAGCTCAGCTTGTAGAGCAGCAATGGATGGAGAGGCAGCAGCTTGGCTGAAGAACTCCTCACATTTATCGGAAATTACTGATAAATTTACTTTCAGATGGTCCAAATCCTTCTTTAATTTCTGTGCAGGCAAAAGAAAGATCACTTTAGTGTTTTAAAAAATTATATATATATATCCATACAAGATACCAATGGTGCAAGAGATTCTTACTATAATGTCAGAAATTATGTTATCTATCAGCTTGATGTATAAATTGACAGGGGCTGTAAATCCACCATGTACTTAACCCTCTGTGCATTTATAACATAGTAATTCCATAGTATCTCCATTAACTGTGAGGGCTCGATTTATGGCAACATTTACACAGCATGTAGGAAAAGGTCAAGTGACTCCGCCAGCTCTAGCTAAACAATAGGGCACAAAAGGTCACTAAAGTATGTGGAAGATTTACAGCTGTAAATTAAATCTGCCTGCTTGTAAACTGTATGTGAAATGGAAGGCACACTGTAGACTACTGCTGTTATTGTTAAATATGAAGACAAACCTTAAAGGGTTTGTCCAGGTTGGGGGTTGTTTTTTATACTGATGAACTAACCACAGGATAGGTCATCAGTATATGATCGGTGGGGGTCCGACAAATGGACCCCGCACCAATCAGCTTTTCCAGATGCCTCCAGACGCTGGAAGCTACTCAGGGTCGGTTCCAGAAGCAGAAGGCTCCGACCACTAAATTCACTTCAATAGGAGCAGAGATGAAGTACGGCAGCTATATTGTGGTCAGATGCTTCTGCTTCTGGCACTAACCCCTGAATAGCTCCAGTGCCTGGAGGCAGTTGGAACAGATGATCGGTGCGGGATCTGGGTATAGGACCCCCACTGATCATATACTGATGACCTATCCTGTGGTTAGGTCATCAGTATAAAAAACAGCCCACAACCTGGGCAACCCTTTTAAGGATAGGTCTCCAATGACATTTGGTCATGCGCTAGTTGCAGTAAAATCACAGCATTACCGCAACTCACACACATCCTCAATTTTTCCTATGGAGGAAAAGTCGACGTGGTCAGCATAACCTACCTCTTGTTCAGAGATTCTCAGTGCACTTTCATGTAGATCATCCCTGTCTAGTGGTGTTCTGATTTGCCGAATAAGCCGTTCCTCACAGCTCTCCAGTCGAAGACGGAAGTTTCTAATCTCAGAGGTATACAGATTGAAAATAGATTCTTCTTGTTCCTCTATTGAAAAATTTATTTAGATATGTTATGTTTCGTTTCTCCATATTTTTTTAATGCCAATTATTTTCATATTTTAAAGCATACTGGACATGTGCTTTGTTCTGCATTTATAATATAAAACATGTTTTAGTGTAAACCTGCCCTCTTACTCTCATCATTTCCCTGCAACAGACTCTGCTTTCTAGTATTAGGTATCAATGGAAAGTTCAATAGCAATCCAATTTAATAAAAACATAAATTTAATAATAAACTTTGAAATCCGACACGGAATGATTGACATATTTCAGACTTCTAAAATCCTTAATTGTAGCTATGACTAAGGACTCTAGCAGTCTGAAATGTATTGGTAATTTAGTATGAACTTTAAGGCTGGGTTCACACGACCATGTTACGTCCGTAATGTACGGAACGTATTTCGGCCGGAAGACCCGGACCGATTACAGTGCAGGGAGCCGGGCTCCTAGCATCATAGTGATGTACGATGCTAGGAGTCCCTGCCTCGCTGCAGGACAACTGTCCTGTACTGTAATCATGATTACAGTACAGGACAGTTGTCCTGCAGCGAGGCAGGGACTCCTAGCATCGTACATCACTATGATGCTAGGAGCCCGGCTCCCTGCACTGTGTTCGGTCCGGGTCTTCTGGCCGAAATACGTTCCGTACATTACGGACGTAACATGGTCGTGTGAACCCAGCCTAACATTTATTATAAGGCAATGTTTTTATGAAATAGAAATGCTGTTTGGTCTTACATTGTTCTTGCACTGGTACTGACCAAGCTTTAAGATACAGCAGCACATGTGAAATTCTGCCAGATAGAGCTGGATTATTTCCAGCATAGTTCAGGGGGCAGTTTAAAGGGTTATTTCCAACCTAAACTTTTATGGCATATCCACAGGATATGCAATAAATATCTGATATATGCAGGTCCCAGCTCTTGAATCCACACCTATCTACAGAACTGGGGAAAACCCAACCCATGTCCCGCCACCACATCCAAGTGGGAAGGCTGTTCTGTTTCTATAACTCCCATAGAAGTTAATGGAGAGAACTGTGTGGCCTCCTCCCTATTCATTCCCCACCAAGTATGCGGCAGCCGCCTAACCAGGCGGGATGAAGTTAGGGACGCGCGTCTATCAGACATTTATGATATATAATGTGGATATGCCATAAATGTCTAAGGTGGGAATACTGCTTTAAGCCTTATTCACACATTGCAGATTTGGTCAGAATTTTGCATCAGTATTTGTAAGCCCAAATCAGGGCAGGATCCTAAACATGGGAAATATAATGGAAAGATTTACACTTCTTATCTTCTATGAATCCACTACTGTTCAAATCAGTAATGTGTGCAAGAGGCCTAATGCTACCAAATTAGCTGCCTAAATGAAATGTGATGTTGAAATTTAACTAGACATTTTATACATTTGTACTTTCCCTTGAACATTGGCATTATATTTGAACTATTTTAAAGTAGATCCATAATTATGCTACATAAACCATGTATATATTTTTTAGTGACTATTGTTAAAAATTCCATAGCAATAATAATAATAATAATAATAATAATAATGTAGCTCAACTTTAAAATAATAGATCTATTTCAACAAAATCATAAATGCAAATTATATTAACTACAATATGCAGACACAAATTTTAAGGTTACGTTTAAAGTATCTGAAGAAAGTTATTTTTTTTATAGCTATAATGCTTGCATTTGGGTTTTTTGAGTACATAAAATAACACAAAATCAGTTTGTAATGTCATATATGCTCTTAAATTTACCTCTTTCTGCAGATTTTAGAAGCTCCTCATAGTACAGTTTGCAGACATTGACCTCTCTCTCCAGCTGTCCTATATCAGATAGAGAGAACATCTTTGACTCCTGGCTGTCTTCCAAGAATTCATCAAAACGAGTTTTCAGATTGCCTAGAACCTGTTGATGTTCTCCAGGAAGCAAGGTTTTTATCTGCAACGAAGAGTTAAACAATTTAAATATCAGTCACATAAATATTTATGCACAGGAGAAAGCTTTTTCAAATGATGATGCTACAAGAATAGTTAGGAGGAAAGCTTGTTTTAGTTCTGAATATCTATTAGGCTTCGTTCACATCTGCGTCAGGGCTCCGTTCTGACGTTCTGTCAGAGCTTCCCGTCAGAACAGAACCTTGACGGAAACAAATGGAAACCATAGATTTCCGTTTGCATCACTATTGATTACAATGGTGACGGATCCGGTGCCAATGGTTTCAGTTTGTCTCAGTTGTGAAAGGGTTCCGCTCTTTTTGATGGAAGCAATACGGTAGTCGACTACGCTATTCATACCATCAAAACGATGAAACCCTTGCACAACTGAGACAAACTGAAACCATTGGCACCGGATCCGTCACCATTGTAACCAATAGTGATGCAAACGGAAATCTATGGTTTCCGTTTGTTTCAGTCAAGGTTCTGTTCTGACGGCAAGCTCCGATGGAACTTCAGAACCCTGACGCAGATGTGAACGAAGCCTTACCTGCATTAGACCTTGAAAGGGTTTGGACATTCCTTATTTGTTAGAGAGCACCTTGAAAATAAGCAAATCACAAAGTGTCCCCCTGCTGGGACCCCCAAGGTCAGTAGTTACCTGTGGGGAAATCTTGCTATAAATGTTCCATTTCCCTGCAGCGCCACCACTGGGCAAATTAAGCATTATACGGTGCCCATGTAAAGGCTATGTACAGTTTTGAAGTCAAATTATATATATATACTTCAATGCTTTAATTGATTTTGAACAACTTTTGAATTGGTCTTTGTTGAAACATTTTTTACTTTTAGAAATACAGCTTACATCTATCCTGTAAAGACACGCAGGACCAGCGTTTACTGGAGCTGTTAGTTCTGCTGACCGGACGGATCCGGCCTTGACAACAAGATACAGCTTATACGTATACAGGATACATAGAAGCTGTATCCCAAAAAGTACAAATTTTTTATTTTTTTTAAAAGTAAAATACAATTGTTCACAGTTGTTCAAAATCAATTAAAACATTGATTTATTCTTAAAAAAATTGCCTTCAAAAGTATATATAGCCTTTAAATCAATGGGTTATCTGTGTAATAGGAGAGGAGCGAGAGACGCTCTCTGTAACCGCTCTCCACTCTAACCTAGAGTTGAGGATCCTGAATGGAGCACCCCCCTCTATTAACTCTGAATTCGCTAAAAGGGTTTATGAATATGGGTTTTCTAAACTCGAATACCCTTTTAAATATATTCTATGATTACATGAGTAATCATGCCAATGGATGTCACCAGTTGGAAGCAGTAGTCTACATCGCCTCTACAGACCGTGCCAATGCTTATAACAAGTGAAGTGTACATGCAGTAAGTTAACTACAAATTAGTTGTATTTTTCGTGGGGATTTACTGAGAAAATCCGCAGCTTAGAGAGAGTCTGTCATGAGATTTTAGGCTACCAAATGGTTGACAATGTTAGTTAGGGATAGGGTAAAAGAGCAGGACTATACCAGTGTTGAAGTTCTTAGTGCTTGCTTCAGGGTCAAAGTTTTTTTTTCCTGCTGCACACTGTATGCAAATTAGTTTTGACTAGCTCCAACCACTCCCTTTCCCCTCTGCAAATAATTGACGGCTTGTCTCTTTATCGCTATACAAGCAGAGCCGTCAATTAACTGCACAGTTGGAGCTTTAGATGCCGCAGCGGACACAAAAACCTAATTCACATACATCGCGTGGCAGAATAAAACTTACTTTTTACCATGATGCAAGCACTAAGATCTGCAACTTCACAGGTGTGTTCCCAATCCTTTACCCTGTCGCAAACCAGAGTTGTCGGCCGTTTGGTAGCCTAAAATCTTATGACAGATATCCCTGGAGTTCAAGTACAATGTATGTGAATGGTGATTCATGAAACCCCATACAACCTCTGCGGAAGACCTCTGCACAGATTCAAGTCTGTGGCAAAGTCTGCATTTAACACATGGATAGATTGCTGCGGATTTAGTCCATCTCCGCAGTAGATAATATCTGTTGCGTGCATCCATGTGCCCTTAGATAGCAGTACAGCCAATCTGCTTTAGAGGACAGTGCCTAGACAAAGAAGCCTGGTACTTTACATAGGGAAGAAGTTATTTTATGCTCAACGCTATTTTCTACATGGTTAATGCACGACTCCAGGGGACCAGAGTTCCACTTTAACATAACTAAATTCCTAACATTTAAGCATTAAATTCCATCTATTAAAAACCTTATGGAAATTATTTTATAATTTCCACTGAGACAGAAATCAATAGTGACAAGAAATTGTATAAAAAAACTTGACTTTAATGCAAAGTACAAATAAAAGGGTAAAAAAAACAAAAAACTGAACATACGGAAAAAACCTTGCTAGCTCGGATGGCTTCAATTTCATTCATAAGGTAATGCCAAGATACCATGCTCTTCATGTTGATGTGGGATTCATGCCAGAGCGATAAGACACTTTGATACACTTGCTCAATCCTGCAATAAAATATTGAAAAGTTATGTCGACTAATAATTATGTGGCTCATTCTTCAAATCGGAAAGCTTGAAAAATGAATTTTGTGGTTAACACATTTCTTACATAAATGAAGACAGTATCACATGATAATAACAATAATAAATAATGATAATAATAATATTATATATGCAGTCACCATCCTAGATGGAACTTGCCAGGCAATGCCTTTGTGGGGACCATTGGACAATCCAGCTATCATAGTCAATCAACTACATGTCATATTTATGATACCGCCACTCAAATTTGTTGAGATACAGGGAATCAAAATAGTTGGATAATATGTAACTTACTCTTTATTAATATATCTCACTATATCTTACTTTTCATTTAAAGGCTATGTACACCTTATTTTGCCAATCTAAAAGAAATTAAGTAACTTTACAAATAGCCTTCGTTAAAAATATTCTACAGTTTGGTGTATACAGCTCCTATGAACCCTATGTGTCTCCATGTAGTGTGAGTCTTCAGTTATGAGTTACCCCCATTCGTTTGCCCTTTTTCTTAGAAAAAGTGAGCAGATGCAAGAGAGTAACACATGACAGCACGATCTACGCGCAAGCTTTGTTTGTAGTCTGTAACCATGGAAACAATTAGATCTAAATAGGTGCTGAATTTAAAAAAAAGTAGGATTTTTATTTTAGTCAAAAGAATTTTAATTTTAGATGTATGGGAGTCGGGACAATAAAAACATTGGCACATAATGATGTACATAACTTTTAAGGGAACAAAAAAAAAAAAAAGGGAAACCCATTAAAATTGAATATGTGGAAACTGTTTTTTTTTTGTTTTTAATTATCACTGGAATAAAACCTACAAACAACAAAAAAAAATAGCAAATGCAGCCGTTTTCCCACAAGCTCTTTTTTTATCCGTAGAAGTACATTTTCTAAATACCAAAGAAAGAGCAGTACCGACTTCCATGTAAGCTACTTGTCCCCTCTAAGACATGGCCAATTTTCGTTCTTTCATTTTCGTTTTACCTTCCCGCCTTAGCCACAGCCGTATAAGGGCTTGTTTTTTGCAGAAAAGTTGTAGTTTTTCATGGCACCATTTAATGTACCACGTAATGTACTGGGAAACTTAAAAAAATATATTTGTGGCGTGAAATGGGCAAAAAACAGCCGTTTCATTTTTACTTTGTTCATCAGGCTGTAAAAACGACATGTTCGCTTTATTCTACGGGTTGATATGATTATGGCGATACTAAAATGATATGTTTCTTTATGTTTTACCACTTTTATAAAAAAAAATAGTTTTGTGTCATCACATTCTGAGAGCCATAACTTTTTTATTTTTCCGTCGATTGAGCGATGTGAAGGCTTATTTTTTGCAGGGCGAACTGTTGTTTTATCTGGTACCATTGTGGGGTACGTGTGACTTTTTAATCAGTTTTTATTCCTTTTTTTTTTGAGAGCTAAGGTGACCAAAAAACAGCAATTGGGTTTTTTTGTTTTTTTTTACAGTGTTTACCAAGCAGGTTAAATAACATTATATTGTAATAGTTCATACTTTTATGGACGCGGCGGTACAAGTTATGTTAACTTTTATTTTTTTTTAACATTATTTTAGGGAATAAAATGGAAAAAGGGGTGTTTTTAAACTTTTTATATTTTTTTTGGGCACATTAAAAAAATTTTTTTTAACTGTTTTTATTAGTCCCTCTAGGGGATTTGAACCAGCGATTACATGGATCACATACATGATATACCAATGTATTGCAGTATATCATGTTTCTTACAGACTCCTAGACTTCACAGGAGTACAGCGATGGCAGACCTGGGGGCCTTCATTAGGTCCCCACGCTGTCATGACGATCGTCGGCACCCTGGAGTGGTGTTGCGGCAGGGCCAATGGCACGTCGGAGGGGGCCACCCCCCTGATTCTAACACTTTGGATGCCGTGGTCGCGATTGACGTTGGCATCTAAGGGGTTAAATGGGCGGCATCAAAGTGATCTTTGATTCCGCTCATTGTTGTGAGGTGTTGGCTGTATTACACAGTTGTCATCCGCTAAGTATAGAGTATACTTCCCCTTAACTGCTGCCACGTACATGTAAGTGGCATGACGTTAAGGGGTTAACAAAAGGGCAGCTAAGGAGGCGTCTTATTAATTCTAACAGCCGTTTATAGTTATTAAAAGAAATGGCAACTTGTAATCATCTGCTGTTAAAGGAGTCAGTATCTTTTAGTCATTTATTTTCTTTAATCGCTACCAATATTTTTTACATAAAGTATTAGTGGATTGCACCTGTTTGCAGAGTCAACAGCTTCTTTGTTTGGTGGTGGCACTGTAAAGCACACAGATGGGACCATGGCTTCATTGCCGGTAGGACTGATAACCTTCCACTTTGCACGATGTGAATTGCTCGCCAGCACACATTCATCGTCTTTGTAAATGGTAATCTAAATGTAAAGGGGGAAAAAATTATTGCATTTTTTGACTAAAAAACTTTTTTTGAGCTGTCTTTCAATTCCCTTAAATGTATTTTCTGATGTTAATTTATTTATTTCTGTTACTTATATAGCAACATCATATTCCGCAGCACTGCACAGAAGTTGTCCTCAGTCACTGTCCCCATTGGTGCTCACAATCTAAATTCGCTATCTGTATGTTTTTGGGGTGTGGGAGGAAACCAGAGCACCCAAAGGAAACCCACACAAACACGTGGAGAACATGCAAACTCCATGTACGAGCGGGATCATTAAGGATGGAATTGCATAATGTACTACGCTACTCCGGCCTTCAAAAAAACTAGGTATACACACGTATTTCACGGTATTGACCATCAGAAGTGATCTAGCTGGGCACTCCGGCTCTGGAGTGATGGACAGTGATGTCAGGAGCATTACAATGCATTTTCTACTATATAGGTATAGAGTGGTATATGTCGCCCGAACCCCCTGGGCAGAGCACTACTTGAAGCACTGTGCCCGTGGCAGCTCTTGGCATCACTTTCCATAAATGGCCAGTGATGTCAGGAGCACCAATGCTGGAGTCCCCGGACAAAGCATTGCAAGCGCTCTGGCCGGGTACTCCGTTCCTGGGGAAGCCCCTGACATCACTGTCCATACAGAACAGTAACGTTAGGGGCTTTAAGATGGTAAAATCCTCGGACAAAACATCAGCTGGCCGGGGATTCCGTCCCCGGAGAAACACCTGACGTCGCTGTACATATATGGACAGTGATATCAGGGGCTTTCAACAACAGAGTCCCCGGCCAGAGCGCTTTTGATGCTATGGCTGGGGACTCTAATTGAAAGCTCCTGACAGCAATGTACATATATCAACTGTGACGTCAGGTGTTTCCACAGGGCCGGTATCCCCCGGCCGGCAAATACCTGATGCTCTTCCTGGGGACTCAGGACCTGAGGAAGCTCCCCAAGGTAAACGTTTAACGTATACCTGTATTAGATGCCATACAGTAATATCTGTCATACATAGGCTCAGATCATAAAAGAAACATATACCATGCAGTGTAAGTTTTTTTGCAGTATATATAAGGGTATGTTCACGTTGTTTAGTAGCAGTGGTACAGAAGTGAGACAATACTACTACCAAACTGATAAAATTGTGCAGAAACGACAGCAAAATTGTGTTAAATGTAGCAGTTCTTATCTTAAAGAACAGCTCTAAGGGCCTGTTCACATCACCGTTCGCTTTCCGTTGGAGATTTCCGTCGGGTGAACACCGCAACGGAAAGTGAAAGTGAAACCACAGCTTCCGTTTCAGTCAACATTGATATCAATGGTGACGGAAACATCGCTAATGGTTTCCGTTCGTCACCATTCCGGCAGGTTTCCGTTTTAACGACGGAATCAGTAGCGGAGTTGACTGCGCTATTGATTCCGTCGGAAAATCTGAAACCTGCTGGAATGGTGACGAACGGAAACCATTAGCAATGTTTCCGTCACCATTAATATCAATGGTGATGGAAACGGAAGCTGTGGTTTCAGTTTCATTTTCCGTTGCGGGGTGCACCTGACGGAAACCTCAGACGGAAGCCCGGAACGGAAAGCCAACGCTGATGTGATCAGGCCCTTAGACATTTTCCTAGAACAGCTTCAGCATGGCACCACATCCACAGTTGTCACATGCATTTTTTATTCCACTTTTTTTTCCCAGTGATGTAAATTGGGGAAAAATATTGAGGTAATTCAACAGATAGGGAATGCCGCAGTTTGAAATAACCACAGCATGCTTAAAAAAAACCACAAGGATTTTAACCTTGTCTCGTGAATTCGTTTTCTTTGAAATCTCATTTACTTCAATGACACATTTTCTACTGTCGTTTTTTGGGGGGTTTTTTTGTAAAAAAGGAAAAAGAAAAAATCTATACCTAAAACTGCATACAGATATGTCCACCCTTAACTTTGCTTGAATTTGGTTAAGAACTCCAATTTCTCATCAAACAAATTCAATACAATATTGTGCCATGCTAGTAAAACCCTTGACAGGCTGCAACCTACATCACAACCACTGGGTGGCCACACATAGACAAATATAACACAGACATTTCGAGTATTAAAAAATATATATTTATTTTTTTTCAAAGCTGGTCATCTTGTGCCACACATGTAAGGATATGCTGAAATAAGAGGAAAGGTAAGGAAGGACACATCTGTATGTGAAAACTGTCTTCACTTTCATTGTAAAGCAAACACATTGACGAAGAAAGTTTTTCAATCTTGAATGATAAGTGTTTTGGCGCAGATAGATTTTTACCACAGACTAAACAGCTATTGCTAACAATCATAAAACTATTGAAATTACTAGAACTAAGGCTACATTCAGACGATTGTAGCTAACCTCGGACGTGAAAAACGAAAGTTTTTCACGTCCCAGGTGTACCCGTGCGGGGCGCGTTGTCACAGATCCCCCATAGACTAGAGTCTATGGAGGGATGCGTGACACGCAGTAAAATACGACATGTCCTATTTTTTCACAGACCCTTAACACGCTCAGTTGAAACAACGGTTGTGTGAACGGCCCCATTGAAGTACATGAGTCCGTGTGATGGCCACTGTTTTAACGGCCGTCACACGGAATACATATACGCTCGTCTGAATGAGCCCTAAGTGTTACATTGATAAACCGATTAAGGGACAACAGAAAGCAGCCAGGACTCGCATTTGGATGAGGAAAACTGAGCAAGTACATAGGAACAAAAAACAAGTCCGATTAATATATAAGTAAGAGATAAAGGAAAGTGTGATTTGCGTACTGCCAATCCTTTATGTCTCTATTCGGCCCTGAGCTCAGTGCCCATTTAGCCTTGAGCCAAAGAGCTGTGTAATCTGAGATAAACTGGTTGCTAGGGATATGCTGAAAGATTATAGCTGTGTATTTATAGCAACCAGTCTGACTGAAATATCTAACTGGACTGAGATCACAAAAGAGGATAAGTGTGAACAAGAACAAAAGTGTATTATTTTGTGAACGGACCTTACAAGACGTGAACAAGTTTACACTGTCCATTAAATCACACACTGACCTCAATTTGTCTGTAGTCACATATAGCTCGAATCGGAATAGATCCTTTCAGTGCATTGTCAGGGTTTCTTGGTTTTAACTGAACTATTGCCTTTGCCCTCCCAACCAGGCTGGCAATCGTGCTCTTGTACTGTAAAAGCTGTTCTTTTTCTTCCTGAATGATTAAAGAAAAAAATATTATTCATGCCGTTAAATTATTTCTTATGCTGCTTGATGGCTCAGGATGAATGCTGTTTTGAATTCATGAAATTCCATTGAAATGGGGTTTGGGCTTTTTATTTTTGAGCAAAAAGAACATCAGAGAAAAATGTATATGCTAATTCTAAATTCCCCATTATGATTTACAACTCGTTGGGATGTAAAAAGGATCTGTTACTACTTTCCCCCTCATGAAATAAACAGGTCCACTAAACAAGTGCTTCTCAATTCAATTACCCCCAACATGTCATGATTTGATGATATTCCATATAGATTTTCTCTCTATGGGACAGCCACAAATCATGACCGGTTAGGGGTATTTGAGGACAGAAGTTGAGATGCTGCTTTAGATAATATGAGAGAATTTTATAATCTATTCTATGTGGGAATATGGAGCACCTAAATCTTTCCTTCTGCAAACTCTGCGGACATGTGCAACTTTTAAGCCACATGATAAGAAGAGTGAGACACATAATTCCTCAATTCATAGATAGAGGAAATGCATAATATGGACTGGCAGAAGAAAAGATTTCTGGGCTAATATTTTTTAAAAACAGCAATATATAAAATAAAAACAGGGAAATCCCAGCATAGTGTAGGGAAACATTACAATAACCTTTGTTCAATTTTATGGTGGGAAAATTAGGGGCTGACTGTCCACAAAGGGGTTGCCTCATCAGGACAACCCCTTTTGCAACTCCCAGCGATCAGCTGATATTTTCTGGGAAAAGCTGTCAGAGTTTGCAGATGAAATGTCATAGTATATGGCACTGATTAAAGTAAATGGTTGATCATTGGTAGCACCAAGTCTTCCAGAGTCGCACTTTACAGCACTATGGCACGAGAAGGAGGGGAATCCCAAGCAGGGGACCCCACCTCCCTATATAAACTTCATATGTTTTGTATGGAACCTCTTAAAGGCTATAAAAGGAAACAGGATTTTGTGGTCATTACCATTGATTCCTGTACTAAGTCTTCCAGTTTATGTACGCTGGTTGATTTATCACAGCTATACTTCCTCAGTATGGAATCTCTCAAGGTCTTCAGATATTCTGTGGCATCTTTGGCATCACCGAAATACTACAATAATATAACAAAGTAAGTCAAATACATTTCATAACTGTAAATCTGGATTAGTGATTCTGAAATTACGATTTTGGAACAGCAATTTTGAGTAATCACTAATCAAATTAAATAATAATGGATTATGCAAATCTGTTTATGTAGAAAACTGAAAGTTACCATTAAAGGGGTATTCCTATGTTAGGCATTCTTGGCATATCCACAGGATATGCCATTAATGCCTGATAGATGCAGCTCTGACCGCTAGGACCATCATCTATCAGGAAAAAGGGGGTACAGTGACCCTTGTTTGCCAATTCCCGTCTGTCCCATTCTACATACACTTTAATGGAGAGGTGAACGCTCTTGTGTGCGGCACTTTCCATTGACTTCTATGGGGGTAATGGAAACCACACAGATCCCGTATAAGGATCCCATTATTGCATTTCAAGTAAGCTGTGAATACTACATCCTGCTGGGAACTGGTGTTTAACTTGCCCTTGTACCAGTAAGTATGGCCTTTTTCTGTCATATGTTGTAAATGTTATCCCCTTTTATCGCTTCGGTCTTCTCTGTACTCACGTACACAGTGCTCAATGAGTGCTGTGCATAGAATAGAGGCTGCGACATCTGTGACCAGGCACATGATCGCCCTGATGCCGGAAGTAGAAGGCTGTTGCTGGGTCTAACTAGACCCAGTATCGTCCTAACAGTGATAACAGTCACTATAACATGGCTGATTTCCCCTGTGATGTGCAGCCCCAGTTACAGTGGAAAAGTATAGTATAAACAAATGAAAATAAAAAAAAGTCCCCCAAAGTTGTTTGAGGGACAGACCATAACAAAAAAAAAATAAAAGTAAAAGAAAAAGCAAAAATAAATAAAACAAAAAAATACACATAAAATACCACTTCCAAAAAATCTTGCATGACCTGTTAGACACTTTTCTCTTAGTTATATCAATTTTGATTTGGCCTATTTCGCGCCAGTGTTTTGGTGCATTTTTAAGCTACGACTCTTTCCTCCTAAGCCACACTCCTAATGATGTGCAATCATCAAAACTGTGCCAAAATCTGGCACGTATTTTGACACTATTTATACCCAGACACCGTAGTAAATCTGGCCCAGTATGTTTTTGTAGTGTTGGGGGAATCTGAGGTACCCATGCAAACTCCTTGCAGATGTTGTCCTTAGTGGAATTTGAAACTGGAATTTCAACTACTTTACGTTATCAGAAGTGCTAAGAATAATATAGTATAAATAATAACAATAATAATAATAATATCTAAATACCTCAGAGTAGGCAATGTTTTGTCGTATATGTTGTTCTACACAACTGCACAGCTGTAAAATCCAGTTCCACTGTGTCTGCATAGCTGCTTTATAGGCCTGGAGATAGTACGAGAGGCAAAATACTAGTAGATAATAAAAATAATAGTTTCATGCAACATGCTTTGTCTAGTTGTACTAGATAAATATCAGTTCCTTGTGTCATATGATAGGGAAACCCTACCTTGGAATATACAATCACAATTAAGGACTCAAATATAGAAATGTGAAAATATTTTCAGGTGCTTTATCCCGCTCCAACATTAGGCTCTGTTCACACAGAGTTTTTTTGCAGGCAGAAAAAATCTGCTCCGAATTCCTTCACAGAATGACTGCGATTTTTTTTCCGCGTTTTTCACCCGCGGCCATTGAAGCTAATGCAAGGATTGCGGGCAAAAAACGCCATTAAAAACGTTCGGAAACTATTGATTCAATGGGAGGTCAGTGGCGGAATCCGGAGCAGGAAAAGACATGCCATTTTTTTTTTCCTCGCGAGCAGCTAAAAGCCGCCCCGGTAAAAAATGCCTCTGCCTTCCATTGAAATCAATGGAGTGGGGGGTGATTTCGGACGTTTTTTTGGTGCTGATTCTGACTCGGTTTCCGCGTCAAGATTAGCGCCAAAAAAATTCTGTGTAAACTCACTCTTAATCTCCAGTATTTATAAGAATTCCTATAATATTTGGTAAATCCTATCTAATAAGAGAATATTAGGTCCTGTTCCACCTCCTGTGAAGACGTAAGCCATAATGGATAGGATTGATCCTCTATGATTGGCCATGAAGCCTGAAGAATCCCTATGATTTATCATGAGTCTATCAAGTGTACATTTTTTTCTTAATTTTTTTATGGACTAGGGCAGCATGTTCTGCTAATCTGACTAATAATGAGCAAAGGAGATGGTAAAAATAGCATTAAAGGGGAAATCCAGTCAAAATGATCATCTGATATGCCATGGATATATGTGAGACAATCACACTGGTGGAACCTGTACTCCACAGAATACAATACCAATATAGAGCATACATTTGACACTGTTCAGAGATTTCTGTTACTGAAAATCAGTGGTGATCTGGAATCACAGATATTATTTTGTCACATGTGTTTATTACATATCACTAGATAATGTTGATCAGACTTCCCCTTTAAAGGGTTATCCAGGATTTTTAACGAAGTATTATCATGGATAAAAGTGGAAACCAAACCAAATTGTAATACTGTACACCCGAGCTTCTTGTACGTGGCCCGATATGGGTTGTGGAAACGAGCGCCTTTTTTTTTTACGGAATCAATAGCGCAGTTGACTATGCTATTGTTTCCGCTAAATAAAAGAAACCTTAAGGAACGGAGACAAACTGAAACTATTTGCAACAAAAGCATTACCATTAAAATCCCTGGTAATGCAAACGAAAGCTATGGTATCCGTTTGCCTTTCCGTTCATGGGTTCCTCCGACGGAAAGGTCTGACAGAACCCATCAATGGAAACCGAACGCTGATGTGAACAGGCCCTAACATGAGTAAACCATAAAAATGTGCATGTTATTAAAATGCATTGCAAATTTTCACTAGCACTGCCTGCCGAAAAGTCAAGAACTATAGCTAATGATTCAAAGATGCACTACTCACCTCGATAGTGGATCTTGCAGGATGATTCTGGAGCAGGAGCTGTTCTGCGCTATCTTGCACTGATTTAATGACTTCTTCTTTATGATCAAGTTCCCTCATTAAATCCTTCATAAACAAAGATCAAAGATAATTTACCAAATCTGTAAATTAGCCTGTGCGGAGTAGACCCTCGTACAGAGCCTGTGCAGAATGAAGTTGAGCCGAACTAGGAGAATAGAGTGTTTGTGTGATATACACGAATTACCACTTCATTCTCCTGCTTCGGCTTAGCTTTTTTCTGCTCAGTCACGATGTGGAGGTCTTGCCTCCCTTTTGTTACATCGGGACCAGGGTGACTTGGTAATACTAATAAGGGCCAAATTTTATGGAATAAAACGTTAACTCTGTCATGACCTGGGGTGTTTTGGACCTTGATGCCCAGAGCAAGATGTCACCATTTGGAATGCTTATTCTAAAAGTGAAATGTTTTTTTTTTATAGGTGATATCAATTCATTTTGTAGGCCTTATTTAAAGAGGATCTGTCACTAGTTTAGTAATGCCCTATCTCCTAGGTAATCTAATCGGCGCTGTCACACTGATAATGCTAGTGAGAATTGCGTCCCAAAACGTTTATTATTTCAAAAGTTATGAGCTTTTTTTCTAAATATGTAAATGAGCCTTTATTAGACAACTGGGAGGTAATAGCAGTGATTCTCCTGAGGTGGAGCTACCTTACAGCCTCTGACACTGTCCAATCAGCATGAAGCTGCTTCACACAGTGTGAGAGACATTTTAGAGGGAAGGGGGATCACTTCAAATAGCCATATCTCGAGGAGATTCTAATCTTTCATATGACACCAGGAGTTCGCAGTTCTAGCTGTGACACAACTGGAGATATCACCAGTTGAATACACAGTCAGGAATGGAAGTTGTATACTATAAGATCACGCTGTGTTGCTGGGCAGGGAATGGGGAGAAGCTGTATGCTGATTAGACAGCGTCATACAGAA
This sequence comes from Rhinoderma darwinii, assembly GCF_050947455.1. Taxonomy (NCBI): domain Eukaryota; kingdom Metazoa; phylum Chordata; class Amphibia; order Anura; family Rhinodermatidae; genus Rhinoderma; species Rhinoderma darwinii. The sequence continues at coordinate 185,365,132 of NC_134690.1, forward strand.
AACATTACACCGCCCAGAGTGAAAAGAAAGAGTCACCTCCTATTTGGCTATTAGAGCCACATTACCATATTTAGGAAAATGCTCATAACTTTGCAAATAACAAATGTTTTGGAAAAACAAATCCCACTGTAGTTATCAGCATCATAGCGCCTATTAGATTAGTTAGGAGTTAGGGAATTAATAAACAAGTGACAGATCCTCTTTAAGGAAAAATGGTACAAAACAGTAACAAAATAAATATTTTCCTAATTTTTTCATGTTTTGTTTTAAAGAGAACCTGTCACCTCTCCTGACATGCCTATTTTTAGTAAATACTTGTACTCCACTATGAAATAACAATCCTGCAAACATCTTTGCTTAGAACTCTGCGTTATGCCGGTCCTCTGTTATTCCTCCTAGACATTTATGAATACATTGACAACTGGATGTTAACATTTCACTTGTCAAAAGGCTGTGTTCCTAGGTGGGTGGGAATGAGAGGTAGGTGGGAATGGGTTAATGAACGATCCCCCTATTTTAGGCTATATTTGTTTGATTAGCTATAAAGTGACAATAAATGAGTATATAACAGAATGCTACAGATAAGGTCAGGACACTTACAGCATGATAGTCCTTTTTAGCGGGTATGTTTTGGTTCCTATCACTCCAGTCATATGCTACTTCTTCCTCTTCTTTTTGATTCAGCCATATTAGCTCCCTTGTGGCTCTGGTGACAAAACTGAGAAGGGAGTCCAGGTTCTTTTGGCGGCTTCTTGAGTTATTCTTTTTAAAACAATTTAAGTTAAAAAAAAAATACAACAAAAATATATTAGCAACTGGGCAAATGTTTTTTTGTTTTTTTTAACTCATTTCATTAAAAAGTAAAAAACTGTAAGGTCAAAGTAACAAGGCTTTACAAGCATACATACAAACTTTACATTGTGAAAGAAACAAATAGTTGAACAATAAAAGTTAAATATTAACACTTTCTGCGTTTGTGTCATTATTCATCATATTGGTGTCACTATACTCAGAAGAGTGAGTGAATAGGGTCACAGCATTTCCTTTATGTCTGTGTGCAAACAGGTTGGACATTTTTTTTAAATCAAATTCTGAGCATCAGAGTAAAACATATGATGAGGCAAAGGAGCCCAAGTTCAAATGCCTTCTTATTCATCTCCCTAGCCGCATCTCTACTTTGTTAACTTTGGGGTGAATGAAGTGCTAAAGATTCATTCAGTTCATTTCTAATCATGTTGCCATTGGAGTACATTTCTCATTCTTGTACAGCATTTGTGGAAATTGGTTAAGTTGAAAATTGTAACGCAGAAGCAGATTGTTATCTATATACCAAGGACTCAATGAAACGGCTCTACTCAAAAGAAATTTGAGAAGGTGGAGCAGATTTATTAAGACCGGCATTTCAGAACGCCTGCCTTAATAAACAATTCGCTGGAGTAAGATGTGACACAGGTGAAAGCCTCTTAATAAATGTATCGCATCTCTCCGCTGGCAGTGTGCCACAATCGTGGCGTAACGATTGGGTCTCATCCATCCCCTCCATCACATAAAATAAAAAAAATACATAATCATCGCTCTTATTTTCTCCCCACCGTGTCCTGTCTGGCTCCCTCTTCATGCCGCGACTTATTCAAGGTACTGACGCCGGGCAGCGCTGCCCGTCGTCAGTACCTTGAATTATTTTTTATGTGTCTGATGGAGAAGGGTAAGGGGGATAGTCGGGGGGGGATGTACGAACCCCGGCATGTTCCTCTACCGTGGTATACTGCACATACTGAAGTCTATGCCAGCTAGGAGCTGGTTTCTGCTATAATTTATGCCAGTTTTCTGGTGTAAATTGTAATAAATTTGTTGTTCCTGTGGAGGCCCACCCACTTTGATTAAGTCACGCCCTCTTTAGGCGCCTTTTTGGGGAAGTGGCGAGAAAAGTAAAGAGTTGCAAATTTTTGTGCAACTATGGCATGCTCCATAATCTGCAACTTTTTTACTCCAGAAAACTGGTGTGAACCTTTTGATATATTCCCTCCATTGTGTCCAAAATGTCAAGAAAAAAGGTATCCTGCAATATATTGTCAATATAAATAATGGATATAATCATCAAGCAGTACATTACTTGCAGAAACTACTGCTGATGTCAACAAGAAAGAACTAGGAGTCAGTCATTTTCCCTTTCTGTGTCCTGTGCAAATCAATAACAATAAATCGAACAACGGAACATACTGAGCCATATAGTACATGTCACTACTGCTCAACTACAACACTACTCGTGCTCATTGGAGCTACTTAATATATAATTATTTTGTGAGCTCCACTGATGGTGACCTTCACCTTTAAGAAGACCTGTCACATCTCCCGATATGTCTTTTTTAGTAAAAAGTCTTTTTTACCATGAACTAAAAATTCTCAAGCATCTTTTCTTAGAACTCTACATTGTGTTGTCCCTATGTTAATTCCTCCTAGAAATGTATGAATAAATTGACAACTGGGTGTTACCAGTTGGGGGTGTGTCCCTACACCAACGGCCAATGTCCAATCAGTGTTGACAAAGTGAGACTGTGAAGGCACACACCCCTTTTACAAAGGATTGGTAACACCCAGTTTTCAATATATACATTTCCAAGAGGAATAAAAGAGGAATGGCACGACATAGAGGTAAAAGAAAATTTGTTTCAGAATTGTCATTTCATGGGAAATACAAGTATTTACTAAAACAGACATGTCAGGAGAGCTGACAGGTCCTCTTGTGATTGATGAATATAAATAAAGCAGTTGCCTTACCAGTAACTTTGAATAAGAGCTTTCAATTTTGTGGAGAACATCAGCATAAGAATTTTTGAAAGGACCAGTCATCTGGAGCTGCAAAAGAAAAAGAATAATAAGGAAATATGGACAAACAAACGTATGTATCTTAAACCATGTCTTCTACAGCGGGAGAACTATACAATATAGTCACTGTTTACAGAAAGTATATGTATGTATATATATATATATATATATATATATATATATATATACATATTATATATATACATACATAATATATATATATATATATATATATATATATATATATATCCAAAAGCCTGTGTCAGTTTGCCTTTACTTAGTTTTAACAATTTGATTTTGTTCCACCAGACCAGTAAATACAATGTTCTACAATAGCAATGTATATGATAATAAATATAATAATTCATGTGGAGTTACAATAACAAAACTGAATGCGTTTTCAGAAGAGAAGAGATATTATAGGTTCCAGGTAAGATGATAATAATATATACAACTATGTGCAGTTTTATAACCGGAGGCATAATATGCATACAGTGTAATTATATTTCACAATGTGCTAATGTTAGAATTAAGAACTTCCAGCAAGCACAGACATAACATAAGCTGCGGGGAGGGCAAAGTAATTAAGTGGTGAGATTAAATGTTCTCTAAGATATTCCTTCTCTCAGGGAAATATTTGACATAGCAAGAACTATTTCTCAGGAAGAATTAACAAATTAAAAAAACATCGCTCATATTGTGACAAAAACCTATGAGCATAATTAACTCCTGCAGCTTGTGTTTAGTTGTAGAGGATTTCGACACAGCTATACCAATACCTCGGTCATTTTTGCATCTCTAACACTGGTTTCAAATTCTTCAACAACCCCTTGGAAATTTTTGTGATTCTCTAATTGGATTTCAATGCTGGCCAACTCTGAACCCCACTCTCCTCGGTCCAGTTGCATCTGTCAGGGGACATTAATAGGTTTGATATTACACATATGAAGGTGCCTCCATTCATTTCAACAGTCGATCAAAATCTTTAATAAAATGTTGTGTGCTAAGAATTACTATACCCGAAATAATGATATTACTGTTATCCGACAAGTATGTTCCATTAATAAAAAATGATCTTGCTGCTAAATTTTATCCATTATTAATCCTTAGGAATCTATTCTTAATAGGAGCAGAATATTAGAAGTACCACAATGATGATGAGCAGCTCAGAACTGCAAACTCATGTACTAAACTGACAACACAACAAGAAGGGAGACATACATTACATTGTCACATGGTTCGGTATGCAGAGACTATTCCATTTCCCATGTTCGACTTAGGAAGGAGATAGAGTCTAAAGACTTTACCTGCATTTCTTCTACCCAGTTGGAGAGGTCTTGAGCAAATTTAACATTCACTTCTTCCTCTGGTAGATTTTGATCAGCAAGGGATGATCTCAACATTGGTTTCTTGACTTGCATGAGCTTGAGTGACTGTAATGCATTTGAGTTCATCCCAGTTGCATAGTTTTGGATTAAACCTGGGTTAAAGTTTGGTGCAAATGTTGGCGTCATAGGCGTCAAATGTGAATTAAAGCCATGAGAGACATTGGTTGAAAGGCTGGATGGCAGACCAGAAGCAAGATTAGGTGCGAGACCAGGAGACATGCTGCCAGATATACTTGGAGTCAGACCGGTTGGTGACATTGGTGCCATATTGTGGGACATTGTAGAGTTCATTGCAGGGTTCAAGCTTTGTGAAAATCCTGAGTTTAGGCTTTGTGATATTCCTGATAACATAAGTTGTGTATGGTCAGACGCAATCATCCGTCCTTTGCTGTATAGTGAGGAGTATTCATTTCTCAATGAAAGTAGTTCATCCCGCAAAGAAGCAACCCTGCACAAAGATAACAATAATCACTACAGCGTCATGAAACGGTTAACATTGAATTGCATGTATTACTGCTAACACAAACTGTACTGTCTAAGATCAGACAAAGTCAAAATTACCTCTGTACAAGCTGGTCTGCTTGATAATACTTTCCATCTACAAGTGCTTGGACATCAATAAGCTGCTGTCGCAATAGGTTTTCACATTCGATCAGGTAACCGGCAATCTCAGCTTCATTTTGAAACTGGATTCCAGATTCCATCCGTTTGGTATCCTACAATGTGGAACAGAGAACTTAGATATGTCATGCCGTTTTTATTCTAAACAAAATTTTAATTGTTAGATATTTAATTTGTTAAATGTCATAGAGTCCATAATAGACATTAATCGTATAAGTGTAAAATAATCATGAAAAATATATTGAAATACAAGGAAATGTCAGTCAAGTTGATCTGCTGGAAAGAGTCAAGTACACTCACAGCTTGGAGAGCACTCCGAGCTAGTATCAGCTTATCTTCACATCCGAGACTATCTCTCTGCACTCGGATTGCAATCTGTTGCAGCATCTCTTGCCTAAAAGTAAGTGAATAATAGAAAAAACAAACAGCATAGTAAGATTAGGAAATCCAAATTGACATTAATAATGCTTAAGTAGTGTGTGTGTATGTGTGTGTGTGTGTGTGTGTGTGTATATTATATATATATGTGTGTGTGTGTGTGTGTGTGTGTGTGTGTGTGTGTGTGTGTGTGTGTGTGTGAATAAAAAAAAACGTATATATATTTTATATATATATATATATATATATATATATATATATATATATATATAAAAAAAAAGATAAATTGATAGGTAGATAAATATACACACACACATATATATATATGTATGTGTGTGTGTGTGTGTGTGTGTGTATGTATGTGTATATATATATATATATATATATATATATATATAAAGACTCAAATCAGGTTTGATAAATGTATAATAAAACATACCTTGAGTCGCTGGACTGCTCACCACCAAAGCTTATATATGAATTAATCATTGTCGGACCACAGTTAACTGACAGTAAGTTCTCATTGGAGCCGGCACTAGTGCGATTGCTCCTAGTGAGTACAGAGTCACTACTGTAGTAGCCATAACAGGTGCTGTTCATTTTTATAGTACTGACCCTCGGTCACCCATCCAAACTGACAGTATGATAAAAGATAAGAGTAAAAAAACCTTCAGAATGTACGGCTTCCAGGAACTAAAATATATCCCTACTGGCTAAGAGTACCACTAGCGTCCTTTCTTAAATAGGCTCTAACATGTAGATTCAAAACCCAGCAAATAATGTTCACATTGCTCTTCAAAGGATTTTGCCTGCAGCCATATATACCAGTTCGAGTTTGCCTTTCCTCTCTAGCTTTAACACTGAACAAGTTTGGGCTTATCGGCTTCATTTGGGCGTCTGTGGGAAATGCATATGCCAAATATTTCAATTATTCTCAATCAGACAGCTCCAAGTCTCTGTGTGATACACCAGTAATGTTTACATCCCAGAGCACCTTGAGTAGGAAACAATTAACATGCACAACAAGGACACAGTTTGGCAAAGTAATTGTTGCAGCACGCTGGATACCGTAAAAGGTTTCAAGCTATGAAGTTAAGATCATTCACCTATTCAATGTGATCATTTCTTGCTGCATTTCAAAGAGAAATTCACATCTATTGGAGACCTTATTTCCCGGTGGGGATGATCTTTGCAGTAAAAAAGGTTTATGGTTGTAATATTTAGAAACTCTTTGTATTGAACACTAAATGTGGAATATGTCTGCAACTAACCATTTAAAAACTTTCCCCGAGCTGCAATATGAGGTGCTCTATGGAAAATACGTCCATCTTGCCTCTATGGACAAGCCGTGCACATTCATCTCTACGTACCTCATACTTCAAGTAACACGATTTTATCATATCGGCTTTGGAATTCACATCTTTGTTGTAAATTCCGTCGTTCTGCTCCGTCATAGGAGCAGAAAAAAGAAATTGATAGTGTCAGATCTGTCGCATAATGGCCACCATTATATTAGGGGTTGCGTCGTGGTGTCCATTGTTATGGCTGGAGAATAGCGCTGCATGCTGAACAGAACAGAGCCTAAACTTGTTTAAAGTGTATTCCATTAACCATTTTACAATGGATCCCAGAAGGTGATATTTGTGAAGTTGTGTATTGTGAACATATAATATATGACAAGAACATAATAGTGTTTTAAGCAAACAATGAACTACATTCGGCATACCTTTCGATTTCAGGTCTTATTGCTTTCTCTCTTTCAAACATAGCGATGATGAGCTTTCCCCATTCTTTTTCTATGTCATTTGGATGGTATCCCTGACAAAGCTTGATCCGTCCAAGTTCAATCCAAGCCTTGAAATGAAAACAAATCTTAACGTCAAGTGCTTCATAAATCCACAAAGATATTGCACTAACAACACAAATGCCAAACTTACTTCCAGCAATGAGTATAGGTGCTTAATCTTTTCTTTTTCTGTTTCCTTGGTTGGGATGTCTTTCTCTTTAAACTGTAAGTATTGGTTATAAAGTGCCTGCAAAGATAACACAAAGATTCACATTACAACTGTGTAAACAATGTGTTTTTGTCTTTTATATACAGTATATAAAAATAAACCCATTAGTAATATACTGTAGCCTAGAAAACCATGCAGTGGATGAGAATAGATGGCAGTGGATGAGGTTAGGATGAGTGTCTGGATTGCTTAACACACTCCTCAAGTGAATAGAATGCACATTAATATTTTTTTTGCTGCCGGTTCCCCTACTTTTAATGCATCAATCTGGTCACTCCCTGGGCATGAGAACGCCTTGATGCAAGGTAAACAGAAAATGTACTGTCAGAGTTAAAACAGTGGCTCACAATCTAGACCTCATAGTGAAGATCTTGATGTTGGGCCATCAGGTTGTTCTTTTGCTTTCTTCAACAGAGAAGTTGGAAGACTGAATTCTGTGGGTTTGTGTTTCAGTGTGACAACGAAACACAAACTAGTAAAAGTCTTGTTGGTGAATCATATTGGCACTTGTGACCATCAGTCAGTGTTTTGTGGGTCTCACAGTCCCTGATGGCTAATAAACAATCTAGAACAGAGTAGATCAGGTGAAAGGAACAGCACAGTCATGTAAGAAACGGGAATGGAAGCCATTATTGTGGAGTAAGTGCAATAAGTAACAAACTTTCATCCTCCACATGCCACATGTGCTAGTTCCTAAGCCCATGGAAAATCTCCTAACTCAAGCATTAAATAAAAATCAGGGGCAGACATACCATTGGGCAGCCTGTGCAGCTGCACAGGGGCCTATTGTCACCATAAAGCAGCCTTCATCTGCTTGACAGATTGCATGTAGATTCCTGAGCGAATGAATTTTATAACTAACAATTACTGACGGATTGTTAAAGGGACATAATGGGGTGATTTATGCAATTCTCTAAGTGTATACTTTATTGCTTTAAGTGCATCTGGGTTATATTGTATACACCAGACAAGTGAGTTCTTACCTTTAGTTCTGCAACAGTATTTGGAAAATTTCTGTCAGACATTAATGCTACATGGTGCCTAATCCATTGGACGAGGTAATTCACCATATTCTGATATTCTATCCACTTTACTTCAACATCCTAAAAACAAGAGAATACAAATATAAGCAACATTGTATCACGCATCATAAAAACACATATTCTGAGACACTTCTATATTTATTGTATTTTATTTTAAAACACAATGAGGTAAATCTACGAAATGTTTCATTCTGCTGATATGGTGGTTTTCGCCAACAAAAGAGGAGCAATTTATTAATGATGTGACCACATTCCTAAAAATGTTGCACAGAATTTTGGGCATGTACTGGACTTTATAAAACCATTCTACAATGTACTAAGTTCGTGCAGACTGTGAAACTGGCTCTATGGCACAAAACTGCATGAAAAGAAAGGTAATATATGGGATTTCATTAAACAACTCATTTTACTGTACAAATAGACTCGTGACCTCAACAGTTTTATTCAAATCTCTGGAAATAAGATTTAATATACACTTTTAATGTGTGCATTACAAATTATTATCCTCACTGCAGTTTTATTTTTTTTTCATTTATCCTTTCTAGAAATAATTAAAATCATGAACACATACGTTATTCAACTCCAACTGCCTTGTTTCTCTACACTTGCAGTATGAAATAAAAAAAAACTATTGACGAGCGAAGAAACTAAATTTAAGCCGTAATTCTGTTTTCAACATTATTTTACCATTTAAATATACACTACCGTTCAAAAGTTTAGGGTCACTTAGAAATTTCCTTATTTTAAAAAGAAAAGCACAGTTTTTTTCAATGAAGATAACATTAAATGAATCAGAAATACACTCTATACATTGTTAATGAGCCAAATGACTATTCTAGCTGCAAACGTCTGGTTTTTAATGCAATATCTACATAGGTGTATAGAGGCCCATTTCCAGCAAACATCACTCCAGTGTTCTAATGGTACATTGTGTTTGCTAACTGTGTTAGGCTATGTTCACACGGGGTATTTTGCCGAGTTTTTTGACGCGGAAACCGCGTCGCAAAACTCGGCAGAAACGGCCCGAGAACGCCTCCCATTGATTTCAATGGGAGGCGTCGGCGTCTTTTTCCCGCGAGCAGTAAAACTGCCTCGCGGGAAAAAGAAGCGACATGCCCTATCTTCGGGCGCTTCCGCCTCTGACCTCCCATTGACTTCAATGGGAGGCAGGAGAAAGCGTACTTCTCGCTGTTTTATGCCCGCGGCGCTCAATGGCCGCGGGCGAAAAACGGCGCGATAATCGCCGCGAAAATCGGCGTGCAGGGAGAGGAATATCTGCCTCAAAGTTCCAAACGGAATTTTGAGGCAGATATTCCTCCCCCAAAATACTTTGTGTGAACATAGCCTTAGAAGGCTAATGGATGATTAAAAAACACTTGAAAACCCTTGTGCAATTATGTTAGCACCGCTGTAAACAGTTTTGCTGTTTAGAGGAGCTATAAAACTGACCTTCCTTTGAGCTAGTTGAAAATCTGGAGCATTACATTTGTGGGTTCGATTAAACTCTCCAAATGGCTAGAAAAAGAGAGCTTTCATGTGAAACTCGACAGTCTATTCTTGTTCTTAGAAATGAAGGCTATTCCATGCGATAAATTGCCAAGAAACTGAAGATTTCCTACAGCGGTGTGTAATACTCCCTTCAGAGGATAGCACAAACAGGCTCTAACCAGAGTAGAAAGAGAAGTGGGAGGCCCCGCTGCACAACTGAGCAACAAGACAAGTACATTAGAGTCTCTAGTTTTAGAAATAGACGCCTCACAGGTGCTCAACGTCTACAGTGAAGAGGCGACTCCGGGATGCTGGCCTTCAGGGCAGAGTGGCAAAGAAAAAGCTATATCTGAGACTGGCTAATAAAAGGAAAATATTAATCTGGGCAAAAGCACACAGACATTGGACAGAGGAAGATTGGAAAAAAGTGTTATGGACAGACGAATCGAAGTTTGAGGTGTTTGGATCACACAGAAGAACATTTGTGAGAAGCAGAACAACTGAAAAGATGCTGGAAGAGTGCCTGACGCCATCTGTCAAGCATGGTGGAGGTAATGTGATGGTCTGGGGTTGCTTTGGTGCTGGTAAAGTGGGAGATTTGTACAAGGTAAAAGGGATTTTGAATAAGGAAGGCTATCACTCCATTTTGCAACGCCATGCCATACCCTGTGGACAGCGCTTGATTGGAGCCAATTTCATCCTACAACAGGACAATGACCCAAAGCACACCTCCAAATTATGCAAGAACTATTTAGGGAAGAAGCAGGCAGCTGGTATTCTATCTGTAATGGAGTGGCCAGCGCAGTCACCAGATCTAAACCCCATAGAGCTGTTGTGGGAGCAGCTTGACCGTATGGTACGCAAGAAGTGCCCATCAAGCCAATCCAACTTGTGGAAGGGGCTTCTGGAAGCATTGGGTGAAATTTCTCCTGATTACCTCAGCAAATTAACAGCTAGAATGCCAAAGGTCTGCAATGCTGTAATTGCTGCAAATGGAGCATTCTTTGATGAAAGTTTGAAGGAGAAAATTATTATTTCAAATAAAAATCATTATTTCTAACCTTATCAATGTCTTGACTATATTTTCTAGTCATTTTGCAACTCATTTGATAAATATAAGTGTGAGTTTTCATGGAAAACACAAAATTGTCTGGGTGACCCCAAACTTTTGAACGGTAGTGTACATATCAAGTTTACTATCTTTTATAAATACTTTGCTTTTCTCCATTCACATAACTCCTTTCAAAATTCTGTTGGTTGTCCTTAGAAACAGTCAACATTTTATCTCTATTCTATCCATTCTCAGACATGTGACCTAACAGCTGAGCTCTATCGGTGCAACGGTCATCTGGACTGCCACTGAACCCTCTGGTAAAAGGAAACCAGCAAATTAGGAAATTAGATTTGTATCTTAATGAATTAGATTCATATAAAAGTAAAGTATTTGCAAAGTTACTGTACATATTATGCAGATTTAAACTGCAAAAATAGTGGAGTGTTCCTTTAAATTCAAACTGAATGACTGAGATGTTTGTACTTGCCGAGAGGTGATGTATGAATGAAACAAGTGCGGTAGTTATGTAACTGCAGCTCACATCAATGCCCACACAGGTAAAGGCAGGGGGATGCGTAGGGCCAGAAAAGTGACAACCACTATTCTGAGTCACAAGTGTGATTAGACTGGTTGTCAAAAGGGAAAACAAAGGTCTACTAGAATGGGTGGGTCATTGAGAGAAACTTCATTGTGAAGTAGCATGGTCCTGAGAAGGTCAACAATACCATCATGTGCAAATATTTATAGAGTGGTTGTGCTCTACATCAACTTAAATGGGGTTGTACGGGCATGGGGCAGTATTTCATACTGATGACCTATCCACAGGATAGGTCATCAGTATATGATCGGTGAGTGTCCGACACCCGGACCCCGCATTGATCAGCTGTTCAGGCTGCCTCCGTGCACCGGATGTCCGTGTCGGAAGCAGATGGTTCCAGTCACAGTATAGCGGCCGTGCTGCAGTATTGCAGCTCTGCTCTTATTCACTTTAATAGGAAAAGAATTGCAGTACTGCAGCATGACCGCCATGCAGTGTTCGGAGCTATCTGCTTCCGACACCAGCCACTGCCCGGAGATAGCTGGAACAGCTGATGAGTGCGGGGTCTGGGTGTTGGACTCCCACCGATCAGATACTGATGACCTATCCTCTAGGTAGATCATCAGTATGGAAAAACAACTCCGTTCCCGGACATCCCCTTTAAATAGGTGTTGTTGTTGTTTTAAGAAAACAGTGCTCATAATTTCAATGAGATGACAGCTGAACACATTTAAAGTAAAACTCTCATTATACTGTACATTGCTTTGCACAATTAAAAAAGCCTGAAATCCATATCACTTACATTTGCACTAATTCCTTCCCCTCCATCTGGTGTCTTGGGAAAAGCATCATACATTGAAGAGACGTATGTAATTACTGACTTTTCATCTGGGGAGGAAACATCTACATCTAAGGATAAAAGAGAATAAACGTGTTCAAATGTTTTCGGCATTTCTTATTCCTCCGTAATATAATGAGAATCGTATTGTACCTTCTGGATCCAGAAGTCTGGTGACACCCAGTTTTTCAGCTACATAAAAAGCATTTTCTAAGTTTGTAATGTTGCTTTGAACAGCAACGGTAGCCATGTCGATCAGGTCCGGCCTGGAAAACAATACATAACCAAGTAATGAATATCTATCGAATTAATTTTATATTTCATATATTTTTGCAGTATAAAGTAACAAAGCCTTATGTTCCAATAGTCATTCTATCTTTTATTACACTCTTATGATTGCAACATAGCCATAACACTCAAAATGTACCGGTTTGGACAGTAACTACTTGTTCGAAGAATCCTTTCGCAATAAACATGTCACAAAATTTCTCCCTACCGGGACTTCTAACAATCAGCTGTTGTCTGTGGGAAAACCCGGCAGTGTTTAATTTTCCTGCAGCGCCACCACAGGGGAAATTAAGCATTACACAGCGTCTATTCATATGAATGGGTTGTCTGTGTAATGCAGGACAGGACAAGCCATCCAGAGTAAAAGACGCTCTCTGTAACTGCTCTCCTTTCTAGCCAAAAGATGAGGATCCTAAACAGGGGACCCCTTTATTTACAGAGTATATGAAAGTGGATTTTTCTAAACTGGACAACCTCTTTAAGGGAAAATGTTTTTAAACATAATATAATTTTCTTTAAAATCACTTTGTCATTTTTCTCTAGTCGAATACAATATTATTACTGTTTGTCCAATAAAGTACACAGATATTTGTTATGATAACTAATCTCTTGTGAGCAGCTGTACATACTACATGAGAAGGTCTCATCTCCTAAATGTTTTTAATGACATGTGCATGGAATCTGCCTTTCAGGACACCCCAAGGACAAAACTGGAGCCAAGAAACTAAGTATAGCCACAGTGGCACGTGCAGGTCCCCAGAGCAGAAAGAGTGCATTGGCCCGACAAACATTACTTTCGAAGTCATATGTTATTATCAGAGACTATGGTCTGTGGAAGAGTTGTATATTATATGCCCTCTTCAGGTAACCCTGCAGAAAGCACCCTTTACAGAATATCAGGTCAGAACCTTTTTAGGATTAGTGCTTTTCTGCACCACAAAGTAAATACTTGGGTGACAAGTGCGAGGTCTAATTCTATTTTTGACCTGCTATGAGGTTACGGTTATTGACATCAGCGCTGGTCTCTAAGGAGTTTCTGTTGCATTTTGATGGCAAGAATAGTTTTGTTTGCAACTCTATTCCTCCAGTCAAAAACCTATTGTGATGGTTAATATAATTGAAATGAAAACAAAGAACACAATTATGTCTTTGTGTCTTATTTTACTTAAGAGCTAGATATTAGGTATTAGTTATAAAATCTGACCAGTCAAGCTGTGGTATAATGTGATCTTTTTATTATATATACATCTATTACGGAGTAGTTCACTCAGAGTTTTCTGGCACTGATTTTGATGGAATCAGTGCCAAGAAACACCCCAAATTTCCCTCCACTCATTTTAATGGGAGGCAGAGGCTTTTTTCTCCCGGGGGACAGTTGGCCGATTGTGGGGAAAAAAAATGGCGCACTCTTTCTTTGAGCGGTATCCGCCTCTAACCTCCCATTGAATCAATGGGAGGCAGAAAAAACCTGCAACGTACTTTTGGAGCGTTTCCAGCAGAATTTTAAGGCAGATTTTTAATTGCCAGCGTTTTAGCCGTTGAATCTAATGCAAACATTGTGGACAAAAAACACAGCGAAAAAATTTGAAAAAAGAAAAAGTGGCAAAAAATGCTGGCAATTTAAAAAAACACATTGTGTAAACTCCCTCTAAGGGTTTAGCAGACAGTTTTTGGTTGTATTATTTTTCCTCTCATTCCACTTTATCTAAGTAGTATAGGGCTTTTTTGCATTAGCGGCTCATTGCCAATACGTGTGCCTCATTTTGGTTTTGGATGAACAGATCATAAAGTATTGAGAAGGCTCCTTTGATAATTTATGCTTGTAGGATTTTTCACATTAATATTGTTTTGATGAATGGTTGAACGTGAAAATATATTCATTAGGGGTCCTGCCCTTGTTCCGTACTCTTAGATTACATCATTTAGCAGTTTCCTCTACATGGTGACAGCTGATAGGCCTGTCATGTGACCTGACATTCACTGCTAGGTATCAGTAAATGTGATTGGCTCCAGACTTTAGACTCATTCAGACACAGGGAAACTCTTCAGACTTATTCATTATAAGTAAAACTTCCAGGGAGAAAATAAAAAAAATCATAGTTTTTTTTAGCTTAATTCTCCCATGAGTATAGTTTGTAATCTAACATTGATTATAATTTAAAATAGTGACAAATTCTCTCTAAAATATGATCATATGATGGAAATGTTATGTTAATGCCGTGTGAGATTTTCAACAGCAGGTTGGGATCAGGTAGGTTATGTCTGAGCAGGAGTACAATGGACAACTACAAAGATGGTGGAGCTGGGCTGAGGTAATGTAAGGGTGTCAGGTAGTACAATTTCACCTTATTAAAGGGGTTATCATATCAGGGCAACCCCTTTACATATTCTTTATTACAGCATATGGAAGTAATAGGAAAAGGGGGGGGGGGGGCTGTTCAGAAACCATTCTATTAGCCAGAGCAGAGAGCAGCTGAAAAGAGCAGTGCCGCCTCTAGAAGACTCAGAAAGCCCATGAATTACAGTCACCCATTTATTTGAATGAGGATCGTGTAATATAAAATTTCCTCTGCAAAGGTTTTAACAGCCAGGCACTGGGTCAGGAGCTGAGTATTTCTTCATCTATTCCTGATGAGTGAATTCAATTACACTTATTTTAGTGTAAGGCCCTGTTCACACGGCAGAATTTTTGTGGCAGAGCCCGTCACGGATTCCACCTCCCATTCATTTCAACGGTAGTCGGACGCTTCTTTTTCCCCGCTAGCTGAATTTTTCAGCTAGCAGGAAAAAGAAGCGTCCTGCCCAATCTTCCGGTGGATACCGCCTGAACCTCCCATTGAAGGCAATGGGAGGAAGAATCTTTCTGCCGGCGGCAAGAATAATTCCGTGGCGGATTTTGCGGCGGAACCAATTATGTAAGATCCTCCGTGTGAGTGGACCCTAAAAGAGAGGGGAATAACATAATAAAAACATTTGCAATCATCAACAGTTACTCACCTAAATATTGAAAGCACATTTTTTTTTATTTTTTTTTAAAAGCACTCTATTATGTAACTGTTTTCTTAATGCTAGGGAATAATACGACATACCCCTGGAAACAATACAGTAGACTTTCTTCTTATAGATGAAATGAAGCCAAACCACAGATTGTGCAGCACTGTATATTATAGCCTGGGGCATAGACTAATTATTACCACTCCCTCAATACTACAATGAAAAATATGTACAAAAAATGTTGCATAACAACATTTCTTCAATGATACAAGAAGCATTTTTCTAAAACGCACATGCACACACTCACACACATTTCTAGCACAGGTCATTCATATAATAAGTGTGGAGAATATCTGTTCTCTAGCGTGTAGGTGTCCACATCCTGCTCTACCAGCATCAAGGAAAGAACTACTTCTTGGAACATTCCAAAATCAAACCTCGATGTCTTGAGCTATACTCCTCCTAACGTCCTCTACTTGGGTTCAGAAAGTAGAAAGTTAGAGCTGCCATCTTTAGCATTGGTGAAGCCACCGTTTGCCAAATTGCTCTCTCCTCGCCCTCTCTGTTGCTTCTGCTTTACACGAAAATCAATGCAGAGTCTGGTTGATCACAGTCTAAGGCCCCATGCAAACGACCGTAAAAATCGCCAGTAATTCATGCAATTACAGACCCCTTCACTTCTATTGTCCACGGACTCCTTCCCCTTTATTTAAAGGAAGGTGTCCGGGCCGTAG
The DNA here is from genome assembly GCF_050947455.1 of Rhinoderma darwinii. NCBI lineage: Eukaryota > Metazoa > Chordata > Amphibia > Anura > Rhinodermatidae > Rhinoderma > Rhinoderma darwinii. Next base: position 185,381,337 of record NC_134690.1, read on the forward strand.
AAAGCCACCACAAAACATAGGACATGTCTTATCTTTTGCTTTTCACAGACGGTGCTCCCATACTTTATATGGCAGCACGACCAGCAAATGCAGGTGGATGTCAACGGCCGTCGGCGGCCGGCCATGCCCACAAGCGCAGGCCGTGATTACAGGCATGGCCGTGTGCATGGGGCCTAAGGCTCTGTGTACATCTGTAGTAGTATTTCCGTTAGTCTGTTCCATCATGGGAACAGAACTATAATAATAGAAGTACCGGATCACCAACGACGACTGATAGAACTCATTGATGTTAATGATTTCCTTCATTTTGCCAGACAATATAGCACTGCATGCCGCACTATTTTGTAAGGCAAATATGATGGCATCTGCAACGGACGCTTCTAACGGAGCCTGTGACGCAGATGTGATCACAGCCTAATAATAAAATGTATGTTTATAAAATAAATGTTTGCTTTTTTTTCACATTAGCGTTCTGGCTTTCATTTTTACAGTATGCATGGCAGAAATGTTAAATCCATTATGACCTGTCATGATCCGTTATACAGATCCATCATGCTAATTTATTTACTTCCATTGACTTATAGTGGGATCGTCAGGGGTCCTTTTTTATAACTGGATAATTGACTAGGCTTTTTTGAGTGATCGAAATGATTATTCTAAGAACAGGAGTCTATCTTACAGTATTAGAGGCTAATAGTTTACACTTATTCAATCCTTTTTCATCCACTATATGAAATGTGACGTAGCTTTATAACAATGCTTGGGATGACTCACTGTGTAGTAATACAATATTATATTCAGTAGTTTCAACTTGAATAATGCTTAAATCTATAGCAAGATCCAACGTGAACAGATTAACAGACAGACCATTGGTATGCCCTAATTGGTGCCTGTGCATATTTTTTATGGATTGGCACAATATAATAGCGTACAATTTATTTAAAATTGTGATTTAAAAATAAAAATTTTCATATGAAAATAACATTCGTCGTATTCCTATACACTGTGTGCACAATTATTAGGCAAGTGAGTATTTTGACCGTAGAATAATTTTTATGCATATTTTCCAATTATAAGCTGTATAAACTTGACTGCTTATTGGATTGAAGCATATCAGGTGATGCAGGGGCGTAGCTAGGGGGGGGCAGGCGGGGCACTTGCCCCGGGCGCAGTTCAGAGGGGGGCGCCAGCGCCCCCTCCTCCTGCACTATAATTGTACCTGTGTCGCAAGGACACAGGTACAATTAGAAGCAATGAATGACCGGGCACGTTCCGTGCCCGGCCATTCAGCGCCTCTCCACGAATGAAGCGACTGGTACCTTTTGTACCAGTGACGCTTCCGTCGATGAAAGGCGCTGACTGACTGGCAGGGAAAGTCATCCTGCCCAGCCAATCAGCGCCTTTCATAGACGCTGTGTTCAACCCCCTGGAGACCTGCGCAGAAGAGAGCAGGTCTCCATGGCTGCCGGACGGCGTGGGAGCGGGAATAAGGTGAGTTTGAAATGTTTTTTTGTTTTTTTTTAAATTGTAATAGAAGTGTGTGGCTGTATCTGCGGGGGGGGGGGGGGCGACGACTTTGTCTACCTACGGGGGGTGTCTATCTACAGGGCTGGGCTATATACAGGGGGACTATATCTGCTGGGCTATATACAGGGGGGCTATATCTACAGGGGAGCTATATACAGGGGGACTATATCTGCTGGGCTATATACAGGGGGACTATATCTACAGGGGCGCTATATACAGGGGGACTATATCTACAGGGGAGCTATATACAGGGGGACTATATCTACAGGGGAGCTATATACTGGAGTGGGCTGTCTATAGAGCACCATATACAGGGGTGGGCTATATACAGGGGGACTATATCTACAGGGGGGGCTATATACTGGAGTGAGCTGTCTATAGAGCACCATATACAGGGGTGGGCTATATGGTATATAGCCCCCTGTAGATATAGCCCACCCCTGTATATGGTGCTCCATAGATAGCCCACCCCAGTATATAGCCCCCCTGTAGATATAGTCGCCCTGTATATAGCCCAGCCCTGTAGATATAGCCCCCTGTAGATATATTCCCCCTGTAGATATATTCCCCCTGTATATAGCCCACCCCTGTATATAGCCCACCCCTGTATATAGCCCCCCTATGTATAGCCCACCACTGTAGATATACCCCCCTGTGTATAGCCCACCCCTGTATATAGCCCCCTCTGTAGGTATAGCCCACCCCTGTATATAGCCCCCCCTGTGTATATCCCAGCCCTGTGTATAGCCCACCCCTGTATATAGTATCCCACAAATAGCTCCCCCTATAGTGCTCCACAGAAAGCCCACCCCTGTATATAGCCCCCTTGTACATATAGTCCACCCCTGTATATAGTGCTCCACAGATAGCCCACCCTTGTGTATAGTATATACAGGGGTGGGCTATCTGTGGAGCACTATATACAGGGGTGGACTATCTAGTGGAGCATTATATACAGGGGTGGACTATATGTGGAGCACTATATACAGAGGTGGGCTATATCTACAGGGGGGCTACATACATGGTTGGGCTATCTGTAGAGCTCTATATACAGGGGTGGGCTATATCTACAGGGGGCTATATACAGGGGTGGGCTATCTGTAGAGCACTATAGGGGGAGTTATTTGTGGGACACTATATACAGGGGTGGGCTATATAGGGGCACTATCTACAGGGGGCTCTATGGCAGGCACTATCTACAGGGGGCACAGTGTGTGTGTGTGTGTGTGTGTGTGTGGGACACGGTGTATGGTGCTATTATATTTAGGGGTGTAGTGTGTGGTATAATGATAACTTTATATTTATTTATAGGTGCAGAAATGTTGGAAAAGTGAGAAGCTGAAGACATGTGAGCGGCAAACTGCAGAAATGGGCTGTGACCGGGCGAAGCCACCATAGAGGTCTGGACCAAATGGAGAAAAAGAACTAGAATCTGAGACGTCACCGGTGAGTCACTTAATGTAAATGTTTATTCTGCCTCTAATCAGTAATGTAGTCACTGTATGATCTGCAGCGAGATGATGGGTGGTGTGATTATGATATGATTTATTTTTTGTGAAACAGCGACTCCCAGCATATCCTTATCATTGTTCGGGCCATGCTGGGAGCTGTAGTTTTACGCCGTACATACCTATACGGCAGGGGTTGCACAGCTGTATTTGTTCTGGGGCTGTATATATGTATCGAGCTTGGTTCTGGTGTTGTGTATAGAACCATATTGCTTGTGAAATGTACAAATAATTTTATGTTCGCGTTACATAAAAAGAAATGACACGTTGATTGGTAGAGAAAACAAACATGGCGAGGGGGAAGAAGAGGTTGGGGGGGGGGCGCCAAACTGAATCTTTGCCCCGGGTGCTGGAGAACCTAGCTACGCCTCTGAGGTGATGTGTATTTGTGTAATGAGGGACAGTGCGGCCTAAGGAGATCAAGACACTATATCAAGGTGTGCATAATTATTAGGCAGCTTGTTTTCCTTTGGCAAAATGGGGCAAAAAAGATTTAACCCGTTAGTGACCGCCAATACACCTTTTCACGGCGGCCACTAACAGGCTTTATTCTGATGCATACGCCTTTTCACGGCGCTACATCAGAATAAACCTGCGGCACCGGGAGCTAGCAGGCATCCACTACAGGCAGACCTGGGGGCCTTTATTAGGCCCCCGGTTACCATAGAAGACACTGGAACCCTGCGATCTCATAGCAGGGTGCCAGTGGGGTGAGAGAGGGAGCTCCCTCCCTCTCTCCAAAACCACTCAGATGCGGCGCTCGCTATTGAGCGCCACATCTAAGGGGTTAAACGGGCGGATTTCGATCAACCCGCTCGAGCAGCGATGCCCCAAGTTCTGAGCTACCTCAGGTAGCTGAGAACAGGGAATTTTAACTGTTTAAACGGACAGGCAGTAATACAGTGCAATACAGAAGTATTACAGAGTATTATAAAAGCGATTGGACGATCGCATAGTGAAGTCCCCTAGTGGGACTAGTAAAAAAGTAAAAAAAAGTTTAATAAACATTAACCCCTTAATGATCAGCCTATTTTAGACCTTAATGACCAAGCTATTTTTTACGTTTTTCCATCGTCGCATTCCAAGAGCTATAACTTTTTTATTTTTGCGTCTACATAGCTGTATAAGGTCTTGTTTTTTGCGGGGCAAGTTGTATTTTTTAATAGCACCATTTTGAGGTACATATTATTTATTGATTAACTTTTATTAACTTTTTTTGGGAGGGAATAGAAAAAAATCAGAAGTTTCGCCACACTTTTTTGCGTCCTAAATCTACGCCGTTTACCATGTGGTATAAATAAAACAATAACTTTATTCAGCGGGTTGTTACGATTGCAACAATACCAAATTTGTATAGTTTTTGTATGTTTTACTACTTTTACACAGTAAAAACGCTTTTTTTTAAAAATTATTTGGTTTTGTGTCTCCATATTTGAAGAGCCGTAACGTTTTTATTTTTTCGCCGATGCGGTTGTATGAGGGCTTTTTTTTTGCGGGAAGACTTGTAGTTTTTATTGGTACCATTTTGGAGTAGATGCGACTTTTTGATCACTTTTTAATCACATTTTTTTAAAGTCAGGATTCACAGAAAACAGCAATTTTTCCGTCGTTTTTTATTTAATTTTTTACGGCGTTCACCGTGCGGGTTAAGTAATCTTATAGCTTTATAGTTGGGGTCGTTACGGACGCGGCGATACCAAATATGTGTAACTTTTTTACTTTGCTTTAGTATTAAAAAAACTAAATAGTTTGTAAGGGGAAAAAGTGGGTTTTTCATTTTTTTTTCACATTTTTTTTTCATTAACTTTATTAAACTTTTTTTTTAACTTTTTACTAGTCCCACTAGGGGACTTTAATATGTGATCATCCAATCGCTATTATAATACACTGCAATACTTTTGTATTGCAGTGTATTACTGCCTGTCCGTTTAACACGGACAGGCATCTGCTAGTTCATGCCTGCGGCATGATCTAGCAGGCATTCGCTACAGGCAGACCTGGGGGCCTTTATTAGGCCCACGGCTGCCATTGGAGACACAGACACTCGGCGATCTTATTGCCGGGTGTCAGTGGGATGAGAGGGAGCTCCCTCTCTCCAAAAACCACTCAGATGCAGTGCACGCTATTGCGCACCGCATCTGAAAGGTTAAACGGGTGAGATCGGTACTAATATCGATCTCACCCGGCAGAGCAGGGACGCCCCCAGCCCTCTGGCGTATTGGCGCCTCACTAATGGGTTAATAAATAAATGAAAAACACACTTTTTCCCCTTACAAAATGCTTTATTATGAAAAGAAAGTAAAAAGTTACACATATTTGGTATCGCCGCGTTCGTAACGACCCGAGCTATAAAGCTATTATGTTATTTAACCCGCTCGGCGAACGCTGTAAAAAATAAAATAAAAAATAATGCCAGTAATTGCGGTTTCCGGTTCATCCTACCTCCAAAAAAATGTGATAAAAAGTGATCAAAAGTCGCATGTACTCCAAAATGGAAACTACAAGTTGTCCCGCAAAAAAAAAGCCCTCATACAGCTGCTTCGGCGGAAAAATAAAAAAGTTATGGCTCTGTTTTTACTGTATAAAAGTAGTAAAACATAAGAATCGTCGCAATCGTAACCACCCACTGAATAAAGTTATTATGTTATTTATACCACATGGTAATTGGCGTAAATTAAAGAAGCATAAAAAGTGACGAAATTGCTATATTTTTTTCTTTTACGCCCCAAAAAAGTTTATAAAAATGTATCAATAAATGATATGTACCCCAAAATGGTGCTATTAAAAAATACAACTTGTCCCGCAAAAAACAAGTAATTATACATCCATGTAGACGCAAAAATAAAAAAAAGTTATAGCTCTTGGAATGCGATGATGGAAAAACAATAAAAAATAGCTTGGTCATTAAGGTTTAAAATAGGCTGGTCATTAAAGGGTTAACAGAGTCTGAAAAGTCAAAAATAGTTAAAAGTCTTTGACAGCAGCACTCTTGAAATTGCTAAGATATTGGGGCGTGATCACAGAACCATCAAACGTTTTGTTTGCAAATAGTCAACAGGGTCGCAAGACACGTGTTGAGAAAAAAAAACGCAAATTTTCTTCCAAAGATTTGAGAAGAATCATCAAACGAGAAGCGACCAGGAAGCCATTATCCTCCAGTGCTGTCATATTCCAGTACTGCAACCTCCCTAAAGTGCCAAGAAGTACAAGGTGTTCAGTGCTCAGAGACATGGCCAAGGTAAGGAAGCCTGAAACCCGACTACCACTGAACAAGACACATAAGTTAAAGGTTTTATGGCCTGATGAGATGAGAGTGACTTTTGACGGACCAGAAGGATGGGCCCGTGGCTGCATCAGCAATGGGCACAGATCTCCACTTCGACTTAAATGCCAGAAAGGTGGAGGTGGTGTACTTCTATGGCCTGGTGTTATTAAAGATGAGCTAGTTGGACCTTTTCGTGTTGAAGATGGACTAAAAATCAACTCCCAAACCAACTGCCAGTTATTAGAAGACACTTTCATCAAGCAATGGTACGGGAAAAAGTCTGCATCTTTCAAGAAAACTATGATTTTTATGCAGAACAATGCTCCTTCGCATGCATTGAAGTACTCCACTGCATGGCTAGCCAGTAAATGCCTTAAAGATGAAAGAATAATGACATGGCCCCCTTCCTCACCTGACCTAAACCCTATTGAGAACTTGTGGGCCCTTCTTAAAGGGAAGGTGTCATTAAATGTTTATTTTTTTTATCATATTGCTTTTAATATGATATTAACATAAATTTTATTTATTTGTGTTCTCATGTTCTACTTTTAAGGGTATGTGCACACGATAGCAGGCATTTACGTGTGAAAAGACAGACTGTTTTCAAGAGAAAACAGCTGCCTCGTTTCACACGTAAATGCTCCTCCTCGTAATATACGAGGCGTCTGTGACGTTCGTAAATCTTGAGATGCTCTTCATTGACTTCAATGAACAACGGCTCAAATTACGTTGCAAAGAAGTGCCCTGCACTTCTTTTGCCGAGGCAGTCAATTTACGCGTCGTCGTTTGACAGCTGTCAAACGACGACGCGTAAATTACAGGTCGTCTGCACAGTACGTCGGCAAACCCATTCAAATGAATGGGCAGATGTTTGCCGACGTATTGTAGCCCTATTTTCAGGCGTAAATCGAGGCATAATACGCCTCGTTTACGCCTGAAAATAGGTTGTGTGAACCCAGCCTTACTGTGTTCTTACTTTTACTTCTCTATGGGGGCTGCCATTTTTTTTTCATCTCTGTATGTGTCTATGGAATACAGCACATACAACCCCATAGAGAATGTAAACGGGAGCCGTTCCATTCTCTGAAGCATACGCCGCTCCGACACAGACCAAAACGAACCTCGTTCGCAGAGCGAAATCCGGCGCCATTTTAATGTGAACCGGAAGCCGTTGTTGGACAGTAAGATAACGACTTCCGGCCGCGACTTATTTATGTTCGTGTATGTGATGTGTGTATTATGTTCGTGTATGTTCGTGTGATACTGTCTGCTGAGCACTGTATCTAATCCTCCTACACTGTGCAGTCGCTCAGAAAATGGCGACACACAGTGTAGGCCTCATTTACACGAGCGTAATATACGCGCGTGCGACGCGCGTGCTTTTCACGCGTGTCGTACGCACATATATTACTCTATGGGGCAGTGCAGACGATACGTGAATTTTGCGCAGCGCGAGTGTGTTGCGTAAAACTCACGACATGTTCTATAATCGTGCGTTTTTCGCGCATCACGCATCCATTGAAGTCAATGGGTGCGTGAAAACCACGCATGCCGCACGGAAGCACTTCCGTGCGAACTGCGTGTTTCGCGCAAGAGCTGTCAAAAGGATGAATGTAAACAGAAAAGCACCACGTGCTTTTCTGTTTACAAACATCCAAACGGAGTGTCAAATTAGAGATGAGCGCACCGAACTTCACCGGGTTCGGCCGAACTCGTTTTGACCGAACCCGGCAAAAAATTTTCTGGTACGCGACGTCGGGAGACAGTCACTGTCCACGGTACTGAAAGAGTTAAACTGGTTCAGCACCATGGACAGTGACTTCCGATCACAATATACATGTACGTGTAAAAAAAAACAGAAGTTCTGACTTCCCGATAACTCCCGGGTTCTTCCTCCAGTCTGACCTCCCGGGATGACAATTCAGTTCTAAGTGACAGCTGCAGCCAATCACAGGCCAAGCACAGGCTGCAGCCAATCACAGGCTGCAGCGGTCACTTGGACTGCCGCGTCATCCTGGGAGGTGGGGCCGGATGACAAGAGAGGGACGCGTCACCAAGGCAACGGCCGGGAGACCGGACTGGAGGAAGCAGGAAGTTCATGGTAAGTATGAACGTCTTTTTTTTATTCACAGATTGGTGTATATTTTGATCGGAATTCACTGTCGAGGGTGCTGAAAGAGTTACTGCCGATCAGTTAGCTCTTTCAGCACCCTGGACAGTGACGGACGTCGACTGGCCTCATCTCTATGATGGCGGCTGCGCGAAAATCACGCAGCCGCGCATCATACACGGATGACACACGGAGCTGTCAAGTGCCTTTTGCGCGCGCAAAACGCTGCGTTTTTTGCTCGTGCAAAACGCACACGCTCGTGTAAATCAGGCCTAAACGACAGCTGTACAGTGAAGGAAAACCGTACTCCTCTCTGAACAGTGTCGGGAGGCTGTGGTTGCTGCTGCACAAAAAGTTGATCGTCAACAGATTAAGAAACTGACAGACTCCATGGATGGAAGGCTTATGACAGTTATTGAAAAGAAGGGTGGCTAAATTGGTCACTGATTATTTTTTTGGGGGAAATTTCAGAAATGTTTATTTGTAAATTTTGAGTTGTAAGTTTATTATTCTCACTTTAACCCCTATCCTCAAGAGTCAATAACTATACGTTGTCGCGGGAGGTTACTTCTCGCACGAGGACGTATAGTTACTGAGTTGTTTCCGGTGCACACTGTCGGCAACAGTGTACACCGGGAACCGGGAGGTCAGCTGTCACCGACAGCTGACACTCCACTTTGCCTCTGATTTTGGCAATTAACCCCTTAAATGCGGCGATCGGTTGCGATCACCGCATTTTAGGGGTTTCTAGCATATTGACAGACCCCGGTCTGAAATCGCAGGGTTTCCTGATAGTAAGGGCGGATTCACACGAACGTGATTTTCGTCCGTGCAGCCCACGTGGTTTTCACGCGAGTCGCACGGCCTATACAAGTCTATGGGGCAGTGCAGACAGTCTGTGAGTTTTGCGCAGCGTGAGGCCGCTGCGTAAAACTCACGACATGAAGTCAATGGGTACGTGAAAATCACGCATGCCCCACGGAAGCACTTCCGTGGGAGAAGCGTTATTCGCGCAACAGCAGTAAAAGAATGAGCTTTTCTGTTTACAAACATCCAAACGGAGTGTCATAATGATGGACGCAGCCGCGCATCCATATGAACAGGACACACGGAGCTGTCACGCTGCTGCCACGCGCGCAAAACGCAGCGTTTTTGTGCGCGCGCAAAACGCTCACATTCGTCTGAATCCGCCCTTAGAATGGCAATGGCAAACAGAGGCCAAACAATGGCCTGCGTGTCTGCCATGGACGGAAGCCCATCAGGACCAACCTGATAGGCCTCCTATCAGAGTGACAGGAAGTCACTGTGTCGTTCCCGATGTACACTGTCGGCGACAAGGTATGCATTGGTAACCGGGAGGTCAGCTGTCCCCGACAGCTGACACTCCAATGTTGCCGATCAGCGGTTCATCGCGTCACACTGACAGTTGGAATACATGACACTACCTAGGTAGTGTCATGTATTATAGCAGCGATCAGAGCTGCAGGTAAAAAAATAAAGTGTAAAAAGTAAAAAAAAAAAAAGAAAAAAGTTAAATAAAAATGTTTTAAAAAAGTGTTAAAATAAAAGGTATTTTGTTTTTCCTATAATAAGTCTTTTATTATAGGAAAAAAATTAAAACGTTAAAAAAAAGTACACATATTTAGTATCACCGCGTTCGTAAAAACCCCAACTATAAAACTATAATGTTATTTTTCCCGCACGGGAACACCGCAAACAACAATCAAAAAGTCGCATGTACCCCAAAATAGTACCAATAAAAACTACAACCCGTCACGCAAAAAACAAGACCTCATACAGCTTTTTTTACTAAAAAATAAAAAAGTTATGGCTCTCAGAATATGGTGACACAGAAAATAAATTATTTTATAGAAAAGTAATTTTATTGTGCAAACACTGCAAAACATAAAAAAAACTATATACATATGGCATCGCCGTAATCATATCGACACGCAGAATAAAGTAAAACGTAATTTATTGCGCACTGTGAACGCCGTAAGATGACCAAAATCGCAGTTTTTTGGTCACCTTAGCTCTAAAAAATGTTTAATAAAAAGTGATCAAGAAGTTTTATGTACCATAAAATGGTACCAATAAAAGCTACAGCTCGTCCCGCCAACAATAAGCCCCCAGACCGCTCAATCGAGCAAAAAATAATAAAGTTATGCCTCTCAGAATATGGTGATACAAAACATTTTTTTTCTTTTACAAATAGTCTTTTCTTTGTAAAAGTAGTAAAATATAAATGTAAAAAATAAAAAACCTATATAAATTTGGTATCATCGCAATCGTATTGAGACGTAGAATAAAACTAAGTTGTCGTTTTTACCGCATGGTGAAAGACGTAAAAACAAAGCCCCAAAAACAATGGAGAAATCACAGTTTTTTCCAATTTCAGCCCGCAAATAATTTTTGTTCAGTTTCCCAGTACATTGTATGGTACTTTATATGGTGTCAATAGAAACTACAACTCCTGCCGCAAAAAATAAGCCCTCACACCACTCTATTGACGGAAAAATTAAAAAGTTATGGCTCTTGGAAGGCGTGGAGTGAAAAAATAAAACTAAAAAGCAAAAAAGGATCACTCCTGAAAGTGTTAATTAATTTCTAATAAAAAAAAAACTATTATGACCACATATGGGGTATTGGCGTACTCGGGAGAGATTGCGTTACAAACGTTGGGTGGCTTTTTCTCTAATACCCTTGCGGAAATGAAAAAATTCAACATTTTAGTGGACAAAAATGTTGATAATAATTTTCACGGCCTAATTCCACTTAATTCTACTAAAATTCCTTTAGGGGTGTAGTTTCCAAAATGGGGTCACTTTTGGGGGGTTTCCACTGTTTTGGTCCCTCCAGGGCGTTGCAAATGCGACATGGCGCCGAAAACCAAAATCTGCGCTACAAAATGCAAATGGTGCTCCTTCCCTTCTGAGCTCTGCCGTGTCCAAACATCAGTTTATGACCACATATGTGGTATTGCCGTAATCGGGAGAAATTGCTTTACAAATGTTGGGGTGCTTTTTCTCCTTTGTTCCTTGTAAAAATTAAAAAATTCCATCTTCACAGGCTAATTCCACTTGACGGGTGTAGTTTTCAAAATGGAGTCCCTTTTCGGTTGTAGTTTCGACTGTTTAGGCACCACAAGACCTCTTCAAACCTGCCTAAAATACATTCCAAAAAAAAGGAGGCCCCAAAATCCTCTAGGTGCTCCTTTGCTAACTTAGGCTGGTACTTCAGTCCATTAGGACACTAGGGTGACATGTTGGATATTTCTAAAAATGGCAGAATCTGGGCAATAAATATTGAGTTGCGTTTCTCTGGTAAAACCTTCTGGGTTACAGAATAAAATGTATTTCAGCAAAAAAAATTAATCTACCTCTACTTTGCCTTAATTCCTGTGAAACGCCTAAAGGGTTAAAATACTTTCTGAATGCTGATTTGAATACTTTGATGGGTGCAGTTTTCAAAATGAGGTGATTTATGGGGACTTTCTAATATATAAGGTCCTCAAAGCCACTTCAGAACTGAACTGGTCCATGAAAAAATAGGCTTTTGAAATTTTCTTGAAAATATGAGAAATTGCTGCTAAAGTTCTAAGCCTTGTAACGTCCTAGAATAATAAAAGGACGTGAAAAAAATTATGCAACATAAAGTAGACATACAGGAAATGTTAACTACTAACTATTTTGAGTGGTATTACTATCTGTTTTACAAGTAGATACATTTAAATTTAGAAAAATGCAAATTTTTGCAAATTCTCTAAAATGTTGAGTTTTTCACAAATAAATATAAAATTTATCGACCAACTTTTTTCACTGACATAAAGTACAATATGTTACGAGAAAACAATCTCAGAATCGCTTGGATAGGTTAAAGCATTCCAAAGTTATTACCACATAAAGCGACACATGTCGGATTTGAAAAAAATTATCTGTGTTCACAAGGCCAAAACAGGCTGTGTCCTAAAAGGGTTAACAGATGAAAATAAACAAGTGAGATGGGAAAATTTTCCTTTTTTATTTAGCTACATAATAATTCTGTGCACTAATAGTTGCCCAATAATTATGCACACATAGATATTCTCCTAAGAAACCCAAAACCTCACTTTTATTATAACGGCCGCGGTCGTGGACCGCCGCCGTTCATCTCCATCCGACGGCCACGACTGCAAACTTCTTGCCAGCGTCTCTCTCCTCGGAGACGCCAGCACACGAGGCCGTCCTGCTCTGTAGTGTCCTCTAGGGTGCGCGCGCGTTCCCAGCCTTGAAGGGCCAGCGCACACATGCAAACACTTACCAATAATCCCCAGATCACCCTGGACTATAAGGGTATGTTCACATGCACTGTTTTCAGGCGTAATTCGGGCGTTTTACATCTCGAATTACGCCTGAAAAAAACGGCTCCATTACGCCTACAAACATCTGCCCATTGCTTTCAATGGGTTTTACGATGTTCTGTTCCCGCGAGGTGTAATTTTACGCGTAACAGTAAGTCCTTTTGGACTCAATGAAAACTTTGGCTTTGGATGTTTTCTTTAACACACCGGTTAAATGTCCACATTAGTACATACCCTCTATATCATATTCACATCTCTTCATTAACATTTGTAAGTGTGTTTGTGTATTTATTACACATATAACAATTTTCAACTCTTTTGCTGTATGATTACTCCATCCCTACAACTACGGGATTTACATGTCATTTATTTCATTTTATTTTGTTTATTTCATATATATACATCTCTTTGTGCATACATAATTCTCTGTTTTTGGTTGTATCATGATGGTTTTTGGTGTCCTAGTGATGATATTTGCAATTATTAGCGATTTTCATTCTGAGAACTTCATTGAAATTATACCAATCGAGACCTAGGTCCCTGATTGGTTCCTGAGTCCGTCAATCAACATGGACCCTATTTATAGGGCGTTTTAATGGCGGCCTCCCACCCCTGGAAGAAGCCAGAATTCTGGCGAAACGCGCGTCGGGTGCTATATCCACTATTCATTGGTGCTTACAATTAATCAGAGCTGCTTTTGTTCAGCTCAAACAGACCACGCTATACAATACGGCTGACAGCTGACAACTGTCAGCTACTTCAGTGCGCTATATCAATTACAGCGTGTCTCACTGCCCTACTCTCAAAAGCCGGGGCATATCTCTCTCACCTCCCGCTATCATATGGTCAGTCGACCAGTAACCCTTGCACGATCTTCCCGGGGTGAATTCTCACCCACGGGCTTAGACCTCAGGCGAGGTATAGCGAGGCTGTGGGGTCTCGGCACCAGAGCTCTCACCACCCCACTCATTCACTCAGCTCTCATACTGAGTCAATAGAGAGGACTTATTAATAATCGCTCTGGCAACTGACACGATTCAGTGAGCGAATGCAGCTCACCGCTTCTGGGTTCTCCAGCGGTGGTGGCGCATATCACAATCGCTCTCTGCATCGCTGCTCCCCAGGCAGACAGCGATGTGAAGGCGCACTCGAAAATTAACTGCCTATAATAAACGTTGGAGTAACGTTAGATGTGCATGTGGTTCGATCACCACTGCTCATCTAGTTACTGCAGGGCTCACTCTGACTTCAATTAGCTGCTTGCTGGTCCAACAGCGCAGCAATAACAGTAAGAACTACGTTTGGTGACAAACATTGTATTTAACACTAAGTGAAATCACTCAACCACCCAATCTTTGAGTACTGATTGCTGTCTATCAATAACGCAGCAACAACGCAGGGTGTGCATGTGGTCACTTCATGCATACCCATTTAGTCAGTGTAGGGCTATATTAGTCCACCCAGCTGCCTGTTAATACCACAGTGCAGCAATCATTATATGAGCCCACTTGTCCAGCACGGACCAGTTTAATCAGTTGACACTGTCAATTTGATTCCATTCGTTTATTTTGAATTCCAATTCCCAATGTAGTGCAGCGAATCTTGCACTCTAATGGAACATTAGCGTTGGTGGAATCGCTTTATAATAAAATTAGTGATCTCACTCAATTTACACCATATTTCGGGTTAATGGTATGTGAGTTTGGGGGTCACTCACACATACCAGTTTGCACCAATGAACTTTTATACATTTTAATGTTAATCAATAAAGGTTATTTATTAATTTCACATTAGACCACATCTTTTCCCCTTTCCCATCCCTATTTCATTCTAGCTCCAACCGGTGGTGTACACCAATGTGGTCCCCTGACCCAATTTCCCAGTGAGACAGGTGATCTTCACCAGTTGCTACGTAATTTTACGCGTCGCTGTCAAAAGACGAAGCGTAAAAAGACTCCCGCGTCAAGAAGTGCATGTCACTTCTTGGGATGTTTTTGGAGCCGTTTTTCATTGACTCTATTGAAAAACAGCTCCAATAACGTCCGTAAAATACGCGCCGAAAAACGCGTTACAAAAACTTCTGAAAATCAGGAGCTGTTTTCGCTTGAAAACAGCTCCGTAATTTCAGACGTATTTTGCTAAGCCGTGTGAACATACCGTAAAAAGGGCTGTGCCCTTCCACTCCTTACCTGAGCTTTGTTGTTGTATTCCCACGTTAGTCTTGCAAGTGGTCCCTTGTTGTCATCTTGCTCCCAGTGTTCCCGTATCCTATTACCTGTAACGCGTAACCGTGCTTGTTCCTGAGTTGCAGCTAGTATTGGAGTCGTGTTATCGTCTACCACGTTCCGTGTCATCTGCCACGTCTGGTATCATCTGCCACGTCACGCATCACCTGTGCCACGTGTCTGCTACTCTGAGCATCTGCCTGAACATCCTCCCAGGTACTCTTACCCCAGAGACTGTTATTTACCGTAGTTTGGCCAGCTACTACACCGATACGGTGGAGCGGCTTAGTGCGTCCACATACCCCACAGGTATGACATTTACTTACTTAAATGCTCAGGTTTGAGGTTTATTAACATTTTGGATTGACCGAAAGCATTGTAGTTGTTCAATAATAAAATTAATCCTCAAAAATAGAACTTGCCTAATAATTGTTCACACAGTGTAATTATAACAACATGTACTATACATAGCAATGAATAAAATAAAAAAAATAAAGGTTTTGTTCAATCCCATGACATTTTTTTAAAATAGCTTACAGTATTGTAAAATAACAAAAGAACTCTACTTTCCAGCTCCCCCATCGGTCTCTGCTCTTCCTGCTCCAGCGATGACGTGTCAAAATGACATGTGACTACCTCAGTAGTGACCTCAGTGGTGTCGAGACATCATTGCTACAGTCAGATTGTAAAAAAGTTTTCCACAGCACTCACTTGATTGGAATGTCTCCACTTCAATTAAAAGAGATGCAAATTCCGTGTCCAGAAATCCCATCTGGACGGACTTCTAATACACTGAAATTTTATGAACTGAGTGGTTAGAATGGTGTAATCCTATTACAGTACCACACTCTAATACAGTGAGCTCTTTAGAACGACCCATTCTTTCACAAATAGTTGTAAAGACAGGCTGCATGGCTAGGTGCTTGAATTTATACACCAGTAGCAATAGGACTGAATGGAACACCTGAATTCAATGATCAAGAGGTGTGTCCCAATACTTGTGTCCATATACATATATATATACAGAATAGAAAATCTTCCAATATCCTCGGGCTATTCAAAGCAATATTTTTTCACTTTGAATTGGAGTGCTGCCTATTTTTGGACATATATATATATATATATATATATATATATATATATATATATATATATATATGTATATCTTTATATATATATATATATATATATATATATATATATATATATATATATATATATAGATCTATCTATCTATCTATCTATCTATCTATCTATCTATCTAATCTATATATAGATATATTCTTTCAGAACTCCAAGTGTTATTTGGCAATTAGTTGCTATAGGATTATTATGTTGGTACCATTTGTGCCTAAAGTATTAAAATGACTGTTACACCCCTAGGATTTTTGATGTGCTACAGCTGTAAAAATTTGATTGCTGACCCATTACTCATAAACAGTTCAGAGTTTTATGATATTGTTCTGTAACCTCTTTTAGCACTTTTGATACATGGCTTTTGGTTTGCAGAGTAGATGGAATAAAATATTTTTTAGCTAAGTCAAATAGAGCTCAAACATATCATGTCAATGCCAACAGAAGGGTCAGAACAGATGGCAATGTTCCGATTTATACCGTTTTAAAATTAAAGACAAAGCAAGTCTTAATAGACAGGTTTTTATTTTTTAAACATTAGCACAGAGGTTGACTTCTAAAACTTGTTGGTTCATACCTCAAAGCCAGTTGAGTTAGAAGTGACTATAAGTACATGTGGGAGTACATTGATGGCTCACTAAGGTAATAGCTTGTTAATGCACGAAGGGAGATATGAAGAATCTAGGAGACCAAATACGTCAATTATTTATGATTGTTGTTATTGTCATGCTTTGCAAATGATAGTATGCAATGTTCTTTCCTATGGTGCTTATTTTTTTCTTTTTATATTAGGTCTAACCTTCTGTGCTGCTTAGTTTCATTATATACACTTCATAGAGACAGAAGTATTTGGACACAAATAATTGATTGCCACAAATGTATAAAAAAAATATAAACTAGTCATGCAGTCTGTCATTACAAACATTTGTGAAAGAATGGGTCGTTCTAAAGAGCTCACTGAAATTTCAGCGTAGTACTGTAATAGTATGCCACAAGACAGTTCGCAAAATTTCTTCTCTCCTAGATATTCCACGATCAACTGTGAGTGGTATTATTTTACATTGAAAATGTTTAGGAAACACACACAGCAACTCAGCCACAAAGTGGCAGACCAAAAACTGTGCCCTGGGAGCTTCCTGGCTTCATGGGAGCCCATGGCCCCTTAGTTTCAGTGAGGGGAATTTTGAGTGCTACAGCATACCAAAACATTTTGGACAATTGTATGCTTCCAACTTTGTGGGAGAAGTTTAGGGAAGGCCCTTTTCTGTTCCAGTGTGACTGCACAAAGCAAGGTTCATAAAAGTATTGTTGTGTGAGCTTGTTGTTGAAACACTTGACTGGCCCGCACAAAGCCCTGACCTTAACCCTTAGGCTGGGTTCACACAAGCACACTAACGTCCGTAATGGACGGACGTATTTCAGCCGGAAGTCCCGGACCGAACTCAGTGCAGGGAGCCGGGCTCCTAGCATCATAGTTATGTACGGTGCTAGGAGTCCCTGCCTCTCTGAAGGACAACTGTCCCGTACTGTAATCATGTTTTCAGTACGGGACAGTAGTTCCACGGAGAGGCAGGTCATGTGAACCCAGCCTTTCAGTAAAAGCGGGTCATGCATGACTCTGATATGCAGGATCCACCTGTAATCGATCACATCTAAGTTTGTAACTTAGATGTGATCGCTTAGGGTATGTTCACACGCACTAATTAAGGAAGGAAATCGGGCGTTTTTGCCCTGAATTACGTCCGAATATAGCGCCTCAATAGCGTTGACAAACATCTGCCCATTGAAAGCAATGGGCAGACGTTTGTCTGTTCACACGAGGCGTATATTTACGCGCCGCTGTCAAATGACAGCGCGTAAATGGACGCCCGCGTCAAAGAAGTGACCTGTCACTTCTTTGGTCGTAATTGGAGCCGTTATTCATTGACTCCAATGAATAGCAGCGCCAATTACGTCCGTATTGGATGCGGCGTTCAAGCGCCTGCGCATGCCGTTACGGCTGAAATTACGGGGATGTTTTCAGGCGGAAACATCCCCGTAATTTCAGCCGTTACGGACGCTGCCGTGTGAACATACCCTAACAGCTCAATCCTGCGTGACCCGCTGACACTGAACCCGTCAGTGCCGCTGACCTGACGGATACAGGTTTCATTGCTAGATACAGCTCCTCTGTATACAGGCTACAAAGTAGCTGTATCTCAAAAAGTAAAAAGATTTTTTAATAAAATGCAATTAGAAAGTTGCACCAAACACACTGATATACATTTTTATAAATAAAAACGTTTTCAAAAGGTGTACATAGCCTGTATTTCCCCCTTTAGCAGCAATCACCTCCAATAAACATTTCCTATAGCTGCAAATAAGATTTGCACAACGTTGAAGAGAAAATAATATAGACATATTAAAATAATATAATAGAGACATTAAAAGGACAATAATGTTCCAAAAAGAAAAAAGAGCTCTAGCAATGCCATCTATGCATTCAGTGCCAAAATATTTTCCTCCCTTTTTCTGCTCTCAAGACTGGGAAAGGGGGAAGAGTCTTAGGAACTTCATAGAAGAGAGGCGGTTTGCCGCAGCAATAAAACCCCACTGGTCTGTCTCCCTTGTAGACGAAGCAATGCCACATAGCATAAATATCAGCCCTTTACAATTCTTTCGACTCACATTTCTACTTACTTTCGGCATATACATAGGGAAAATATTCCAATGTATACATACATTTAGCCCCAACGTATGTAACTGTATGCCATAAATTTTGTTTATTTTTGCAGGATCCCCCTGTATTGAAAAGCATAGTTTAATATATTTTTCTATACAGTGAAAACAGTAGGTATACTGCCCGAACTTATACCAAAAGGATACTGTTTTGGCATATGTCTGGCCCGAGAAAGCCTATGGACGCATGCAGCGTACACGTCAGAGATTTTCCTGCCATATACACTGAATGTGCACTACAGAAATAGTGGCGTCATTCCAGCTAGTGTGTAAGTGAAAGCTCTGCAGACATATGTTGTGACAAATTTATCACTGTCATTGGCTTTCACACTGCCTACAATTATGCACTTTTTCTACGCCAGGACATGTCTTGAGCCCCTGGACGCAGCTGGAGTTCCAGTGAAACGCACGTCCAAGAATTTTGTTTGCTCCCTGAATAACATTACACCATGTCTAGGGGTAAGACCTTCATTTACATGCTGCTGGTGATTTACATCTGCTCATGAGAGCCTGCCTTTATTGTATTGTGTTAGACAGTGCTGTATAATGTTAAGGTCCTCTTACATCGTCTTGGGCTGTGTAAATGAGCGCCGATCAACGAGACAATTGGCGCTCGTTTGCTAGTATGGGGACGAGCACTCGTTACTCCGATAGCTTGTCCCCATACATTATCATGTCGGCAGCACATCTCCCTTTTTACACAGGGAGATGTGCTGCCGACAACGATAATATTTAACTTTTCAAAACGTTCCGAACAGCAGATGAACGAGCATTTGCTCGTTCATCTGCTGATCGCTGGCCTGTTCACACTGTGCAATTATCGGCAACAAGCATTCTATGAACGATCGTTTACCCGATAATTGGCCAGTGTAAAAGGGCGTTTACAGCGGCAGGGAAATCATTTTCTTGACACTATGTCTCCATTTACATATTTACATTAATTGGTTGTATGCCTTTGCCTCTGTATTTCACTATAGCTATATATAGTGGTTATTTTTAAGATTTTATGATGCATGCTTTGTGACTTTATAAACTCTTTAGTTATATGTACTGTGCTTTATATTAATACTGCTATTTGGAGTGAGCTTCACATTCTTTGCAGTGTTCAGGGCTGATTCATTCTATGTAATGTTTTTCTGTTTTTGTCTGCATGTGTAATGTATACATTGCAAATATCTTTATATGAATAATACATTTGATACTGATTTCATACATTGGGCATTTTACTTTTGTTCTTTCTTTTTTTTTTTATGTGTGGAGTAGAACTGCAATTTTATTTTCTAATTTAAAAAAAGTCACAATTTATAAGTCCTGGTCAATCAGTAAGCCACGCCCACTGTTCACTCCATGGCGCAAATGGTTAATAACTATATCACATAGCAGATTAAACATTAATTTAGAGTAAAATGCACACAAAAAAGGCGTAAATGCATTGATAACTTCATAAATGTGGCCCATAGTGTGAACATTACAAGAACAAGGAGTTGAAGGATCCCTATTTCTCTGACAATTTATTAGTATTATTTTTTGTGTTACTATGAATTAGGGCTGGGCGATTTTGCCCAAAAAATAAAATCTACAATTTTTTTTTTCAACATTTATTTAACAGTAAGGGTATGTTCACACGGCTTAGCAAAATACGGAGCTGTTTTCAATGAAAAACGGCTCCAAAAACGTCCCAAGAAGTGACATGCACTTCTTTTTCGTGGGGGGCTTTTTACGCGCCGTCTTTTGACAGCGACGCGTAAAATACCTCGTGGGAACAGAACATCGTAAAACCCATCGAAAGCAATGGGCAGATGTTTGTAGGCGTAATGGAGCCGTTTTTTCAGGTGTAATTCGAGGCGTAAAATGCCCGAATTACATCTGAAAACCGTGCGTGTGAACATACCCTAATACTAAGAGATCATTTAAAAAATAATTTTCTTTATGTAAATAGCTTTCTACCACATATGGCTATAATTGTACGTAACGTCACAACTTTTAACCTCTGCAAATACTTTATCAGAAATACAATGGGAAAAATTTATATCTAATTGATTATAACTTCTGTGTCCTCGGCAGGGAACAGGTTAACGGAATCTATAATCAATTATGAACTGCAAGCACTAACATCCCTCTCTACCCGTCACCACCTCAGCCGGTCTCCGACATTGCAGACGAGAGCAGTATAAATTACAGCAGGGCCAGGCAGATAGCGCCGCGCGGACACTCTGGGGAGAGATTACATTATAGTGTCTAAAGTCTGAGCCGGACCCTGTGCAGTACCGGCCCCACGATGGGGTGTGAAATAAATGACATTAAGGCCAGATTCACACGACCGTGAAAAATGGTCCGTGTGTCAGCCGGATTTCCCGGACTGACCACGGTACATGAGAAAGGGACTCCTGGCATCATAGTCATTTAGGCTACAGACACACGACAGTGGAAAAAAAACATGTCCATATTGCATCAGTGTGTCTCCAAATGGATTTCCTTTGTCTCTGAAAACACCACAGTGCCCATGTAGATAGTGCCGCAATGTCCCTGTAGACAGTGCCACAGTGCCCACATATAGTGAAACAGTGTCCACATATAGTGACATAGTGCCACGCCCCCCCCCCCCCATATAGTGCAGCACACCCTTGCAGATAGCACCCCCCTTGCAGATAGCACCTCCACCCCTTGTAGATCGAACTCCCATCCCCATTTGGATCGCACCCCCACCCCTCTCGTAGATCGCAGTGCCACACCCACCACCCCTTTTAGATTGCAGCACCACCCCTTGTAGATCGCACCCCAACCCCCACTTGTAGATCGCAGCATCACACCCGCTCCGCCTTGTAGATCTCAGCACCACCAGATGTAGATCACACCCCCACCCCCCTTGTTGACTGAACCCCGCCCCCCCTTGTAAATCACACCCCCCCATCCTTCTTGTAGATACCGCCACTGTAGCTGCCACTAGGAGCTGAATCCCCGGCCAGAGGTTGCCAACTCTCTGACCGGATTCAGCTCCTAGTGGGAGCTACAGTCGCACTATCTACAAGAAGGATGAGGGGGGTTCTGTGATCTAAAAGGGGGTGTGGGTGTGCGATCTACAAGGGGGGTGGTGGTGCGATCTGCAAGAGAGGGTGGTGGTGTGATCTACAAGGGGGTGTGGTGGTGCGATCTGCAAAGGGGGGTGATGCGATCTACCAGGGGGGGTTGGTGGTGCGATCTGCAAGGGGGTCTGCTGGTGCGATCTGCAAGGGGGTTGCTATCTACAGCGAGGTGGTAACGCTATCTACAAGGGGGGTAGTATCTGCAGGGCGGTGTGGCTATATTCTAGGAGTCCCTGCTTCCCCACGGAACTGCTGTTCTGTAGTCAACAAAGTGATACAGTACGGAACAGCAGTTCCGTGGGAAAGCAGGGACAGAACGGGGCACAGCTTGACAGACGAGGCAGACCAAGCAGGTGACGAGGCGGAGCAGGGCAGAGTTTCTTCCTGCAGCATGGGGCGACGGCGCCACCAAAGAATCAATTAAACGATTCTGATAAAAAAACAGAATCGTCAGAGGCTTTGAGGGTGAATTAATCAAATTAATCGCCCAGCCTTAGGGCAGATATACACGAGCGTGTGCGTTTTGCGCATGCAAAAGGCACTTAACAGCTCCATGTGTCATCACCATATGATGCGCGGCTGCGTGATTTTCGCGCAGCCGCCATCATTATGACACTCTGTTTGGATGTTTGTAAACAGAAAAGCACGTGGTGCTTTTCTGTTTTCATTCATAGTTTTACTGCTGTTGCGCGAATCATGAGCGTCCCATGGAAGTGCTTCCGTGTAGTGCGGGTGATTTTCACACACCCATTGACTTCAATGGGTGCGTGATGCGCGAGAAATCCAGAAATATAGGACATTTCATGAGTTTTACGCAGCAGACATCTGCTGCGTAAAAATCACGGACTGTCTGCACGGCCCCATAGACTAATATAGGTCCGTGCGAGGCGCGTGAAAATCACACGCGTTGCACGGACGTATATCGCGTTTGTGTAAATCCGCCCTTACTATGAATTTATTTTTTATAGTGATCAGTATACAAATGTATAACTGTCTTGTGCCAGTACTCTGCATGGATCTGATCCGATGCCACAGGGATTTTTTACATCATACATCAATCAAAGACCGCAGTCATTTCATCTATTCAATTGATTCTTTTAAAACACATGAGTTCTTTGTTAAAGTCCCACACCCACAATAAGTTCATCTCTCTTTTTTTTTCCTCTTGCCTTTTGTATGATACATCAAACAAAAATCTACAAACAAGTATAACCACCTGTCTGTGGGTGCTGAAAGCATATTGCATAAAAATTGCTGCAAAGGGGGAAGCTAGCGAATCAGCAAAATGTGAGTACATAGTTTTTATTTCAACGCAAACAATTTACAGAACATAGTCCACTCTTAGGCCCTATGCACACGAACATGCTTTTGCAGACGCAATTCCCCCGAAAATCCACGGGAGAATTGCGGTCCCATTCATTTCAATGGGCCCCTGCACCAA
Source organism: Rhinoderma darwinii (assembly GCF_050947455.1). Taxonomy (NCBI): domain Eukaryota; kingdom Metazoa; phylum Chordata; class Amphibia; order Anura; family Rhinodermatidae; genus Rhinoderma; species Rhinoderma darwinii. Next base: position 185,404,687 of record NC_134690.1, read on the forward strand.
GACCGTGTTTTCCACGGTCCGTGCATGGCCCAGGAGCCTGGACCGCAAAAAAGAACGGACATGTGTTATTACGGCCGTGTTTTGTGGTCCAGGCTCATATAAAATAATGCACGCGGTGACACTCCGCGGCCGGCCGGCCCGAAAATCTCGGCCGTGCACATGGCTACGGTCGTGTGCATGGGGCCTTAGTAATCATGCACACTTGCATATGAAAATCCGAATCAAATGCAGATGCGCAATATGGTTATTTTGTTTTACAATTTGTTCTGCTTTTGTTTCAGCATTGTATTTGTCTTTGTTCCGTATTGTGCTCTGAGTTGTCAATTTCTCGTCCGTATTTGTTCAGTTTTTTGCAAAAGGTTTATTTTTTTTTTTTACTGTTTTGTAATGCTTGGAGAAATAAGGATGATACGCACATGTGAACTATGCAAAAACGGAACATGTATGTGTTCATCTTTGATCACTAACATATGCTTTAGGCTATATTTAAACAACAGTGAAAAGGTTGACCCTGGGGTCACTGGAAGCCTGTACTGGGGAAGAGATGACTAACAGGCTGTTTTCTTTCTTCCTGCTGTCACTTGCAGCTTCACCCTCCCACCCGTTCCCAAACAGAGACTGAGAACCAGGTAAAAAAATTTCATCCTGCTCCCAGACTTCAAACGAGTGCTGTGCCCCGAATATTGCACTTAGCTATGGGCCTGGTATCAATTGAAAGCAAAGATTATGGGCATTAATATAAGGGTATGTTCACACGACCAAGTTCCAGACGTAATTCGGACGTTTTACGCCCCAAATTAAGTCTGAAAAAACGGCTCCATTACGCCGACAAACATCTGCCCATTACTTTCAATGGGTTTTACGATGTACTGTGCCGACGACCTGTCATTTTACGCGTCGCTGTCAAAAGACGGCGCATAAAAAGACGGCTCGTCAAAAGAAGTGCAGGACACTTCTTGGGACGTAATTGGAGCCGTTTTTCATTGACTCCATTGAAAAACAGCTCCAATTACGTCCGTAATGGACGCCGCGAAAAACGTGAGTACGAGCAATTACGTCTGAAATTCAAGAGCTGTTTTCGCCTGCCGTGTGAACATACCCTAATACTCCTTGTTGCTGCAAACCTTTAAAGTCATGACGTTTTCCATATGTCCTTGGCAGTGAAAGGTGTAAACCCCTGTTCTTTCTAGGCTTATGTGTCCAGTAGGCGGTCTCATCCAGTAATTGACAGCCGTTCACAACTGAGTGTGCATATGAAAAGACAGCAAGACAATAGTTACGTCTTTTGGTATGTGCAATTGCCTGATGATACACTTCTCTGCAAACCACACTCCTAAAAGGAACATCCATATTTCTAAAGGCCCTTTTAAACTGGCCAATAATTGGTCGAACGAGCCATCATACAAACTTTCTTTCCCGGGCATTGGCCTATGTTAACAGGGCAGCAATCAGCGGAATAACAAGCCAATGCTCGTTCATTGGCTGATCAAATGTTTTATGCGTCAAAAACAATTGTCGCTTAGTGGCAGCACATTTCCTTGTGTAAACAGGGGATGTGCTGCCAACAAGATCCAAATGTATGGGAAGGAACAATCATATTAAAGGAGTATTACAGCCTAGAGCATTTTTCACCTATCCACTGGATAGGGGATGAATGCTAGATCAGTGGGGGTTCGTCAGCTGGGACCCCACCAATTGCAAGTGAAGGGGACCGCAGTCCCCCGTTTCCCCCAGCCGTAAGACAGCAGTTGGGAGAAGTTTAAATGGAGTGGCACGCTGCCGGAAATCGTCACCATATATTCTGATCATTGTTCCATGTAAATGGAGCTAACGAGTGCCGATCCACGTGCTCTATCATCAATCGGCGCTCGATTACTGTCAAGGAAATCAGCCTTAAAGAGGCTCTGTCACCAGATTTTGCAACCCCTATCTGCTATTGCAGCAGATAGGCGCTGCAATGTAGATTACAGTAACGTTTTTATTTTTAAAAAACGAGCATTTTTGGCCAAGTTATGGCCATTTTTGTATTTATGCAAATGAGGCTTGCAAAAGTACAACTGGGCGTGTTGAAAAGTAAAAGTACAACTGGGCGTGTATTATGTGCGTACATCGGGGCGTGTTTACTACTTTTACTAGCTGGGCGTTGTGTATAGAAGTATCATCCACTTCTCTTCATAACGCCCAGCTTCTGGCAGTGCAGATCTGTGACGTCACTCACAGGTCCTGCATCGTGTCGGCACCAGAGGCTACAGTTGATTCTGCAGCAGCATCAGCGTTTGCAGGTAAGTAGCTACATCGATTTACCTGCAAACGCCGATGCTGCTGCAGAATCATCTGTAGCCTCTGGTGCCGATGTGTCCTCGCTCGTCTGACACGATGCAGGACCTGTGAGTGACGTCACAGATCTGCACTGCCAGAAGCTGGGCGTTGTGAAGAGAAGTGGATGATACTTCTATACACAACGCCCAGCTAGTAAAAGTAGTAAACACGCCCCGATGTACGCACATAATACACGCCCAGTTGTACTTTTACTGTAAACACGCCCAGTTGTACTTTTGCAAGCCTCATTTGCATAAATACAAAAATGGTCATAACTTGGCCAAAAATGCTCGTTTTTTAAAAATAAAAATGTTACTGTAATCTACATTGCAGCGCCGATCTGCTGCAATAGCAGATAGGGGTTGCAAAATCTGGTGACAGAGCCTCTTTAAGGAGTTGGGGTGGAGCTCACTTTTTATAGGTCACTGATTAGCTTTTCATTGTATAATTCAGTGGGTGCACTAGCTGATAAGGTGTTGTACAGATGATCTAATATAAAGGGAGACTGTTCTGATGGCAGTTATCCTTTGACTGAAAGGTAGAAGCACATGAAACAAAATACATATAATATATACAACACATGTTATGACATATGTTTGGGGAAAAAAAAAAGCAGGCTGTTATGAAAAAGCCTATGATAATCTATAAGACGTGCAATAGTTTTGTGAAAATAAATTACTTGCTCCAGGCAAGAGGAATATAACATGAGTATACTTCTACTGTGACAGTTTGGACATACTTACAAATCCAAATACTATTCTAACACAAGCGCTGCAGAAGGTCAAGAAATATTATTCTAATGTGAACACAAATCTCTGTTTTACCTGCAGCATTATATTGACAGTGTCATTTATGGAGATTGGCATTTTTGATATCTCAATACACTCCTTGTAGCTTTATTACAACTACACTTCTCCAGAAATGTTCTCTAAAAAAAAGAGAACATACAATATTAATACATATCGCTAACCTTTTTCCTCATCTATACCGCTATATGGATCATTCTATTACTAGTTTATTTCTGGGTTCTCAAATGCTTAGGGTATGTTCCCACACACAAAATATCTCAAGAAAAACGATGGTAAACCTGTCACATAAATCCGCACCAAATAGAACATTTTTCCTGCTCATATTGATGCGTAAATGCTGCGTTTTTTACGCAGCGGTTTTACTTCCAGATTTAGTGTTAAACATTGGTTATAGCAAAGTATATGTGTACCTGCAGATTTCCAACGATTTTTACTGCGTTTCCGCTGCGTAAATGCTGTACAAACTACAACAACATAAATCTGTTGCGGAATTTCTGCTCTCCACTGAAGTCTATGGGCCAAACACACAGCATCTACGCACAGAACACGCACCATAAATTAACATGCTGTGGATTTGAAAAACGCACCGCAGAACGCTTTTGGCACTAATTTTGTGCATTTTTTTTCCGCAGAGTGGGAATGAGATTTTCTAAATCTCATTCACTTTGCTGCTACTGTAAATGCATCAGAATTCCACAGCGTTTAACGAGGGAACCCGGCTTTAGAGTCCAATAAACTGTACTGTACTAACCGAAGATGTTATTAGCTGAACTTTACTTGAGCTTGTGAGTAGCAGTAAAAAAATCTGTATCTTTGCTTAGCAAACAACTGCCAATGACTTCTAGGGTATGTTCACACGGGCTATTTTCAGTCGTTTTTCGGGCCACAACACCCCAAAACACGGCTAGAAAATGCGGGGGCTGAACGCTTCCAAACATTTTAAAAACGGCCACGTAAAAAAAGTCTGAGCCTTTTTGGAGGCGTTTTTCATTGACTCAATAGAAAAACAGCTCCAAAAATGGCCATAAAAAACACTGCGAAAAACTCTAGTTTGATTAAAAAAACGGCTGAAAATCAGCTGTTTTCCCTTGAAAACAGCCGTTTTTTTTAACCGTGTGAACATACCCTAAGACCTTATTCACACGAACGTGTTATATGTCCGTGATACGCGCGTCGCACGGACCTACACTACCATTCAAAAGTTTACGGTCACTTAGAAATTTCCTTATTTTTTAAAGAAAAGCAGTTTTTTTCAATGAAGATAACATTAAATTAATCAGAAATACACTCTATACATTGTTAATGTGCTAAATGACTATTCTAGCTGCAAACGTCTGGTTTTTAATGCAATATCTACATAGGTGTATAGAGGCCCATTTCCAGCAACCATCACTCCAGTGTTCTAATGATACATTGTGTTTGCTAACTGTGTTAGAAGGCTAATGGATGATTAGAAAACACTTGAAAACCCTTGTGCAATTATGTTAGCACCGCTGTAAACAGTTTTGCTGTTTAGAGGAGCTATAAAACTGACCTTCCTTTGAGTTAGTTGAGAATCTGGAGCATTACATTTGTGGGTTTGATTAAACTCTCCAAATGGCTAGAAAAAGAGAGCTTTCATGTGAAACTCGACAGTCTATACTTGTTCTTAGAAATGAAGGCTATTCAATGCGAGAAATTGCCAAGAAACTGAAGATTTCCTACAACGGTGTGTACTACTCCCTTCAGAGGACAGCACAAACAGGCTCTAACCAGAGTAGAAAGAGAAGTGGGAGGCCCCGCTGCACAACTGAGCAACAAGACAAGTACATTAGAGTCTCTAGTTTGAGAAATAGACGCCTCACAGGTCCTCAACTGGCAGCTTCATTAAATAGTACCCGCAAAATGCCAGTGTCAACGTCTACAGTGAAGAGGCGACTCCGGGATGCTGGCCTTCAGGGCAGAGTGGCAAAGAAAAAGCCATATCTGAGACTGGCTAATAAAAGGAAAAGATTAATATGGGCAAAAGCACACAGACATTGGACAGAGGAAGATTGGAAAAAAGTGTTATGGACAGACGAATCGAAGTTTGAGGTGTTTGGATCACACAGAAGAACATTTGTGAGATGCAGAACAACTGAAAAGGTGCTGGAAGAGTGCCTGACGCCATCTGTCAAGCATGGTGGAGGTAATGTGATGGTCTGGGGTTGCTTTGGTGCTGGTAAAGTGGGAGATTTGTACAAGGTAAAAGGGATTTTGAATAAGGAAGGCTATCACTCTATTTTGCAACGCCATGCCATACCCTGTGGACAGCGCTTGATTGGAGCCAATTTCATCCTACAACAGGACAATGACCCAAAACACACCTCCAAATTATGCAAGAACTATTTAGGGAAGAAGCAGGCAGCTGGTATTCTATCTGTAATGGAGTGGCCAGCGCAGTCACCAGATCTCAACCCCATAGAGCTGTTGTGGGAGTAGCTTGACCGTATGGTACGCAAGAAGTGCCCATCAAGCCAATCCAACTTGTGGGAGGGGCTTCTGGAAGCATGGGGTGAAATTTCTGCCGATAACCTCAGCAAATTAACAGCTAGAGTGCCAAAGGTCTGCATTGCTGTAATTGCTGCAAATGGAGTATTCTTTGACGAAAGCAAAGTTTGAAGGAGAAAATTATTATTTCAAATAAAAATCATTATTTCTAACCTATATTTTCTAGTCATTTTGCAACTCATTTGATAAATATAAGTGTGAGTTTTCATGGAAAACACAAAATTGTCTGGGTGACCCCAAACTTTTGAACGGTAGTGTATGTTATTCAATGGGGCTGTTCAGACTGTCAGTGATTTTCACGCAGCGTACACAGTACATGCTTCCATGACAACAGTACACAGGTCTCATGGGTGAGCGGTACTAAACTTGTTTAAAAAGATTGGCATCCTTTTTAATGGTCTTATGGTGCGTCATGTCTCTATGGCAATCTTGCGCTGTTAAATCGTGTAGAACTAAATATACTTTAAACTGTTAGCATTTTTTAATGGTATTTTTTCTAATAGTCTCTTTTTTAATGGTCTTCTCATATGTCCATAACTACAATACACTAACTAGTTTTGTACTACTAAACACGTACAACTAAATACACTCAAAAACCTTAGCATCTTTTCTTACAGTCTTATTGAATGTTACGTTTCCATGTCAACAATACACCGGTCTCAAAGGTGAGCGGTGCTGAACGTATTTAAAAAGACTTGCATCCTTTCTAACGGTCTTACTGTGCGTTGTGTTTCCATGACAACAACGAACAGTTCTGACATCTTTGCGTGTTATAATGATTACATCTTTTAATATTTGAAAAACATATATACACATACATGTTTTGTCCAGACATTGTTAAGGTATATTGATTGATATATATATAATATATATATATATATATATATACACACACTTATAGTTTCATTTTGAATTTTATTCTTATATTCTATGTCCAAATTTTATCCTAGTTTTAAAATACTATTCTTAATTTGTATTATCTTATTTAACATCTTTTCTTATGGTCTTTTATATTACTGGAAATAATGTGTTTTAAATGTCTAAACTCTCCAAAAAATTTTTTGCCGTAGCCTGCCCTCTCACTGTGACCTATAACCTAACCCGGTAGTCATCTTGACTACCGATCTGAGATAGGGGCTATATAATGGCCGAGACTTCTCTGTTTCAATTTACTTGTACTTGACCTGACGAAGGGGCCGGTACGGCTTCGAAACACATATAGTGCTGTTGTTTTATGTACAATAAAAGTTATTTCAAACATAGCTGCGCCCTTGGATTTTCCGTCCCTTTTTCACCCATTATTTTCTTGTTGCAACGGTGGCCTCCTATTACAGTATCCCTCTCAAATTCAGTTTGTAAAGGCAGACTGCATGGTTAGGTGCTTGATTTTATACACCTGCGGCAAAGGGAATGAATGGAAAACCTGAATTCAATGATTAAGAGGTGTGTCTCAATACTTTTGTCTATATAGTGTATCTCCATAGCAGTCGGAGCTCTGTTATTCTGATACAGAGCTCCTGATTCCCTGCATAGATATAGATTTCAAAGATAACATGCTGGCTACCTGCAGACACAACTAGAGGGAGCTTAGGAGAGAACTGCATACTGTTATAATATGAACTCAATAGGAAGACAGTGTGCACTAAGCTGCCAAACTGCCTCTGGTGGTGGCTGCAGGTAGCCAGCACGTTTTATATATCGGTAGAAAGCAACAGCACTCTGTAGCAAATCCCACTACAGTGACGGGTGCACAGCAGATAACCCCGATCCAAGGATTGTATAGTATATCAAGAAGAAATTCAGCAGCACTCCAATGTAAGCAAAAATAAAGTGATTTATTCAATCAAATGCAGAGATGCGAAGTTTCTGCCCAGCCTTAGGACTGCTTGAGAAAGCTCCCAGGGCTGGACAGAAAAGTCGGATCTCTGCATTTGATTGAATAAATCACTTTATTTTTGCTTACATTGGAGTGCTGCTGAATGATATATATATATATATATATATATATATATATATATATATTGTGCATTTGTTATTTAAAGGGGATCTTTCGCCTCTGCTGACATAAATGTTTTACTAAATAATTGTATTCCCTATGAAAGAACAAGTCTGGAGCGTCTTTTCTAAGTACTCTTTGTTGTGCTCTTCCTGTTATCCCTCCTATACATGTATGAATAAATTGACAACTGGGTATTACCAATTGGGAGTGTGAACCTACACAGACTGGCAATGTCTAATCAGTGCTAAAAGAGTAACTGCGGATTTACACGAACGTGTGCGTTTTGCACGCGCAAAAAACGCTGCGTTTTGCACGCGTGGCAGGTGCGTGACAGCTCCGTGTGTCATGATCATATGGTGCACGGCTGCGTGCTTTTCACGCAGCCGCCATCATTATGACACTCCGTTTGGATGTTTGTAAACAGAAAAGCACGTGGTGCTTTTCTGTTTACATTCATAGTTTTACTGCTGTTGCGCGAATCACGCGCGTCCCACGGAAGTGCTTCCGTGTGGTGCGCGTGATTTTCACGCACCCATTGACTTCAATGGGTGCGTGATTCGCGAAAAACGCCGAAATATAGAACAAGTCGTGAGTTTTACACAGCGGACTCACGCTGTGCAAAACTCACGGACAGTCTGCACTGCCCCATAGACTTGCATAGGTCCGTGCGACCCGTGTGAAAACCATGCGGGTTGCACGGACGTATAGCACGTTCGTGTAAATCCGCCCTAAGACTGTTTAGAGACACACCCCTTTGACAAGGGGAATGGTAATTGTCAATTTATTCATACATTTCTAGGAGGAATAATAGAGGAATGGCACTATGAAGCGCTCTAAGAAAAGATGCTACAGAATTGTTATTTCATGGGAAGTATTTGCTAAAACAGACATGTAAGGAGAGGTGATAGGTCCCCTTTAGGCTTTGTGTATAATATTGAAAAGAAAAAAAAAATCTGTGTATACAGAAGATATAGAGCTCTGTATCAGAAAAACTGATCTCTGAGCACTGTAATGATATAAGGGGTATCCCCATCTTATACATTTATGGAATATTTACAGGATTTATAGGACCAGAATTATACTATTTATGTTAGAGAGGTTATGTCACCACATTATAAGTGCCCTATCTTCTACATAAGGAGATGGGAGCTGTAATGTAGTTTACAGCGGTGTTTTTTTATTTAGAAAAATTAGCATTTTTTACGGAGTTACGACCTATTTTAGCTTTATGCTAAAGAGTTTCTTAATGCCCAACTGGACGTGTTTTACTTTTTGACCAAGTGGGCGTTGTGGAGAGAAGTGTATGACGCTGACCAATTAGCGTCATACACTTCTCTCCATTCATTTATTCTGCACATAGTGTTCTAGCTAGATCACTATGTGCAGCCATATACATACAAACTAACGTTCCCGTCCTGGCTGGAGGTAATGTCTATTCATTGTCAGGACACTTCAGTAACGTTAGTGTGTGTGTATATGTAGCTGCACATAGTGATCTAGTAAGATCACTATGTGCAGAAAAAATGAATAGGGAGAAGTGTATGACGCTGATTTGTCAGCGTCATACACTTCACTCCACAACACCCTATTAAGAAAGTCATTAGCATAAAGCTAATATAGGTCATAACTCCGTCAAAAATTATTGTTTTTCTAAATAAAAAACACTGCTGTAATCTACATTACAGCGCCGATCACATTATGTACAATATAGGCCACTTATAATGTGGTGATAGAGCCTCTTTAAGTTATCCTAATGTTTTTATTAGCTAAAACAAACAAGCTTTGCTTTGATACATTATTTTATTGGCCGTCATGTTGATTTTTCCCCTGATAAAATATTGCTATAATACTGTGCTTAAAATGTTCACGAATTACTGACCAAACAATGTATTCCTATATTTGGAAACAGGGAGTGATGAGGATAATTGTCAGCTACCTATGTGGTCGTCCACTGTATGATAATAGGTCGTACTACAGTAGGTGGACTTATGTGTAACAAGTATGGCGCGTTGAATACTGTAATGACAGTGTATTCATACCCATAAACTCAATAGAAATTTTATTGTAGACTCTGGGACAATGTGTGTTCAAATCTCTGAAACATGCGTACTGTAACTCAAGTGAACCATCATAGAAAATGTTATTCTCGCACCAAATTTGGTAATGGAGATGAAGAAGATATGTTTAGAATGTACCTTCACCCATCAGTGCAAAAGGATGCAACGTTTCAGCTGCTCAATGCAGCATTTGTCAAGCTACAATATAGTTAGATTTTACCTGGCTGGGAGGGGGGGGGGGGGGGGGGGAGACAAAAACAGTTAATTTTAAGAAGGTCAATTTCCCCAGGACGAGGGCTGCAATTCAGGACAAAGACAGGGAAGAACTAATGTCAAATCATGATAAATGGGAGATCTTAAAATCTACTCTGGGTTATTAAAGTGCAAAATGTATTTCTAAAGGAAACAAGTATAAACGACTAAAATTAAACCCCACATGGCTTACACCTTCTGTAAAAAGGGCAATACATGACAAAAAAAGGGCATTTAACAAACACAAATCTAAGGGTACAGCTCTAGCCTTTAAAAATTACAATGAGCTTAATAAAAAAAACTGTAAAAAGGTAATAACGTTGAATAAATACAAAATTAAATGCAAGTGAAAAGAAAGCAAAACAAATCCCCCAAAAACTATTTAAAGTGTAGCTAAATGTTTGACAAACTTCTGACATGTCATAGTGACAGGTCAGAAGTTTGGATTGGTGGGGGTCCGAGCTCTGAGAACCCCACCAATCGCTAGAACGAAGCAGCTGAAGCGCTCGTGTGACTGCTCAGCCGCTTCTTGTCTGTTCGGCTTTTTTCGGAAATAAATGTATCGTGTACGGACTCACTAGAAAGTCTATCTATGAGCCCGTACTCTGATACATCGGCTTTCCGGAAAAAGCAGAACATACACGAATCGGCTGAGCGCTTCAGCTGCTTCGTTCTAGCGATTGGTGGGGGTCTCAGTGCTCAGGCCCCCACCAATCCAAACATCTGACATGTCACTATGACATGTCAGAAGTTTGTCAAACGTTTAGCTAAACTTTAAATATATACATTTTTTTTTTTTTTTTTAGGCTGGGTTCACGTTAATCCGCAGCGGAGCCGTTTCTGCATTGACTTCCACTTCTATTTAGAAGTGTTCGTTTAGACGATGCGTAACATTCCGCTGCGGAGCATAGGCTGCGGAGCGGAATTTGGTGTCCGCAGCATGCTCTGTCTGTTGCGGAGCAGTGGCGGACTCATGGCGGAATTTCTCCATTGACTTCAATGGAGATTCTAAGTTCCGCAATGAAGTCCGCAGCTGTCATGCACATGTTATGTGTGCTGCGGATGCGTCTTGCTTTTTTGCCATGACATTTCTTCATTCTGGCTGGACCTATGTATTTCTAGGTCTACAGCCAGACTGAGGAAGTCAATGGGGCTCCCGTAATGACGGGAGCGTTGCTAGGAGACGTCTGTAAATAGTCACTGTCCAGGGTGCTGAAAGAGTTAAGCGATCGGCAGTAACTGTTTCTGCACCCTGGACAGTGACTACCGATCCCAATATACAGCTACCTGTAAAAAAATAGAAGTTCATACTTACCGAGAACTCCCTGCTTCTGTCTCCAGTCCGGCTTCCCAGGATGACGTTTCAGTCTAAGTGACGGCTGCAGCCAATCACAGGCCAATAACAGGCTGCAGCGGTCACATGGACTGCCGCGTCATCCAGGGAGGTCGGGCTGGATGCCGAAAGAGGGACGCGTCACCAAGACAACGGCCGGTAAGTATGAAATTCGTTTACTTTCACTAGGGAAAGTGCTGTCCCTTCTCTCTATCCTGCACTGATAGGGAGAAGGGAAGCACTTTTCCCGCAGTCCGCAGCAGCTAGTCCGCATCAATTTACTGCACATTTTGTGCAGATCCGCAGCAGAATCTGCAACGCAGATTCTGTGCGGCATTGATGCGGACAGTTGCGGAGGAAATCCGCCACGTGTGGTCATGCCCTTAAACTGGGTCAGAACATGTGGGACCCCTAAATAATGGTAATGGGGAGTTGGTCATGAGGGATCAATAGAAGGCAGAGTTTCTAAATGGGTTCTTTATCTCTATATACACAACAGAAGAAAGAGCAGCTGATGTAGCCGATACCAGTGGTGTTAATACATCAATTAATATACTGAATAGGCTAAATGTAGATATGGTGCAAGCTAAGTTAAATAAAATAAATGTGCACAAGACTCTGGGACCAGATGGGTTACACCCTAGAGTTCTTAAAGAGCTTAGTTCAGTTATTTAGGTCCCCCTGTTCATAATATTCAGAGATGCTCTGGTGACTGGTATAGTGCCAAGGGAATAGTGCAGGGCAAATGTGATGATTATAAATTGTGGAAAGAGGTGTGACTAGTACATCTAATGTAGCTCATGAATGTATTTGTACATTTGGTACAAATAATAATAATAACAACAACCATGAGAGATCAGTGGATGGATCTTTATCATTTCTATGGGACTCAAAATGATGCAAAAGTGTTTATCAATTCTGTCACAATTATGTTTTGTATAGGATCTGTTTAGCCCTTCCACATAGAAACTCAAGGGTCATTATCACAGGCAGCTGCTGTCAGGAATAGACCAGTGAAGCATGATGTTTTACTGCCTGTTTATATTTAACTTCTGCATATAGTTAGCTACTAGTAGCGAGGCGAGCTTTCCTCCCTGTGCTCCCTTTAGGTCCTCAGCAGATTCAGTGCATGTTTTGGCCTTTTATGCTCCAGTCAGAAGGAATGTAAGTCATGCACAGGCCTGAGTACTGGAAACAAGTTTAAACACTGTCATTTATAAACATAGTGGGCTCGTGCTCTGTCAGAAGCCTATAGAAGCATGTATTTCATAAATTAGAACACAGCCATTACCACAAAATAATCTCAGCTTCGACTTATTAATCGCACAGCACACAAAAGCAAACAGATCTGCAAAGAGCTTGCTATATGTAAACAACACGAAAAGAAATTCACAATGTGCTCTTTATGTTATGACATGTTTATACACGCTATGCTCTACAAGTTACTTAACACATTACCAAATAGAGTTGTAATTATTTATTGGGTACTGCCAGTTGTTTGGATGCATTTTTAGGGCACTTTTGGTGACAACTTTGGATCTAGACTTTGGATCTAGATGCTCGTGTAAATATCATGAATAATAAATAGAAGGACTTCATTATATAAATATTTTTATAAAAACATTTTTTGGGGGGGGGCAATGGAGAGAGAAGCAGGTGTTTAGTCTTTCTGCGTGAAATGGTCTTTAGATGTGTTTTTAATATAAAAATCTATATGAAAATATGTAACTAAAAACTGAGCTAGAACTATCTACATCTCAATAGTGAGTTGACTTCACATTGACAACATGAAAGACTGTAAAAAACAAACAAAAAAAGACAGGCGTACTAGAGAAGAGCCCACAAACAGTATACAATAAAAATGAACCTATTGTCATTCTAAAACTCTTGAGGACCCAGACAATTTTAGCCTTAAGGACCCAAAAATGTTTTTCCTTTCAATATTTCGACAGTCATAAGCTTTATATTTTTACACCAGCATGTAGGAGGCCTCGATATTTGAGAGACAAGTTGTATTTGTTGTGCCCGTGGTTGTGGACTTCTTGAACGTCCTACTTACCGGCGACCGCAGGACACTCTCTTCCTGCTGGTGTCTCTCTCCCCAGAGACACCAGCACACACGGCTGCAGCTCCCCACTGATTCCTGTAGAGTGCACGCGCACGCTCGTTCCCACCCTTTAAAGGGCCAGCGCGCGCACCAATGCAAATTTCCCTAGCAGATACCCATACACCCTGGACTTTAAAAAGGGCTCTGTCCTTCCTCTCCTTGCCTGAACGGTGTTGTGTCTGCCTATGTTCGTCATTTCAAATGGTCCCCTAGTTGTATCATGTATCCAGTGTTCCGTATCCAGTATCCAATAATTGTGTTTGTTCCACTGCGTAATCTAGTGCCGGATTCGAGAGTGTCATCAGTATCATCTGTGACAAGTATCATCACTGCCAAGTGTCTGCTACGCCACGTGTTGCTGCGCCAAGTGTCTGGACGCCAAGTGTCTGCCACGCCGAGTGCTTGCCAGGTCTTCTACCCAGGTACTCTTGCCCTAAAGACTACTGTTGATTATTGTACGGCGGAGCGGCCCAGGGGGTCCACATACCCCATAGCCATAACACTACACCCAGGCCATGTCGGAGTATGTCAAGGGGAACCCGATGAGGGGGTTCATCAGGAAATCTACGTCACCAGCCGGAGCCGCATTCTTCTTCATGGAGAAAAAGAATGGGTCACTCTGACCGTGCATTGATTACGGTGGGTTAAACCAAAACAAGTACCTCTTGCTGCTTATCTCTGAGCTCTTCGACAGGATTTGTGGAGCCAAGGTTTGCAGTATGCTAGATCTACGCAGCGCCTATAAACTGATTCGTATACGCAAGGGTGACGAATGGAAAACTGCATTTAACACCCGAGATGGTCACTACGAGTATCTTGTCATGCCCTTTGGACTGTGCAACGCACCAGCAGTGTTCCAAGCGTTTGTGAACGACGTCTTCCGTGATCTTCTGTATGTTTGTGTGGTGGTATATCTGGATGACATCTTGATCTACTCACCTGACCTGATGACGCATCGGAAGAATGTACGCCAAGTCTTGTTGCAGCTAAGGGGGAATAAATTATACGTGAAACCGGAGAAGTGTGTATTTGAAAAGAGGTCCTTGACCTTCCTGGGCTATATTGTCTCCGATCTGGAAAAGGCGAAGTCCATCTTGGAGTGGCCACGTCCTCAGGGTCTCTGATCTATACAGAGATTTCTTGGATTCGCTAGTTTTTATCGTCAGTTCATCCCAAATTTCTCGTATCTTACTGCTCCTATTTCAGCTCTTACCAGAAAGTTAGTGAACGCTAAGGACTGAACCACTGAAGCAGAGTCAGCATTCTCCAACCTCAAAAGCGCCTTTACTTCTGACTCTGTTCTTTGTCATCCTGTGGAATTTATTGCTCATCATTATTGGTGGCCCTCGCTACCTAAAGACGTCTTGGACTGTTTTCTCCTGTGCTAATTGTGCCCTAAACAAGACTTCTCATTCTAACCCTGCTGGACTGCTACAACCTCTACCGGTACCTGATGCTCCCTGGCAACACATTGCCATCAACTTTAACACTGGCCTTCCAACTTCTGCTGGATGTCCTACAATCTGGGTAATAGTAGACCGTTTCTCCAAGATGGCACATTATGTTCCTTTAACAGGCCTTCCCTCAGCTCCTTGTCTGGCAGATCTGTTCATTCAACACATCTTTCGTCTACATGGACTACCTCTTCATATTGTGTCTGACCGGGGTGTACAGTTCACGCCTAAATTCTGGAGAGCACTATGTAATCTTTTAGATGTGAAGCTGGACTTTTTTTCTGGCCATCACCCATAGTCGAACGGTCAAGTGGAAAGGATCAACCAAATACTGGAGGATTATCTCTTCCTGTGCAAACTATGTCAAGTGCGTGCAGCGAATACTTCCTTCTGGACTTTTGTTCACATCTGGCAGCAAAACAAGTCCGCGATTCTTCAGGCCAGAGTTTCCCAACCTATTCGGACTCGAGGCACACCTGGGAAAAAAAATTTCCTCAGGGCTCCCCTACCAAAAATTCTTTAGCGAAAGACAGAAAACGGCAATAAACAAGGTGTCCACACAGCATTTTTTGTAAGGCAGGACAAATCTGCCTCAAAATTCCTAAAGGAATTTTGAGGTAGATTTTGAATTGACAGCGTTATTTGACGGGTTTTTTTTGCGTTTCTTTTGCCTGCATTTTTTTAAGCCGAAGAAGCTAATGCAAAAGATGCAGAAGAGGCAAAAAAGCACTTCAAACGAGCGCCGCTGTTTTTTCTGCCTCCTATTATTTACAATTGGAGGTCAGAGATGGAAATCACTTAAAGACCATCAGCCCCCCACTCACAGTAAAATGACCATCAGCCCACCACTCACAGTAAAATGACCATTAGACCCCGCTCACAGATGCCCCCTGTAGATAGTGCCAAACAGCCCCTTATAGGTAGTGCCACACAGCCCCTTGTAGGTAGTGCCACACAGCTTCTTGTAGGTAGTGCCACACAGCTCCTTGTAGGTAGTGCCACACAGCCCCCTGTAGGTATTGCCACACAGGCCCCTGTAGGTAGTGCCACAAAGCCCCCTTGTAGGTAGTGCCACACAGCCCCCTGTAGGTAGTGCGACACAGCCCCCTTGTAGGTAGTGCCACACAGCCCCCTTGTAGGTAGTACCACACAGCCCCCTTGTAGGTAATGCCACACACCCCCTTGTAGGTAATGCTACACATCCCCTTGTAGGTAATGCCACACACCCCCTTGTAGATAGTGGCACAAAGCCCCTTGTAGATAGCACCCCCCACCTCCGTAGATGGCACCACTGCCATGGCCGTGTTTTCTCTCCTCCTCACAGCGCAAAGTGCATGCGAGGAGATTTTTTTGCAGCCCCCTTGTAGATAGCACCCCTCATTTCCGTAGATGGCACACACCCCCGTTCCTGTAGATAGCACACCTGTAGCTCCCTGAAGGAGCAAAATCCCCGCGTGGCCAGGGATTCCGCCTGGACGGAGTGTTTGATGTCTCTGTCCATATATGGACAGTGACATCAGGGGCAACTCCTGAAGCGGAATCCCCGTCCGCAGCGTGGCCAACGCTGTGACCCGGAACTCCACTCCAGGAGGAGCACCTAACGGCTCTATCCATTTATGGATAGTGACATCACCGTCTTCTCCTGGAGCCGCATTACCGGCCTCCGCGTCGGCAACGCTGCTAGATGGGGATTCCACTTCAGGAGTTGCCTCTCATGTCACTGTCCATATATGGACAGAGACATCAAGCGCTCCGTCCAAGAGCGGAATCCCCGGCCACAGGGGGATTCCGCTCCTTCAGGAAGCTACAGTAACGCTATCTACAGGAAGGGGGTGTGTGCCATCTACGGTGGTAAAGTGTGCTATCTACAAGGGAGCTGCAAAAAAAATCTCCTCCTCACATGAACGTCACGCTGTGAGGAGAGAAAGCATGGCCATGGCAGTGGTTCAGAGGGGTGTCGCGGCACCCTTGGAGGGCTCTCACGGCACCCCAGGGTGCTGCAGGACCGCGGTTGGGAACCACTGCTTCAGGTTGTTGATCGCATTAAAGCATATGCCGATAAGAAGAGAAGGGTTCCTCCTCAGTTTCTCCCCGGAATCAAAGTCTCGCTTTCTTCAAGGAACATTCATCTGAAGATCCCTTCCCACAAATTCGCTCCCAGGTTCCTCGGCCCAATTGAGTTGTTACAACAAATAAACCATGTGTCCTATAAGCTTCGGCTGCCTCCTACTCTCAAAATCCCCAACTAGTCCCATGTATCTCTCCTAAAGCCTGTTGTCATGAACCGTTACAGAAAATCCCCTGGTTCTGCAGTCGCTCCCAGCGGTTCTTCTGACATCTTTGAGGTAAAGGAAATCCTGGACTTCAAGTGGGTAGGAGAGAGGACTTTTTCTCTGGTGGACTGGAAAGGGTTTGGTCCTGAGGAGAGCTCTTGGGAGTCTTAGAAGAACATGGATGCCCCAGCTATCATCAAGAAGTTCCTCTTACACTCTGGATCTAAGAAGAGGGGGCGTAAGGGGGGTACTGTTGTGCCCACGGTCGCTGACTGCCGGCACATCCTACTTACCGGTAGGACACTCTCTTCATGCCGGCGTCTCCCTCCCCAGAGATGCCGGCACACGCGGATGCAGCTTCTCACTGATCCCTGTAGGTTGTACGCGCGCGCTCGTTCCTGGCCTTAAAGGGTTAGCGCACTCACCAATGCAATGTTCACCCAGGACTTTAACAAGGGTTCTGCCCTTCCTCTCTTTGCCTGCGCGTTGTTGTGTCTGCCCATGTTCGTCATTGCAAGTGTTCCCGTTTCCTGTATCCCGTATCCAATAATTGTGTCTGTTCCAGTGTGTAATGTAGTGTCGGAGTCGAGAGCGTCATCATTGTCATCTGTGTCAAGTGTCATCTGTGCCAAATGTCTGCTACGCCATGTGTTGCTACGCCACGTGTCTGGACGCCTAGTGTCTGCCACGCCGAGTGTTTGCCGGATCTTCTACCCAGATACTCTTGTCCTAAAGACGATCATTGATTGTTGTTTGGCCAGCTGCTATTCCGCTACGGCGGAGGGGCCTAGTGGGTCCACATACCCTATAGCCAAAACAGTATTATCTTTAGGTACCATTTTGAGGTACATATTGGTTAGTGATAAAATTATATTAAAGGGTTTATCTCATGAAGACAACCACTTTTTGTAATGAAGCTGAGCCAGTAATCAGCTGATCGCCACGGGTCCTGCTTCATAAAGCCCTGTTATCGCTAGGGGAAGTTGCAGCCAGCCATACATTTCGCCTGAAGTGGCTGAAATGTTTTATTACATGGCGGATGATTAAATGTATGGCCAGCCATGTAAACAATAAATGAACAGATGAACGTGGTATCTTCAATTGCTTCCAAAAATGGCATAAGATTTGTGGACCTCCACAATTATTTTTCTGATGTCTTGGCTGATTTCTATTAATTTTTCAATGATGTATAAAAAAGGTAGGTCTTAAGATCTCCAATTAACTCCAATTAACCTATTAGCCTATCAGATGCTACGAAAGCCATGACAGACATCGTTTCTGGATTTTTCCAAACTATTTAACCCATTAGTGACCACCAATACACCTTTTTTATGACGACGACTAACGAGCCTTAGGCTAGGCCTTTTCACGTCGGCCTAATTTAAGGCCTGTATGTGTGTCCCGTGCAGGCTGGAGCGGTTGCTTGGCTGTCTGACAAGCTCCTGCTCTAACGGTAGCGATCAAAGTTTCGTTCTATTGCGACAATTTAACCCCTCAGATGCTGCGGTCAATAGCGCCGTGGCATCTAAGTAGTTTACAGAGGGAGGGGGCTCCATCTGTCAGGCATCGGTGGCCCATAGATGCAATAGTATAACTATAGCGACTGAAAAATACTAGTTTTGGCTCTTGGTAACCACAATTCAAAAACAAATAATTTTAGTTCAAAAGTGTTTTTATTGTGCAAAAGTAGTAAACCATAAAAAACCTATACATATTTAGTATCGCCGTAATCGTGCCGACCCATAGAATAAAGGTAACATGCTATTTACGCTGCATGTGCTGTTTTTTTTTATTCCCCTCAAAAAAGTTAATAAAAGTTATTCAAAAAGCTATATGTAACCCAAAATGGTGCCATTAAAAAATATCTCATTCCGCAAAAAACAAATCCTCATAAAGCTATGTCGGCTGCAAAATAAAAAAAATGATAGCTCTTTGAATGCGACGATGGAAAAACTAAAAAAATTTATGGTAATTAAGGCCTAAAAGAGCTTGTCACTAAGGAGATAAAGGCACAGTCGACTCGGTGTATGTAAACTTCTGAGCCATTGGGAATATTATTCTGACATTTTACATTCTGACCTAAGAGTGGGAATGTTTACTAGAATAAAATGACAGGAATTTGGAAAAACTGAGCTTTAATGAATGTGGCTAAGGTGTATGTAAACTTTTGACTTCAACTGTATGTCCATATGCCTTATAGCATTCTCCTATCTGCCCTCTAGGGTATAGCCACCAAAAGTGGCCTAACTCTTTTTTTTCTCAGTATTGTATTGATTGCATTGTACAAGGGGTTAAATATCGGAGATTAAAAATGTCTCTGCTATTCACACTACTAAACTATTTACCAATCTGCTCAGCTCCTCCTGTTCTATTACATGCTGCCCGCAAATCAGACAGCATGCTCAATGTGACAGCTAGCTATAAGGGTATGTGCACACACACTAATTACGTCCGTAATTGACGGACGTATTTCGGCCGCAAGTCCCGGACCGAACTCAGTGCAGGGAGCCGGGCTCCTAGCATCATAGTTATGTACGATGCTAGGAGTCCCTGCCTCTCTGCAGGACAACTGTCCCGTACTGTAATCATGTTTTCAGTACGGGACAGTAGTTCCACGGAGAGGCAGGGGCTCCTAGCATCGTACATAACTATGATGCTAGGAGCCCGGCTCCCTGCACTGTGTTCGGTCCGGTACTTGCGGCCGAAATACGTCCGTCAATTACGGACGTAATTAGTGTGTGTGCACATACCCTAAATGTAAAGCTCTACCTGCCAGTCACACCAAGGAATCCATATTTATTCAACACTGGGAAGGTTCATACAGTAACAGAATACAAGTAAAAATATTTTGATGTGATTACCAGTGATAATTGTTCCATAAAAAGTATAAGAATTGAATTCTTGTGTTGAACTACTTGGGTAATTTTTGGACCATCAAGTTTAGATGTCTCAATGGCAATAATGACTAGAAACCAATAACAATTTTCGGACTGATAAAACAGATATCCACAGAGTATTGCTCAGGCTGATGAAACAGTCAGATCAGCAGAATTTTCTTCAGAACCATGTCCTACCTTGACACCAGCCACACACCAGAACAAACAATAAAGAAAAAGATACTTAGATTCTACTGTTTGGTTAATAACTGAATGCCAAATCATCCACATAACAACTAATATGCTTGTTCTCGTAGCATAAAACGTACAAAACATACAACACAATAGGCGACCACCAACACCTTGCCTGGGAATTGTGAAAAACACTTAACGGGGTTATTTTTTAATACGTGGACAAAGAAGACGCGAAGAACTACAGCACATTAAAGAGGTTCTGCAGGATTATGAACTGTAGTCTTCCAAAAACAGTGCAATACCAGACACAACCCACGGACAAGTGTGGTGCTGTTTCTGAAAGAAAACAGCAATGTCTTTATTATTCTGTGCTACCTAAACCATGATTGTAAAAGACTACTCAACACAAATAAGATATAATTCAAATAATTTCCAAATAAAAACTGTATACTGTGGTGGTTGTATACAATACTGGCAGAGGTTTGATCACCTGCATAGTTCCCACCAGTCAAAGCTGGCTTTCACATTAGAAAGAGAAAAAAACACCAGATTTTCTCAGACACCAATAGCAAATGCAAAAACACAAAAATAAATTAAAGCGTGCTGTGGGTCCTTCCCAAGTAAAGTTTATGGGGGATGAAAGTGGTCACTGCTACAAAGGTTGTCGCTTCCAATACCCCACAGGTGCTAATGGAAAAGACCTCCCAGCTTAAGGCCTGATTTACACAAGCGTAATATACGCGCGTGCGACGCGCGTGCTTTTCACGCGTGTCGTACGCACCTATATTACTCTATGGGGCAGTGCAGCCAGTCCGTGGGTTTTGCGCAGCGTGAGTGCGCTGCGTAATACTCACGACATGTTCTAAATTTCAGCGTTTTTCGCGCATCACGCACCCATTGAAATCAATGGGTGCGTGAAAACCACGCAGGTCGCACGGAAGCACTTACGTGCGAACTGCCTGTTTCGCGCAACAGCTGCCAAAAGGATGAATTTAAACAGAAAAGCACCACGTGCTTTTCTGTTTACAAACATCCGAATGGCGTGTCATAATGATGGCGGCTGCGCGAAAAGCACACAGCCGCGCATCATATGATGCTGCCTCACGCAGCAGGTAAGTGGCTTTTGCGCAGGCAAAACGCCACGCACGTCTGAATCAGCCCTTACTGAAATTAATCATGGTTCTGGATTTCGACTCAATCTGGGATCAAGAAAATACCCCTTGGAGACATTTTTTCCGTACACATCCCAATAGCTGTCAATTAGATTACTATAACATATTTTAAGGTGGAAAAGTTTGTATTATTTTTCTGTTTAGTGGACATGTAAAATAAGTGTATATCTGGTAATTTGTGAACTGTGCTGCAACACTGTATAATAAATGTCCACTCACCTGTATCTATGAATGATGGCGTTAAAGAGTCGCCCGTCTCTCCAGCATGTGGTAAAGTTTTCACATCGAATTCCACCGTAGTTTTCAGCAGCTTGCTGCGTCCAAAGAAGAAGCTTCTCTTTGGCTGACATATCCTCTGACTCTCCAGTAACATGGATGTCAGAAATCTGAAACACAGCGAGTAACAACTGTTACCTTGTTCCGTATAACATTACCAGCCATTATTCACTTGGGGTACAGCAAGCATTCATGGTGACTACACCAGCTATATTTTTTTATTGTTCAATTATATATACTGTATATCTAAATGACATCAAGAGGGTTTCAATATTATTTTTACATTTAGGCCTTATTCACACGAACGTTTCCATTTTGCGCGCGCAAAAAACGCTGCGTTTTGCGTGCGCAAAAGTTCAGTGTGGCATCTGTATATGGTGCGTGGCTGCGTGATTTTCGCGCAGCCGGCATCATTATGACACTCTGTTTTGATGTTACGAAACAATAAAGAAGGAGGGGCTTTTATGTTTCCCTTCACTTCTTTAACAACTGTAGCGCGAATCACGTGCGTCACCTGGAAATGCTTCCGTGTGCCGTGCGCGATTTGCACGCACCCATTGACTTCAATGGTTGCGTGCTGCGCGAAACATGGGCAAGTATAGGACATGTCGTGAGTTTTATGCAGCGGAAACACGCTGCGTGAAAATCACTGACAGTCTGAACGTCCCCATAGCCTAACATAGGTCCGTGCGACGCACGTGATTTTCAGAAAGCATAAGATCACAGTGGTGCATGCTGTATGATAAATTTGGCGCATCTTGCTAGACATGATAGACACTTTTCTCTACCTTGTACCAACTCTTGTTGTCTTAGTTCGTTTGGCACATTTTGGCAAAAATTATAGCCCCTTCTCTGTTAAGCCACCCAGCGATAACTGTGGTCATATCTATTACCCAGGATTATTCAAATATTTAAATATAGGGCCTTGGGTGTGTGAAGGAAATAAAAATCATTACTCATTGAATCCCTGTGTCAGACGTCAGGGGTCATATACTGTGAGGAAAAATCTTGTAATTGCAACCATATAGCCTGATATTGAGTGACCTTGTCCTATGATTGCCACAATAAGCTCAAAGCTTCGGATAAATTTAGTAATTGTTTTCTAGAAAGGGATTGATTGCAATTTCTAGCTTACCGCGATCAACTTCAGTCAACTTTGCCGCGGAAATAAAATGAGTAATTTTAATTTGTTGTTTTTTTTTACAAACATCTGGGATTGGGGCATTATAGGGGTTGAGCCAAGATTAAATGTTACCCCCTAATCACAGGATAGGTGATAACATGCTGATTGGTGGGGGTCTGACCGCTGGGACCCCCACCGATCACGAGAACGGGGGTCGTGTTCCTACGAATCAATAGAGCAACAGGCCGAGCATGCGCACTGCCACTTCATTTATTCTCTATGGCACTGCCGGAGAGAGATAGCCGAGCACTGTACTCGGCTATCTCTGGCAGTCCCATAGACAGTAGACAACCTAAACGCAAACCATAAGGGAACATAGCACCCAACAAGGTATAATATGCAAAAAATAGAAAATATTTATTAAATACAGTATGCAATGACATAATAGAGAGTAAAAGGATGGACCATACAAGGACATAGAAACAGTAAGGTCAGATGTCAAAAGTCCCATAGACAGTGAATGGAGCATCAGTGTGCATGTTCGACCTGCCGCTTCATTGCTTTGGAGGAAAGGGACCCCCGTTCTCGTGATCGGTAGAAGTCCCAGCGGTTAGACCCCCACCGATCAGCATGTTATCACTTATTTTGTGGTTAGGGGATAATATTTTATCTTGGAACAACCCCTTTAAGTAATGCCGACCATATCCATCTCTGAACCCGTCTCCAATGCATTTGAGGTTTCAGACCTGTCCACCAAATGTGACATAAAGAGCATATTTCTCCACACTTACAGAAACATAGATTTGTTTTGGATGGGAAGATTTTAGCCAGCCTTAGAGAGGTGAGATATCCTCTGGTCAGAAGTTTGTAAGAAGTCTCTTTATTGTTATAAGAACGGGTACAGGTGTGAGTATTCTTCCATATTAACTGTCAAGTAATGTCTTCAGGGAGCGGGCCTATCTCCTTTTCCCATGCTACTGCATAGGAAGGGGCGTCATCAGATCTCAAGTTCCATAATTATGAATATAGCTTTGAGATCATGCCTTTATTTTTAGGGGTTATTCTGCCTATTTGTATATATCCATAGTGTTCCCTCAAGGGGATCAGTTGGACAAGTTCTATAGGAGTTAAGAAAACAGTTGAGTACAGTGTCCAGCAAGCTGAACCTCTCTGATCTAACATCAATCACCTATCCAGTGGATAGGTGATTGATGTTTCAAGCTAGAGTTCCCCTTAAATGTAACCTTATGACAGATTCAAACTAATAAACGAATCAGCACGGGCTGTGAACTATAAATGTGTGATTTTCTATGAATAGTAGACAATGAGCTACAGTGAAAACTCAAGAAACCAAATGGTAAAATTGTCTAGTCTAGTTTAGGGTATGTTCACACGTGGCAGATTTCTTTTGTATATCTGAATGGGGTGAAATGACCCCATTCAGTTGTATAGGACAGATTTTGGTAACAAACCCTGCCGTGTAAACTCACCCTTAGTCCTTATTCACACGGACGTGTCCGTTTTGCGCGCGCAAAAGGTCCGTGTGGCATCAGCATATGGTGCGCGGCTGCGTGATTTTCACGTAGCCGGCATCATGATGACACTCTGTTTTTATGTTTACAAACAGAAAAGCACGTGGTGCTTTTCTGTTTTCATTTATGTATTTTACTACTGTAGCGCGAATCACGCGCGGCACCCGGAAGTGCTTCCGTGTGCCGTGCGCGATTTCAACGCACCCATTGACTTCAATGGGTGCGTGCTGCGCGAAACACGGGCAAGTATAGGACATGTTGTGAGTTTTACGCAGTGCACATACGCTGCGTTAAATTCACTGACAGTCTGAACGGCCCCATTGACTAACATAGGTCCGTGCAACGCGCGTGAAAATCATGTATAACACGTTCGTGTGAATTAGGCCTTAAGGTAACCAAATAAATCATTGAAGTCAAGGTGTTAAGTCAGACAAAAAAAGTTGTACTATAAGAAAAAAACCTTTTACACACATTCATTTCATAGACTATAAAGTGCTGAAATGTTCTGACTCAAGTCAAACCAAACTATAATAACTAATTCAAACTTATATTGTAACCAGAGACACTACTTTGTCGTTTTTACGTTAAAAAGACTAATAAATATTCCCACCTGCCCACTTTGAATTTAATATTATATGAGACAACTGGCATTGAATTACAAAGCAGGCAGTGCCACCAAGTGCACGTACAATAACTTTTATGGTGCGCACAAGGACACCGCTCAGTCACAATGCCAGCGTCCCAGCAGGAACAACTTGTACTTAATGGCCTTTAAATTTCGACAATCTATTTCACACGTCTTGACCATACAACAACCTCAATCCCTAGACGTGTGCCATAAATACCAGAACAAAGTTCAGCTGCTGTGAATTTGTCCTGTGTCACTGTGTGAAGGTCCCAGGCATTAAGGTTCACTGGCTTGCAACCACTTTATTATGATCTTTGGTAGCTTACGTTAACCTTTTCTTGTACGGTTACTTTGTGAACAGACATGTATACAAGATGTGGCACAGGGATAGCAGCATTACCGGCTGAGTTACCTGACATGCGGGTGAAGGAGTACAGCGCACCTGTTCATCTTTTGGCACATGATGTAAAGATGCAGTATAAGACGGCCTGGCTATCTCACCAGCTGTGAAGTACCTGGCGCGCACAACACAACCGCTGCTTTTCACTTTTCTCACCCCCTTTACATCACTTTTGCGGCTTTCTTCAGAAAAGCAACTGATATGAGTTTTCCACTGCGCTGTAACACGGTCAATGGACGTCAGGCTAGAAGCCTTTCTCTTATAACAGGCGTCCGCATCAGGAAGGAATGTTAATTTATTTGGAATGTTTGGGAAAGAAAGTTGTCTCTTCTCAGCAAAGTTTTCCAGGCAAACAACTTCCTTTTGTGCGCTCGGCTTAGTGTTTAGCTTGAACGGTTCACAGTGAAATGGCACCGGGCTGTCCATGACCGAGGATCTGATGCTTGAGCCAAGCTTGGGTGACCCCTGTCCATCCGTGGGACAATTGGCGTAAGTATCACTAACAGATACAAGAAAATCCTCAGGGTTATATCCATTTTGTTTCTTCTCTGCAGCAGGTCCTGTGGCTTCAGCTCCATCACAATTCTCTGCTTCTTTCCTTTTGTCTGATTTTCTTCTTTTGAAGAACTTTCTGCCTGAAGAACTCTTAGGAGTAAAGGGAGCCTGTGCTGGATCAATATAGTATTCCTCCTTCTCGGCTCGCACACATCCACAGACATTGCCCATTTGTATGAGAGAGAAATCACATCCCAGTGTACCAGATGGTACCAATAAGCTGATCCCAAATCTCCCGCACAGAGCTACAAAGTCAGGCGAGCATCCTGATTGTTCCCAGAGATCACTCCTTAGCTCTGTAGTAAGCAGCCATTTTGGTAGCTGGGAAATGCACACGTAATAAATGTCATGGCAATGTGCCCAGTCCGGGCCTGTGTCTGATTAGACGCCGACTTATTTCTGGCCACCAATCCTCTAAGACAAACATATAATAGCCTGTGTGCTAAAGTATGAAGTACGACAGATTAGCTTTCACAGGCAGGGCACAGTGGCATGTGACTGAGAAGTGTGAGGTGCATTTTAATTTGACTTCCGTCACTTATTGCACCCTGTCACAGATCATGACTCATATTAACCTTTGGAACCATAACCTGGAATTGCTGGGAACAAATAAAAAAGAAAATGAGGTAAATGGCTTAGACTGTGCTGGTGTTTATAGTTTATGTTGTATGGGGTAGGGATTGATAATACGGGGCTGTGTTGTACATAAAATGACAGCATTGTAGTTCTGCATTGTCTTCATATAATGATGACGAAGGAAATGGACATTTTTAATAATGTTTATTTTGGTGGCAGGATGGGCTATAAGGCCATTCTGTGATGGTAATATTTATATGGAGGTACATGGATATAGGCCAGAAGCGTGTCTGAGGGATTCAAGTTTGACATCTTCTTTTAAGGGGCTATGGGCTATTGAGAATATTTCTAACATGAAAATCTCTATGTGAGTCTTTACCTATCCACATCTACAACAGGGTAAGCACGTATTAGGGTATGTGCACACGAGAACTGTCTTTTACGTCTGAAAAGACAGACTGTTTTCAGGAGAAAACAGCTGCCTCGTTTCAGCCGTAAAAGCTCCTCCTTGCATTATGCGAGGCGTCATTGACGCCCGTAATCTTGAGCTGTGCTTCATTGACTTCAATGAAGAACGGCTCAAATTACGTTGCAAAGAAGTGCCCTGCACGTCTTTGCCGAGGCAGTCATTTTACGCGTCGTCGTTTGACAGCTGTGAAACGACAACGCGTAAATGACAGGTCGTCTGCACAGTACGTTGGCAAACCCATTCAAATGAATGGGCAGATGTTTGCCGACGTATTGAAGCGTATTTTCAGAGGTAAAAAGAGGCATAATACGCCTCGTTTACGTCTGAAAATAGGTTGTGTGAACCCAGCCTTATATTAAAGGTAGGAACTGGCACTGCAGCAGGTACATATTGTGAAAAGTGGGGGTTGTTTCTGGATTTGTGGCACTGCAGTAGGTACATATTGTGGGGGGTGGAGCATAATTCCTGATTTGTGGCACTGTAGCATGTACATATTGTGAAAAGTGGGGGTTGTTTCTGGATTTGTGGCACTGCAGTAGGTACATATTGTGAAAAGTGGGGGTTGTTTCTGGATTTGTGGCACTGCAGCAGGTACATATTGTGAAAATCGGGGGTTGTTTCTGGATTTGTGGCACTGCAGCAGGTACATATTGTGAAAAGTGGGGGTTGTTTCTGGATTTGTGGCACTGCAGCAGGTACATATTGTGGGGGGTGGAGCATGATTCCTGATTTGTGGCACTGTAGCAGGTACATATTGTGAAAAGTGGGGGTTGTTTCTGGATTTGTGGCACTGCAGCAGGTACACATTGTGAAAAGCGGCGGTTGTTTCTGGATTTGTGGCACTGCAGCATGCACATATTGTGAAAAGCGGGGGTTGTTTCTGGATTTGTGGCACTGCAGCAGGTACATATTGTGAAAAGTGGGGGTTGTTTCTGGATTTGTGGCACTGCAGCAGGTACATATTGTGGGGGGTGGAGAATGATTCCTGATTTGTGGCACTGCAGCAGGTACATATTGTGAAAAGCGGCGGTTGTTTCTGGATTTGTGGCACTGCAGCATGTACATATTGTGAAAAGTGGGGGTTGTTTCTGGATTTGTGGCACTGCAGCAGGCACATATTGTGGGGGGTGGAGCATGATTCCTGATTTGTGGCACTGCAGCAAGCACATATTGTGGAGGGTGGGGCATTATTCCTGATCCTGCAGCAGGTGCATATTGTGCGGTGTGGGGCATGATTTGTGGCACTGCAGCAGGCACATATTGTGGGGGGTGGGGCATGATTCCTGATTTGTGGCACTGCAGCAGGCACATATTGTGGGGGGTGGAGCATGATTCCTGATTTGTGGCACTGCAGCATGCACATATTGTGGAGGGTGGGGCATGATTCTTGATTTGTGGCACTGCAGCAGGCACATTTTGTGGGGGGTGGAGCATGAGTCCTGATTTGTGCCACTGCAGCAGGCACATATTGTGGAGGGTGGGGCATGATTCCTGATTTGTGGCACTGTAGCAGGTACATATTGTGAAAAGTGGGGGTTGTTTCTGGATTTGTGGCACTGCAGCAGGTACATATTGTGAAAAGTGGGGGTTGTTTCTGGATTTGTGGCACTGCAGCAGGTACATATTGTGAAAAGCGGGGGTTGTTTCTGGATTTGTGGTACTGCAGCAGGTGCATATTGTGAAAAGTGGGGGTTGTTTCT
Source organism: Rhinoderma darwinii (assembly GCF_050947455.1). Lineage (NCBI taxonomy): Eukaryota > Metazoa > Chordata > Amphibia > Anura > Rhinodermatidae > Rhinoderma > Rhinoderma darwinii. The sequence goes on from NC_134690.1 coordinate 185,433,321, forward strand.
GGATTTGTGGCACTGCAGCAGGTACATATTGTGAAAAGTGGGGGTTGTTTCTGGAATTGTGGCACTGCAGCAGGTACATATTGTGGGGGGTGGAGCATGATTCCTGATTTGTGGCACTGTAGCAGGTACATATTGTGAAAAGTGGGGGTTGTTTCTGGATTTGTGGCACTGCAGCTGGTACATATTGTGAAAAGTGGGGGTTGTTTCTGGATTTGTGGCACTGCAGCAGGTACATATTGTGAAAAGCGGGGGTTGTTTCTGGATTTGTGGTACTGCAGCAGGTGCATATTGTGAAAAGTGGGGGTTGTTTCTGGATTTGTGGCACTGCAGCAGGTACATATTGTGAAAAGTGGGGGTTGTTTCTGGAATTGTGGCACTGCAGCAGGTACATATTGTGGGGGGTGGAGCATGATTCCTGATTTGTGGCACTGTAGCAGGTACATATTGTGAAAAGTGGGGGTTGTTTCTGGATTTGTGGCACTGCAGCAGGTACATATTGTGAAAAGTGGGGGTTGTTTCTGGATTTGTGGCACTGCAGCAGGTACATATTGTGAAAAGCGGGGGTTGTTTCTGGATTTGTGGTACTGCAGCAGGTGCATATTGTGAAAAGTGGGGGTTGTTTCTGGATTTGTGGCACTGCAGCAGGTACATATTGTGAAAAGTGGGGGTTGTTTCTGGAATTGTGGCACTGCAGCAGGTACATATTGTGGGGGGTGGAGCATGATTCCTGATTTGTGGCACTGTAGCAGGTACATATTGTGAAAAGTGGGGGTTGTTTCTGGATTTGTGGCACTGCAGCTGGTACATATTGTGAAAAGTGGGGGTTGTTTCTGGATTTGTGGCACTGCAGCAGGTACATATTGTGAAAAGCGGGGGTTGTTTCTGGATTTGTGGTACTGCAGCAGGTGCATATTGTGAAAAGTGGGGGTTGTTTCTGGATTTGTGGCACTGCAGCAGGTACATATTGTGAAAAGTGGGGGTTGTTTCTGGAATTGTGGCACTGCAGCAGGTACATATTGTGGGGGGTGGAGCATGATTCCTGATTTGTGGCACTGTAGCAGGTACATATTGTGAAAAGTGGGGGTTGTTTCTGGATTTGTGGCACTGCAGCAGGTACATATTGTGAAAAGCGGCGGTTGTTTCTGGATTTGTGGCACTGCAGCATTCACATATTGTGAAAAGCGGGGGTTGTTTCTGGATTTGTGGCACTGCAGCAGGTACATATTGTGAAAAGTGGGGGTTGTTTCTGGATTTGTGGCACTGCAGCAGGTACATATTGTGGGGGGTGGAGAATGATTCCTGATTTGTGGCACTGTAGCAGGTACATATTGTGAAAAGCGGCGGTTGTTTCTGGATTTGTGGCACTGCAGCATGTACATATTGTGAAAAGTGGGGGTTGTTTCTGGATTTGTGGCACTGCAGCAGGTGCATATTGTGCGGGGTGGGGCATGATTTGTGGCACTGCAGCAGGCACATATTGTGGGGGGTGGGGCATGATTCCTGATTTGTGGCACTGCAGCAGGCACATATTGTGGGGGGTGGAGCATGATTCCTGATTTGTGGCACTGCAGCATGCACATATTGTGGAGGGTGGGGCATGATTCTTGATTTGTGGCACTGCAGCAGGCACATTTTGTGGGGGGTGGAGAATGAGTCCTGATTTGTGCCACTGCAGCAGGCACATATTGTGGAGGGTGGGGCATGATTCCTGATCTGTGGCACTGCAGCAGGTACATATTGTATATTGTGGAGCATAATTCCGTATTTGTGGCACTGCAGCAGGTACATATTGTGGATGTGGGGTTGATTCTGGATTTGTGGCACTGCAGCAGGTACATATTGTGGGGGGGGTGGAGCATGATTCCTGATTTGTGGCACTGCAGCAGGCACATATTGTGGGGGTGGAGCATGATTCCTGATTTGTGGCACTGTAGCAGGTACATATTGTGAAAAGTGGGAGTTGTTTCTGGATTTGTGGCACTGCAGCAGGTACATATTGTGAAAAGTGGGGGTTGTTTCTGGATTTGTGGCACTGCAGCAGGTACATATTGTGAAAAGTGGGGGTTGTTTCTGGATTTGTGGCACTGCAGCAGGTACATATTGTGAAAAGTGGGGGTTGTTTCTGGATTTGTGGCACTGCAGCAGGTACATATTGTGGGGGGTGGAGCATGATTCCTGATTTGTGGCACTGTAGCAGGTACATATTGTGAAAAGCGGCGGTTGTTTCTGGATTTGTGGCACTGCAGCATGCACATATTGTGAAAAGCGGGGGTTGTTTCTGGATTTGTGGCACTGCAGCAGGTACATATTGTGAAAAGTGGGGGTTGTTTCTGGATTTGTGGCACTGCAGCAGGTACATATTGTGGGGGGTGGAGCATGATTCCTGATTTGTGGCACTGTAGCAGGTACATATTGTGAAAAGTGGGGGTTGTTTCTGGATTTGTGGCACTGCAGCAGGTACATATTGTGAAAAGCGGCGGTTGTTTCTGGATTTGTGGCACTGCAGCATGCACATATTGTGAAAAGCAGGGATTGTTTCTGGATTTGTGGCACTGCAGCAGGTACATATTGTGAAAAGTGGGGGTTGTTTCTGGATTTGTGGCACTGCAGCAGGTACATATTGTGGGGGGTGGAGAATGATTCCTGATTTGTGGCACTGTAGCAGGTACATATTGTGAAAAGCGGCGGTTGTTTCTGGATTTGTGGCACTGCAGCATGTACATATTGTGAAAAGTGGGGGTTGTTTCTGGATTTGTGGCACTGCAGCAGGCACATATTGTGGGAGTGGAGCATGATTCCTGATTTGTGGCACTGCAGCAGGCACATATTGTGGAGGGTGGGGCATTATTCCTGATCCTGCAGCAGGTACATATTGTGCGGGGTGGGGCATGATTTGTGGCACTGCAGCAGGCACATATTGTGGGGGGTGGGGCATGATTCCTGATTTGTGGCACTGCAGCAGGCACATATTGTGGGGGGTGGAGCATGATTCCTGATTTGTGGCACTGCAGCATGCACATATTGTGGAGGGTGGGGCATGATTCTTGATTTGTGGCACTGCAGCAGGCACATTTTGTGGGGGGTGGAGCATGATTCCTGATTTGTGCCACTGCAGCAGGCACATATTGTGGAGGGTGGGGCATGATTCCTGATCTGTGGCACTGCAGCAGGTACATATTGTATATGGTGGAGCATAATTCCGTATCTGTGACACTGCAGCAGGTACATATTGTGGATGTGGGGTTGATTCGGGAATTGTGGCACTGCAGCAGGTACATATTGTGGGGGGGGGTGGAGCATGATTCCTGATTTGTGGCACTGCAGCAGGCACATATTGTGGGGGTGGAGCATGATTCCTGATTTGTGGCACTGCAGCATGCACATATTGTGGAGGGCGGGGCATGATTCTTGATTCGTGGCACTGCAGCAGGCACATTTTGTGGAGGGCGGGGCATGATTCTTCATTTGTGGCACTGCAGCAGGCACATATTGTGGAGGGTGGGGCATGATTCCTGATTTGTGGCACTGCAGCAGGTACATCTTGTATATGGTGGAGCATAATTACATATTTGTGGCACTGCAGCAGGTACATATTGTGGAGGTGGGGTTGATTCTAGAGAATATATGGGGTAATGTCAAGAGGAAGATGAGAGACACCAGACCCAACAATGCAGACGAGCTGAAGCCCACTATCCAAGCAACCTGGGCTTCCATAACACCTCAGCAGTGCCACAGGCTGATCGCCTCCATGCCACGCCGCATTGATGCAGTAATTCATGCAAAAGGAGCCCCGACCAAGTATTGAGTGCATATACTGTATATACTTTTCAGTAGGCCAACATTTCAGTATTAAAAATCATTTTTGATATTGGGCTTATATAGTATTCTGACTTTCTGAGACACTAAATTTTGGGTTTTCATTAATGGTTAGCCATAATCATCAACATTAAAAGAAAAAAATGCTGGAAATAGATCACTCTGTGTGTAATGAATTTGTATAATGTATGAGTTTCACTTATTGAATTGAATTACTGAAATAAATTAACTTTTTGATGATATTCTAATTCATTGAGACGGACTAGTATGCTGTGGAGGGTGAGGGGGAAAAAATCCTGATTTAAGGCACTGCAGCAGGCACATGTTGTGAAGGGATGATTCCTGATTTGTGGCACTGCAGCAGGCACATATTGTGGAGGTGTAGTATGATTTCTGATTTGTGGCATTGCAGCAGGCACATATTGAGGAGGGTGGAGGATGATCCTGATTTCTGGCACTATAGAAAGCTTACAATGTGGAGGGTAAGGGATGATTCCTAATTTGTGGAACTGCAGCATGCACATATTGTATAGGGTCAGGTTGATTTCTAAATTGTGGCACTGCAGCAGGTACATATTGCGGAGGGTCTGAGTGATTTCAGATTTGCGACACCGTGCAGCAAGCGCATATAGTGGAGGGTCAGATTGATTTCTGATTTGTGGCACTGCAGCAAGCGCATATTGTGGAGCGTGAGAGCTGATTTATTGTTTGTGGCACTGCAGCAAGCGCATATTGTGGAGCGTGAGAGCTGATTTATTGTTTGTGGCACTGCAGCAAGCACATATTGTGGAGCGTGAGAGCTGATTTATTGTTTGTGGCACTGCAGCAAGCGCATATTGTGGAGTGTGAGAGCTGATTTATTGTTTGTGGCACTGCAGCAAGCACATATTGTGGAGCGTGAGAGCTAATTTATTGTTTGTGGCACTGCAGCAAGCGCATATTGTGGAGTGTGAGAACTGATTTATTGTTTGTGGCATTGCAGCAAGCGCATATTGTGGAGCGTGAGAGCTGATTTCTTGTTTGTGGCACTGCAGCAAGTGCATAATGCGGAGCGTGAGAGCTGATTTCTTGTTTGTGGCACTGCAGCAAGTGCATATTGTGGAGAGTGAGAACTGATTTCTTCTTTGTGGCACTGCAGCAAGCGAATATTGTGGAGCGTGAGAGCTGATTTCTTGTTTGTGGCACTGCAGCAAGTGCATATTGTGGAGAGTGAGAACTGATTTCTTCTTTGTGCCACTGCAGCAAGCGCATATTGTGGAGCATGAGAGCTGATTTATTGTTTGTGGCACTGCAGAAAGCGCATATTGTGGAGCGTGAGAGCTGATTTCTTGTTTGTGGCACTGCAGCAAGCGCATATTATGGAGCGTGAGAGCTGATTTATTGTTTGTGGCACTGCAGCAAGTGCATATTGTGGAGCGTGAGAGCTGATTTCTTGTTTGTGGCACTGCAGCAAGCGCATATTGTGGAGCGTGAGAGCTGATTTCTTGCTTGTGGCACTGCAGCAAGTGCATATTGTGGAGCGTGAGAGCTGATTTCTTGTTTGTGGCACTGCAGCAAGCGCATATTGTGGAGCGTGAGAGCTGATTTCTTGATTGTGGCAATGCAGCAAGTGCATATTGTGGAGCGTGAGAGCTGATTTCTTCTTTGTGGCACTGCAGCAAGCGCATATTGTGGAGCGTGAGAGCTGATTTCTTGTTTGTGGCACTGCAGCAAGTGCATATTGTGGAGAGTGAGAACTGATTTCTTCTTTGTGCCACTGCAGCAAGCGCATATTGTGGAGCATGAGAGCTGATTTATTGTTTGTGGCACTGCAGAAAGCGCATATTGTGGAGCGTGAGAGCTGATTTCTTGTTTGTGGCACTGTAGCAAGCGCATATTATGGAGCGTGAGAGCTGATTTATTGTTTGTGGCACTGCAGCAAGTGCATATTGTGGAGCGTGAGAGCTGATTTCTTGTTTGTGGCACTGCAGCAAGCGGATATTGTGGAGCGTGAGAGCTGATTTCTTGCTTGTGGCACTGCAGCAAGTGCATATTGTGGAGCGTGAGAGCTGATTTCTTGTTTGTGGCACTGCAGCAAGCGCATATTGTGGAGCGTGAGAGCTGATTTCTTGATTGTGGCAATGCAGCAAGTGCATATTGTGGAGCGTGAGAGCTGATTTCTTGTTTGTGGCACTGCAGCAAGCGCATATTGTGGAGCGTGAGAGCTGATTTCTTCTTTGTGGCACTGCAGCAAGCACATATTGTGGAGCGTGAGAGCTGATTTCTTGCTTGTGGCACTGCAGCAAGCGCATATTGTGGAGCGTGAGAGCTGATTTCTTGCTTGTGGCACTGCAGCAAGTGCATATTGAGGAGCATGAGAGCTGATTTCTTCTTTGTGGCACTGCAGCAAGCGCATATTGTGGAGCGTGAGAGCTGATTTCTTCTTTGTGGCACTGCAGCAAGTGCATATTGTGGAGCATGAGAGCTGATTTCTTCTTTGTGGCACTGCAGCAAGTGCATATTGTGGAGCGTGAGAGCTGATTTCTTCTTTGTGGCACTGCAGCAAGCGCATATTGTGGAGCATGAGAGCTGATTTCTTCTTTGTGGCACTGCAGCAAGCGCATATTGTGGAGCGTGAGAGCTGATTTCTTCTTTGTGGCACTGCAGCAAGTGCATATTGTGGAGCATGAGAGCTGATTTCTTCTTTGTGGCACTGCAGCAAGTGCATATTGTGGAGCGTGAGAGCTGATTTCTTGCTTGTGGCACTGCAGCAAGCGCATATTATAAAAGGAAGAGGATGATAGCTGATTTGTGGCACTGCAGCAAGCACATATTGTGGAAGTGGGGGCATGATTGCACAGCAAAAAAATAAATACATTTTGAAGGGTGGGGGATTATTCCTAATTTCTAACTCTGCAGTGAGCACAGATTTTGGAAGGTGGGGGATAATGACTATGCGTATGTGGGCGGGGGCCACCCGCGGCCCAACACATTTTACTACAATTTATGACAAGGCACTGGCGTAAATTACAGTGGAAATCTCAGTGGCGCTCGGACAGCCGTAGATGTAACAAATGTATTGAGAGGTGTACAGCACTGTACTTGTACTACATGTACTGTACTTCTCCTTACCTATGTCACATGTACTGTACTGCTATATATCTCTACTACATGTATTACACTGTTCTGCCTGTGGCAGGACAAGCCCTGATACCAGGTGAGGGGGCCTCCATTTTATTTTTTCTGTACAGTGTGTGTACTTTACAGAATCCAGAAGAAGCTCCTGTCTTCAACATAGTGACTCACAAGCTTTCTAAACCTATTTCTGACTTTTCTATCTAGGGACTTGCTTTATCTTATTTTTCTTTGATATTCTGGAGGCTTCTATACCAACTACTAGTTTTCAGTACTCAGGTTAAATCATTTTCAAATTACAATGGTCGTGCCTAAACTAATTAATATTACAACTTAATTATTGTATTTCATTTAAAAATCTCTTTCAAAGTTAGCAACAAAACCATAGCACTAGTAATATTATTCCTGGAAGCTGCGACAGATCTAGTGGGGAACTCTTAAGGAGCCAATCGTTATTTAGGAAACCATTAAATCCTGACAGACGCTGAAGGTGAAATCTTATTTTAGCGCCCCCATGCTATACGTTAGACAGTAGAGAGCAGGTGGCTTCTATTTAAAGAAGTAATCTTATTGGTATGGCTTTTGTAACTAGTAATTAGATCTCAAGTGGAACATACATTCAACTTATTATTTTTAATCAGCCGAGCAAACACATCACCTACATATATAAAGAATATGTTTTTTATATCTTAATTTTCCCCAAAATTGGGCCAATATCCTAGCATGAGTGGCTTCAGGTTTAAAATTCAATACAGTCTAAGACTTTGTTCACATGTGCGTCAGGGCTCCGTTCATGGGTTCATGTATTGGTTTTCTTGGATTAAAAAAGTCAATGCAGTACATGGCGTGCGCCATATGTATGCATTATATGAATTCCTCACACTTTAGAAGATCTCTGCTTGCAGTAATTCAATGTGAATCTTCACTGGTCACTTACAGGGGATAGAAATCTGTCCTGGTCATGTGTTGACCACACAGGTATTATAGTTACCGTACAGTTATTGGACCTCTACAGAGCTTGTAATGAGCCGACCATCTATGTGATCATCACATGGCCAGGACAGATTTCTATCCCTTTGAGGTAAACAAGAAAGTTTCCCAGAGAACCAGTAAACAGGGAAGAATTGATATAGAAAATATATTGGAAAATACAAAATATTAACATTTATTTGCTGATATCGGAAAAAAAATTTATCGCAAATTTATACATAAAGTGTACTGAAAAATTCTATAACTTACCATTATACAATGAAAATAAGCTTTATATACTGAATCCATAGTCCTAGTGACTAAAGGAACATTCCAGCAAAAAATAATACACTGTGTTATGCCTAGTGCGGGGCCTGGGGGTGCGGTGAATGGCACAGGGATGCTCTCTTTGGTGTTTGAATCCCTGTATCAGGCAACGCTTCCTTAGGCCTCATGCACACGAATCTAAAAACGCCCGTAATTACGAACAGTAATTACGGCCTGTAATTACGGGCCCATAGACTTCTATTGGCCACGGGTACCTTCCCGTATGTTTACGTGGAGGTGCCCGTGCCGTTAAAAAATATAGAACATGTCCTATTTCAGGCGATAATAACGGCAGGCCCATAGAAGTCCATGGGGCTCCCGTAATTACGGGTGGCTACGTGTGTGCACCCATAATTACGGGAGCGTTCCTAGGCGACGTCAGGGGATAGTCACTGTCCAGGGTGCTGAAAGAGTTAACTGATCGGCAGTAACTCTTTCAGCACCCGGGACAGTGACTACCACTGGAGTTAATAGTATTAAAAGTTAACTTACCTGCTTCTTCCTCCAGTCTGGCCTCCCGGGATGACGTTTCATCCCATGTGACCGCTGCAGCCAATCACAGGCCAATCACAAGCTGCAGCGGTCACATGGACTGCCGCGTCATCCAGGGAGGTCGGACTGGATGTCAAAAGAGGGACGCGTCACCAAGACAACGGTACGTATGAACTTCTTTTACTTTCAATCGCTGCGTAAACTCTGCCCGAAAGGGCTGCCCCTTCTCTCTTTCCACCACTGATATAGAGAAGGGGCAGCCGATTAGTGCAGAGAAAACGGGTCCGTAAATACGGGTAGAATACTGGTGACACCGGACCCCTATTTACGGGCACGGGTCCGTAAATACTGGTGGAATACGGGTCGAATAAGTGTGATAAAGGACCCGTATTTACGCCAGTATTTACGGGAGGAAAAAAATAAGTTCGTGTGCATGTGGCCTCAGGCCCTGCACTAGTCATAACACAGTGGGGGAATTTATTAACCTCTCTACGCCAGTATTCTGCAGTGAAAATTGCAACTTCTGGGCATTTTATACCACTCTTGGCACTTTTGAAAAGGGGTGGGCTTAACAAAAGGGACGGGGCTACCATTGCCCAACAGATTTACTGTAATTTACGACAGAAAATGGAGTAAATTATAGCGGAAATCTACGCCAGCTTCTGGCTGGCTTATCTATCTGTGGGGCGTAGCAAGGTAGAAGCCTGTGACGGGCCCCATACCCCCGCCCCCCCCCCATCAGACTACCCCTCTCCTTTGGACAATAACATAAGCTTGAAATAAAATACCTACCGTTTTTCCCCACTAATCCCCTCAGGTTCTCACTGCAGTCTGTGGCTCATATAAAGTAGTGACGCCGGGCAGCGTCAGGAAGTTGTATGTGACGCAGCACTCAGGACGTTGAGTGCTGTGTTGCATATAAGGCCGTGACGCTGCTCGGTGTCAGTACCTAACATGCGCCACGGCCTGCAGTGAGAGCCTAAGGGGGTTCGTGGGGGAAAAGCTGGAGATGATTACATATTTTTTATTTTATGTTCGACTTGGAAGCGAGGGATGGGTCACTCTCTGCGACTGAAATTGTTACGCCATAATTGCGGCACAGCGCCAGCAATTTATTAAGAATTTCAAATTCACTTTTGATTCCATGTAATCTGTTCTGTATAAATAGGTTTTAAAGTTTTTGCCTACTTATACGCCTATTTGTGGTTTAATGTCATATACATTACAGTATCTTGAGCTGCTGTCAAGTATATTGTATGTATGCACAGAAGCCACCTGCCAATAAGCCTCCAATAAAAGTAAATTACTCAGTTGACGTCCTAAAGAGATTCTGCTCAGGAAGAAGAGCAGTTATACTGCTTTATTGTCATTGCCACTGTGCTTTTGCAAAAATTTGAGCAAGGATTGCAGGACGCTGTCACGCAATGCACGCTCAAGGGAGCTGATCCTTTATTCTATGATTTTCTTGAGGTTATAGACGCAAATCCAGATGCTGCACTACTGAGAGATGAGGATAACAACATGCCCACTATCCTTAGTGTCTGATCAGTGGGGGCCAACCCCCGGGACCCCCACCAGTCAGCAAAAGAAATGGGTGTCTTCATTGTCCATCCAGCCACAGCGGCTTACATACCGGTGTGGCTGTGTCTGGTACTGCAGCTCATCCAATTCCAGCAAACGGGGCTTCCTTTACTTCTGCTGATCGATGACGGTCCTGAGGGTCAAACCCCCACCGATTATCCATTGATAGTCTATCCTAAGGATAGTCAATCAATGCTGAAGTACCAGGAAACCCCTTTAAATGTGAATGCAGGTTTGTATCCATTCAATGTTAAGCCAGAATAATTTCCTTTTAATGCTGAATGTGTATCATAGTAATATATGTTTGGCAGTACTGTACAACTCAATAATTAACAAAACATTAGAGATTCTAATCTACAAAACATTCAGCGTATGTGTATAAAAATTGAAGGTACATTTATGTTAACCCTGCTTCTTGCAAGCTCTTGTACGAATTCCTTAGCTTCAGGGGAGTAAACTGTAGCACTTAGCTAGTGGCTTGAAATATGTAGGTAACACACAGAGTCTGCCGCATGTGTTTGTACATGTTAATGTACAATCTAATTAAGATGCTAAACTCAATAAAAAAAAACAAAATAAAAGCGCGAATCTAAAGAAGTTATTCTGGTTAGCCAACTCAGAGAACTTCTAGTGAGAAATGAGTTATTTTATTAGCAATATCTGAACATATACTGTAACTTAAGAAAATATACTAATAAAATTGCTTTATACAATCACGTCACTCTTTTCTCGTCTTTTTAGTTCATCTGATGGTCAGGAGATATGAGACATCATCACAATGTGGCCAAATCCGATCACCTGGTTCTTATACCACAGAATGCCCATAGAATTTAGCAAAATTTTGGTGCCGAAAAAATTACACCAAAGGATAAGTAAATTTAAAGAGGCTCTGTCACCAGATTTTGCAACCCCTATCTGCTATTGCAGCAGATCGGCGCTGCAATGTAGATTACAGTAACGTTTTTATTTTTAAAAAACGAGCATTTTTGGCCAAGTTATGACCATTTTCGTATTTATGCAAATGAGGCTTGCAAAAGTACAACTGGGCGTGTTGAAAAGTAAAAGTACAACTGGGCGTGTATTATGTGCGTACATCGGGGCGTGTTTACTACTATTACTAGCTGGGCGTTGTGTATAGAAGTGTCATCCACTTCTCTTCACAACGCCCAGCTTCTGGCAGTGCAGATCTGTGACGTCACTCACAGGTCCTGCATCGTGTCGGCACCAGAGGCTACAGTTGATTCTGCAGCAGCATCAGCATTTGCAGGTAAGTAGCTACATCGACTTACCTGCAAACGCCGATGCTGCTGCAGAATCATCTGTAGCCTCTGGTGCCGACACGATGCAGGACCTGTGAGTGACGTCACAGTGCTGCACTGCCAGAAGCTGGGCGTTCTGAAGAGAAGTGGATGATACTTCTATACACAACGCCCAGCTAGTAAAAGTAGTAAACACGCCCCGATGTACGCACATAATACACGCCCAGTTGTACTTTTACTTTTCAACACGCCCAGTTGTACTTTTGCAAGCCTCATTTGCATAAATACGAAAATGGTCATAACTTGGCCAAAAATGCTCGTTTTTTAAAAATAAAAACGTTACTGTAATCTACATTGCAGCGCCAATCTACTGCAATAGCAGATAGGGGCTGCAAAATCTGGTGACAGAGCCTCTTTAAGTAAACAGGGGTTTTCTAAACTGCAACAAGCCCTATTCTTTGCGGGAATTGCTTCAGATTTCACCAAATATATTGCAAAGGATGACATGCCGCAGCAAAAGCAGTATATATGTTTATAGATCCAGATTTACTGTTGATTATCAATTTTCTGCCATGCACGCTTAGACTGAATGATTGTATTGTTGGAGGCCTCTCCTGAATACAGCTCAGTTTGTCTAGCTCAAGTCTGACTTCTGGATGTATGCTACAATATGCAAAGGTTCTCTCATGAAGACAACCCATTTTTAAATGGAAGCTGATGTGGCCGCAGCAGGAGAAATGTATAGCCAGAAGAGGCTTCCCCCAGTGATAACAGCTGATCGACAAGGGTTAAAGAAGCCAAAACTACAGAAATCGGGTGATCAAAACTCCGGCTTCCGTTAGAAAACGGGTCAAATAAATATTTATCCATATAATGAATTGATAGATCGGTTCTGCTCTGGATCTTCTATGACATCTATATGCCCATTAAGGGCATATGGACAGGGGTGTCTTCATGAGACTACTCCTTTAACAGTCATTTCCCTAATCAGACAAATACGTGGACCTATGTCGCAATCTACACCTCTGTCTCTATACATCTCGCCACAGAATTGTGCGCTTGAATTGTGGTTGTTTTTTTAAAACTATTCTCTTTTGCCTTTAGTAACTTTGTCTTTGTGAAGGAAATGTATGCCCATGAAACAGTATCTCTGCTCCTGCTGATCTTCCCATGTGATGTTGCCCAGGTCTCCCAAGTATCAGATTCCTCTCAGTATCATCTGCCAAGGTCATAGAAATTGAACTACATTTTAACAGCCCCTCTCAAATAAAGTGTAATGGTCCAGTTGCTTTAGTGAGAATTTGCACAGTACTTTTAATATTCCATCATTCTGTAAACCAGTTTATTCACACAGACTATTTTGAACTCTAAAATTCTTATCTATCATTTTTAGAACGGTTGTGATGACAGATTTGTGTATTTTCAATCCCATTGGATGTCCTTAATAGCCAGTCAGAATGTAGAAGGACATTCAGAGCTGTAACCAGAAAGTCTACCTCAGGTCATCTCCAGACTTTCCGTGGCTGTTCTGGTGTCCTTTTAAATTCCAGATTATCAACTGTCACGATTAAATTGAATTTTAGCCTATTTTGCATAGATGCAATTCTAGTAGATCTTCTGAACCAAATTAATTTTACTATATAATAAGAATAACAACAAAAAAAATACAGATGACCTTCACGTTAAACCCCTTAGTTATCTCATTACAAGGGTAAGATTTGAGCAATTATTTGATAAAATGTAAACTTAAATTCTTCAAATTATCAAGTCTCTCAACTTCAGCACAGTCAGAGCTGGAGTTTAGATATATATATATATATATATATATAGATAGGCCACAGGATAAGTCCTAAATGCATGATAGATACGAGTCCACACTGCTGGGACCTGCACCTATTTCCTGAACAGGGATCTCACGACCTTGTCCCGTCGATGGTCTTCGCATACAGATGGAAAATCAGTGCAGAGGACGAGATTCCAGAAACACCCAAGCTCACTGAGCTACACTGTTTCCGTAACTCCCATAGAAGTGAATAAATGTTATGAAAACACAGTAGCACAGCAAACTATTCTATTTCTGTTACATTCACTTCTGTGGGAGTTAGGCCCTGTTCACAGCCTCAACAGTATGCCGAGTGAACATACCCTAACAGAAACAGCCTAGCTCTGCGAACTCGGGTGTTTCTGGAATCCCCTGCTCTGCACGGATTCTCTGCCTGCATGCGGCAGCCACTGGTTGCGGGTCCTAGACGTGAGACCAGCATCTCTCAGACATTTATGGCATATCCTGTATTTAGCCTTAGTTTGAGGGACATGGCATCTTCTATTACTGAACTAAAACAGAAAGACTGTCATTTGATACAATTCAAAAAAAGGAGGTTCCATGCAAAAAATGTAAATCTCAATGGGAATCTGTGATTGAGTTTCCGGATCTTGCTAGCGAACATCTCTCCAGACCTCACCTCTGAGGGGACCTATACTGATCTGTTTGTCGCTTATCTGTGTCGTGGAATCTTGTTGTATATGGGGACGATTTACGAGCACAGTTTGTATGTATTAGAACAGGATGCCCTTATGTTACATGTTGTATTATGTACGTGTTGGGGATTTTCGCCATTTCACATATGTAATTTGGTAAATATTATATGGCAGTAAAGCCCGCCATGTTTGTGTTGTACTCCTAATATAGCAAGGCAGGGAGGAGGGGTGGGAGATGGCTTGTTTAGTGTTGGTTGTTTTTGTTTTACTTACGGAAAAAACTTACAAATTTAAAAAACATACTAAAAAAAAATGGATAACAAATCTTGGGAATCACAACAAATGTTTTGGTTTTTGCTTTAATTTAAAGGGTAACTAAACGTTTGACAAACTTCTGACATGTCATAGTGACATGTCAGAAGTTTTGATTGGTGGGGGTCTGAGCACTGAGACCCCCACCAATCGCTCAAATGAAGCGGCAGAAGCATTCGTGTGAGTGCTTAGCCGCTTCGTGTCTGTTCGGCTTTTTACAGAAATCAATGTATCAGAATACGGGCTCAATAGAAAGTCTATGAGTCCGTACCCCGATACATCGGCTTTCCGGAGAAAGCTGTACAGAAACGAATCGGCTAAGCACTCACACGAGCGCTTCTGCCGCTTCGTTTGAGCAATTGGTAGCAGTCTCAGTGCTCGGACCCCCACCAATCAAAACTTCTGATGTCACTATGACAGAAGTTTGTCAAACGTTTAGTTACCCTTTAATGCTTGCAAACAACTGCAAATATAGAATTGCATTTCATGTAATGGAAGGACGCGCCGGGTCCACCAAAGCGGCTCTCTCTTCTGGAACATAGAAGGTGTCAGAAAGTGAAGGTCGCCCCTCTATGACGTCTATATGCCCTAAAAGGGCACATTGGGACAACCTCTTTAATGATAAGGAGGAGGGAGGTAATACATTGGAGACATGTGTGGGCTTTGTTTTCTGTAATTAAATAAAAATGACATTTTGTGGGGGGAGAAATAGAGGACATTTTTTTAATAGTTATTCATTAAACCTTAAAAAATAGGTATTTTATTTACTTCTCACTCCTTCCTTCTGACTGTCCACGGTTTTGGACCTTTTATATACAGAGGGATTATTCTCTGTCTCCTGCATTAATGTAGGAGGAGACCATAGGGGGTGGTTTCATATGCCTGGTATTCATACATATATAGTTTGTTTGGCAATATGTGTTTGTTTGTTTTCTAATAATGCTTATAGCTTATCAAAGGTAGCTAGAATGGTGACTGAAAAATGTAGCTTGGCTTGGAGACAACACTAAAATTCTTTGCGATGACTCTATTTAAATAGACTCATTCTCCTATGTCTGAAATAATTCATCAAGAAGTAACAAGAAAAAGCCTTGGAGCGTGCCCGGTAGGATCTTCACAAGTAAATTTTTTCAAGGAGACAGGTGAAAAGTTAGAAAAAATGTAGGCAAGCTGTCAGTGAATTCTGGCAGACTCAGCACATTAAAACATGTAACAAAGTTCCTGAACTTGGCCAAGAAATTTAGAAAATTTAGAACTTGCAAATGGTAATCTGAATAGCTTGTACTGTAACTTGATTTTCTAGCAAGAACCAATTAGGGGTTCTCCATGTTACTAGAAATAAAGCTGATTGAAACAAACACTGCGCTTATGCTATGTAATATATTATTAAACTGGTGCAAAGGAAAAATGGAGCTGTTGCCCAAAGCAACCAATCAGATCCCTGCTCTTCCAAGGAAAAAAAAAAAAACACAAAAAAAAGTGAAAGCTGGATGGTGATTAGTTGCTATAGGCAACTGCTCCACTTTTGTTTTGCACTAGTTTTCATAAATCTCCCCTACTGTGCACTAATTTGGTTCCCAAAATCTGCTTTCAGTAGATACTTCAATGAGCTTTATATATAATATCGAAAATAACTCCATTAGTTGGCAAAGATATGATTAACCCTTTCCTGCTGTGGTCACTTTTCACGTTCCTGGCAGAGCCTTATTTTTCAAATCTGACATGTGTCACTTGGAATGTGGTAATAACTTTGGAATGCTTTTACCTATCCAAGCGATTATGAGATTGTTTTTTGTGACATATTGGACTTTATGTTACTGAAAAAATTTTGTCAATAAATTCAATATTTATTTGTGGAAAACACCAACATTTTGAGAAAATTAGCAAAATGCAAAAATTACCATTTTTGAAAATGTAAATGTATCTGCTTGTTAGGCCGGATTCACACGAGTGTGTGCATTTTGCACGCGCAAAAAACGCGGCGTTTTGCGCGCGTAAAAGACACTTGACAGCTCCGTGTGTCAGCCCAGTATGATGCGCGGCTGCGTGCTTTTCGCGCAGCCGCCATCATTATGACACTCCATTTGTATGTTTGTAAACAGAAAAGCACGTGGTACTTTTCTGTTTTCATTCATCCTTTTCACAGCTGTTGCGCGAATCACGCTTGTCCCACGGAAGTGCTTCCGTGGGGCATGCGTGATTTTCACGCACCCATTAACTTCAATGGGTGCGTGATGCACGAAATACGCCCAAAGCACGGACATGTCGTGACTTTTTCGCAGCGGACTCACGCTGCGGAAAAATCACGCAACTGTCAGCACTGCCCCATAGACTAATATAGGTCCGTGCGACGCGCGTGAAAATCACGCGCGTTGCATGGACGTATATCCCGTTCGTCTGAATAAACCCTAAGACAGATAGTAATACCACACAAAATAGTTACTAGTTAACATTTCCCTATGTCTACTTTATCGTTGCATCGTTTTTTGAACGTCCTTTTATTATTCTAGGACGTTACAAGACTTAGAACTTTAGCAGCAATTTCTCACATTTTCAAGAAAATTTCAAAAGGCTATTTTTTCATGGACCAGTTCAGTTCTGAAGTGGTTTTGAGGGCCCTATATATTAGAAATCCCCCATAAATCACCCCATTTTAAAAACTGCACCCCTCAAACTATTCAAAACAGCATTTAGAAAGTTTCTTAACCCTTTAGGTGTTTCACAAGAATTAAAGCAATGTAGAGGTGAAATTTAGAAATTTCCTTTTTTTTGCAGAAATTCATTTTTAATAAAAAAAAAAAAATCTCTAACACAGAAGGTTTTACAAGAGAAACACAACTCAATATTTATTGCCCATATTCTGCAGTTTTTAGAAATATCCCACATGTGGCCCTCGTTTGCTAATGGACTGAAGCACAGGCCTAAGAAGCAAAGGAGCAACTAGAGGATTTTAGGGCCTTCTTTTTATTAGATTATATTTTAGTCACCATGTCAGGTTTGAAGAGGTCTTGTGGTGCCAAAACAGTGGAAACCCCTCAAAAAGACACCATTTTGGAAACTACACCCCACAAGGAATTCATCTAGGGGTATAGTGAGCATTTTGAACCCACAGGTGTTTCATAGATTTTATTAGAATTTGGATGTGAAAATAAGAATTTTTACATTTTTCCAATAAGATGTCGTTTAGCAAAAAAAAAAAAAAGGCAAGGAGTGCTGTTTGGCTTTTGGAGCGTAGATTTTGCTGGATTAGTTTCCCTGCACCATGTCACATTTGCAAAGCCACTGAGGTACCAGTACACCACATTCCAAATTATTATGCAAATGTTATTTTTCGCTGATTTTCCTAAATAGTCGATGCAAATGACAGTCAGTATAATCTTCAAGCCATCAACCGTTGGAGTATAATGCGAATTTTATTGAACAAATCTCCTGATGATAACAGATTTTTTTTTAGAAGTAAAAAACTCAAAATGCACTGTTTCCAGTTATTATGCACAACAGAGATCAAAACATTTTAAAGGTTGTAAAGAGAACTAAAATGGTAATATGTTGAATTTGCAGCATCAGGAGGTCATATTTACAGAAATCAAAAGCTCTTTCAATAAAAAAAACTTAACAGGCCAAGTTACATGTTAACATTGGACCCCTTCTTTGATATCACCTTCATAATTCTTGCATCCATTGAATTTGTGAGTATTTGGACAGTTTCTGCTTGAATATCTTTGCAGGATGTCAGAATAACCTCCCAGAGCTTCTGTTTTGATGTGAACTGCCTCCCACCGTCATAGATATTTTGCTTGAGGATGCTCCAAAGGTTCTCAATAGGGTTGAGGTCAGGGGAACATGGGGGCCACACCATGAGTTTCTCTCCTTTTATGCCCATAGCAGCCAATGACACAAAGGTATTCTTTGCAGCATGAGATGGTGCATTGTCATGCATGAAGATAAATTTTCTACGGAAGGCACGGTTCTTCTTTTTCTACCACGGAAGAAAGTGGTCAGTCATAAACTCTACGTACTTTGCAGAGGTCATTTTCACACTGTCAGGGGCCCTAAAGGGGCCTACCAGCTCTCTCCTCATGATTCCAGCCCAAAACATGACTCCGCCACCTCCTTGCTGACATCACAGCCTTGTTGGGACATGGTGGCCATTCACCAACCATCCACTACTCCATCCATCTGGACCATCCAGGGTTGAACGGCACTCATCAGTAAACAACACGGTTTGAAAATTAGTCTGCATGTATTTCTGAGCCCACTCCAACCGTTTCTGCTAGCGAGCATTGTTTGGGGTGGCCGAATAATAGCTTTATGTACACTTGCAAACCTCTGGAGGATCCTACACCTTGAGGTTCGCGGGACTCCAGAGGCACCAGCGGCTTCAAATACCTGTTTGCTGCTTTGCAATGGCATTTTAGCAGCTGCTCTCCTAATCCTATTCATTTGTCTGGCAGAAACCTTCCTCATTATGCCTTTATCTGAACGAACATGTCTGTGCTCTGAATCAGCCACAAATCTTTTCACAGTACGATGATCACGCCTAAGTTTTCTTGAAATATCCAATATTTTCATACCTTGTCCAAGGTATTGCACTATATCACGCTTTTCGGCAGCAGAGAGATCCTTTTTCTTTCCCATATTGCTTGAAACCTGTGGCCTGCTTAATAATGTGGAACGTCCTTCTTAAGTAGTTTTCCTATGATTGGGCACACCTAGCAAACTAATTATCACAGGTGTCTGAGATTGATTACAATGATCCAAAGAGCCGTAAGACACAATACCATCCATGAGTTTAATTGAAAAACGAATAATTAAATGTTTATGACACTTAAATCCAATGTGCTTAATAATTTGGAACACATTGTATATGTCATGAGATTTTCTAAGCGTTTACATCGACAGTGCACTGCAGACGTGGTGTGAATTTAGTCTTTTGTACAGATACCTCTGGCTATGCTTTACTGTATAGCATGAATATATTATTGTTTTGTCCTGACAACTCCCGGTAAAATAGTATTGTATGTTATGTCACAATAGGTATAATCTCATTTTCACCATTTAGTGACATCTCTGCACAGCATAATATTGCTGCAATGCTTTACTACTGCTAAAAAAAAGAAGGCCACTAATATGGCACCAATGCTTGCTGGGAGGAGTGTTCTTTTATAGTTGTGTGCCATTATGGAAATAACTTACTGATGCCAAGGAGCATGCATGATCTCGCAGAACCAAGCCCTGCTCCAAAGGGTGATCTCATTGTAAATAAATGCTGCAGTTATTGTCTGACATTCACAGAATACGGAGTCTGTTTTCTAGTGAAAGGGTGTGGTATTCTCCATGATCCTTGCATTAGGTGTAAATCAGTGGGCATGAACCTAAGCTTTAGCACTGAAGATTTGTACATTTTCTCATCAACATAACATAAGCCAAAGTGGAAGTTACTGTAAATAATGAGCCATAGCGAAGTGCTCATAATCTGCTCAATCATTATTCTTTTCCTAGCATGTCAATTAGAGATGCCATGAAGTGTTGCAGCTGTCAGACATCCAATACTGATAAGGGCGTATTCACACAGTGTGGTGAAATTGCAGTTTATTGCCGCGGTTATTCTACAGTTTTGCAAAAACTTTTTGAAGTGCTACTGATCGATTTTTCGAGCTACAGTTGCTGTCCAAAGGAATACATTCAAATACATACAGTCTTGCGGACTGCAGCGGTCATATGTATGTTCACACAGGGTGGATACGCTGCGTAAAAGCACACAGCGTATCCGCCCTGGTCGCCGCAGAGAATTCTGGATGAAAAACCGCACCAAATTGTTGTGCAGTTCTTCGGCTGGAATGTCCGCTGCAGAAAACTGCACATAAAAAAAGTCATACCTACCCATAGCCATGGTGATTCATCCCTCTGCCGTCCTGCATCTCCTAGGATGACGTTTTATCCCATGTGACAGCTGCAGCTTGTGATTGGCTGCAGCTGTCACATGGGATGAAACGTCACTGCAGGTCAATTTTCCATTTACCATTTGCGCAGCGGGTAGATGAGATTTGTTCAAATCTTACTAACTTTGCTGCTATTGTATTATGCTGCAGATTTTCTGCAATGAAATCCGTTGCGGAAAATCCACATTATTTACGCTACGTGTGAACCCGACCTTAAGGGCTGATTCAGACGAACGTGCCGTTTTTGCGCACGCAAGAACCGCTGTATTTTGCGTGCGCAAATGGCACTTGACAGCTCCGTGTGCCCTGTTCATATGGATGCGCGGCTGCATGCTTTTCGCGTAGCCGACATCTTTATGACACTCCGTTTGGATGTTTGTAAACAGAAAAGCACGTGGTGCTTTTCTGTTTGCATTCATTCTTTTACTGTTATTGCGCGAATAACGCTTGTCCCACGGAAGTGCTTCCGTGGGGCATGCGTGATTTTCACGCACCCATTGACTTCAATGGGTGCGTGATGCGTGAAAAACGCTGACACATAGAACATGTCGCGAGTTTTACGCAGAAGACTAACGCTGCGCAAAACTCACGGACTGTCTGCACTGCCCCATAGACTTCTCTAGGTCCGCGCAAGCCGCGTGAAAACCACGCGGCCGGCACGGACGCAAAACACGTTCGTCTGAATCCGCCCTAAGGGATATTCCCAGAATTGTCTGAATGAAGGGGGCCCCACCTCTGGAATCATGAGCACAGTGGGCTCAGCAATTTCCATCCATCCCATAGACATTGAATAAAGCGGCAGGAGCATGATTGTCTATTCAAGCTCCCCCTCACTCCAGGGGGGGATGTAGTGAGGAGGAACGGGGAGTTTGGCACCCCTGTTCTCGTGATCGGTGGAGGCTCCAGCGGTCTGGTCCCCATCAGTCAGACAAACATATTCCTATTTTGTGGATAGGTGATAAATGTCGATTGCCTATGAAAAGTTTAGGAGCCAGTGTTGTAGCTCAGAGAAAATGGGTGTGATTTATTGTCCAATGAATACAGTTCTGTACCCGCAGGGATCTGTCCCCATTCTTCTAAGCCGCTTGTCAAAAGATTGCTGCTTTCTCTCTTTTACCCATTCAGACAAGGGTCACCAAAAAAATGGGTAACAATTGTATAATGACATATTATGCAAGTTTACCATATACTCTGTGTAAAAGTATCACCAGTTGCAAGATCTCTGCTTGCTGTCAGCAAATGGAAATATTATTGCTTACACTTAGGCCTTATTCACACGAACGTGTCCGTTTTGTGCGCATAAAAAACACCCATAGACTTCAATGGGTACGTGATTCGCAGAAAACGCACAAGTATAGGACATGCAGTGAGTTTCACGCAGCGCGCACACTGAATGTCTGAATGGCCCCATTGACTTGCATAAGTCCGTGTGACGTGCATTATTTTCATGGGCGTAACATGGACGTGAAATACGCTTGTGTGAATAAGGCCTTAGAGGCTAAAATTAGGCTTTCTCACAGTTGAGGCGATTGTTACATCATTCTAGAGCCCCCTATGAGCTAAACAGCACAAATCTCTCCCAAGTCCTGGACTTCAAGCTAATTGCTATTACCTACACTGATGCTTAGAAACAACATTTTCTAAAGCCACCGGGGGAAATTTATCAACAGCTGTGCGACAGTATTATGGCGTTAAAAAGTTGCAAATTATGGCGCACGCCATATTTGCACAATAAGGGGCAACCCACACCTGACAAATTCACTATAATTTACGGCAGAGACTGGCGTAAATAATGGCAGAAGTCTACGCCAGCTCACAGCCTGGTGCAGATTTCACTTTTTGGCGCATGGATGGCAGGAGATTTAAGAGGTATGCGCCTCTAAGTAAATTAGGCTCATCTTACTCCAACGCTGTTTAGATTAAGACCGGCGTATGAAACGTCTTACTAAATTCCCCCCGCTGTTTGAAGTTAAGTAATGAAATGATATAATGAAATAATAAAACAACGAGAGAATATTATTAGTTTGTCTCTCTTCCCTGCTTATTTATACACTATGGAGGAGATTTATTAAAACAGTAGTTTCATAGGCCAGTCTTAATAACCAATTCGCTGGAGTAAGAAGTAACACATTTATTAAGAGGCGAATGCAC
Source organism: Rhinoderma darwinii (assembly GCF_050947455.1). NCBI lineage: Eukaryota > Metazoa > Chordata > Amphibia > Anura > Rhinodermatidae > Rhinoderma > Rhinoderma darwinii. Next base: position 185,455,762 of record NC_134690.1, read on the forward strand.
CAGAATTGTGTCGTAATAATTGTGGTTACAGGTGTGCAGGGGATGCGACCAATCAGGGGGGAGCGATTAGTCTGATCAGGGGGTAGAGGTACAGGGCCCGGCATTGGTCTTTACCGTGTTACGCCTCGCAGAGGGCAAATTTACGCCAGCTAGAAGCTAGCATAGATTTCCACTATAATTTACAGAAGTTTCTGGCATGTATTTTTTTTATTAAATTTTTCGGGCAGATGGGTGCTCCGCCCCTTTCTATAAATTGCTCAAAAGTCACAATTTGCAAGCTACTTTTTTGTACTTTTGCTACACCAGAAAACTGGTGTAGAAAGGTTAATAAATTCCCCCCTTTATGGACAAAAGTATGTGGATACCCGTCCCCATTACTGAGTTCAGATGTTTTAACCACACCCCTTGCAAATAGATTCATAAAATTAGGCCCACGGCCAAGAAATCTCCATAGACAAATTGGTAGTAATATGGGTCATACTCAAGAGCTCAGTGACTTAGGAGGACATCTTCACCACATATCAGTTGGTGAAAATTCTGATCTCCTAGATCTGCCCCGGTCAACGTGGAAGCATCTAGGAGTAACAACAGCCATGAAGCGAAAACTTACAGAGCAAAGCCGCCAAGTGCTGAAGTGCGTGGCAAGTAATAATCGCCCATCCTCTGTTGCATCACTCACTACAGCGTTCCAAACTGCCTCTGGAAGTGACATCAGCACAAGAACTGTCCGTTGGGAGCTTTATGAGAAAGTTTACAATGGTTGAGAAGCTGCACATATGCCTAATATCACCATGCGCTATGCCAAGCTTCGGCTGGATTAGTGGAAAGCATGCCGCCATTGGACTATATTAGATGTGTTCTCTGGAGTAATGAATCTCATTTCTCTATCTGGCAGTCTTATGGAATACTCTGCATTTGGAGGATGGCAGCTAAATGCTATCTACTAGAATGAATAGTATGTACTGTAAAATTTGGTGGAGGCGGGATAATGGTATGGGGCTGTTTCTCAGGGTTTGGGCTAGGCCGCTTATTTCCGATGAAGGGTAATGATAGTTAGCAACTTTTTACTATTATATTAACCACTTGAAGCACCAGGACGCACAGGTACGTCCAGGTGCAGGGGGTGAAGTATGGAGCGGACTCACACGCTGAGCCCGCTAGATACGATACGGGTGTATGCTGTGTATTATAGCTGACACCCTGCACTAAAGGCCATGACTAATGAAAAATGTAAAAAATAATTATGTTTTCAGTAGTGGATTCAAAATACAAAATTTTTTCTCTATTGAAATATTACAAAAAGTTAACATAACTGGTATTCCTACGTCCGTAAAAGTCCAAACTATTACAATATAACGTTATTTAAACTTTTCGGTGAACGCCGTAAAAAAAAATAACATTAAAAACGGCCAAATTGCTGTATTTTGGTAGTTAAAGCCCCGCGAAAAATGGAAAAAAAAAACTGATCAAAAAGTCGCATGTACCCAAAAATAAAAAAGTTATGGCTTTCAGAATTTGGCGACACAAAACAAATCATTTTTTATTTATCACAGTATCGCCGTAATTTTATCAACCCATAGAATAAAGTAAACTTGTAGTTTTTACCACACAATGAACTCCGTAAGCACAAAACCCCCCAAAAAATGGCGCAATCACTTTTATTTGTCCACTTCACCGCACAAATAATTATTTTTACTTCCCAGTACATTATATGGTACATTAAATGGTGTGATGAAACACGACAACTTGTCCTGTAAAAAAACAAGCAATACAGCTATGTTGACGGGAAAAAAAAAAAGGTATGGCTTTTGGAAGGCGGAGAGGATAAAAATAAAATGAAAAAATTTAAATTGGCCGTGTCATTAAGGGGTTAAATTAATTTATTCCTTATTTTTAAGCAACTTTCAAAATCACTTTTATTAAAAAATGTTTTACTTTTTAAGATACAGCTACTATGTATCCTGTATACTTAGAATCTGTATCGTTCTGTCTCAGCTAGATCCGACAATTCAGCTGAACTGACGGCTCGGTTGAGAGCGGGTCTTGCATGAATGCCATACACAGGATCTAGCTAACAATTATCACATCTAAGTTATGAAACTTTATTCGGTGGGTTGATCAGATTACAGCAATACCAAATGTCTATATATATATTTTTTGTTTTACGACTTTTGCGCAATAAAAACACATTTTATTAAAAAAAAACATTTGTTTTCATGTTGCCGCATTGTTCTGAATTCCAAGAGCCATAATATCTATGTTGTTACGTCGACTTGACTTTATAAGCGCTTGTCTTTTGTGGTACGAGTTGAAGTTTTCATTGTTACCACTTTTGGATACCTGCCATTTATTTTTCCCATAATAAAATATTTAGTAAAAAGCCAAAACGTTTGTTTTTTTTTTTTACAAATTTCTTGTCCCACTGGGGAATTCACTTACATAATACACTGCACTATTTATCTAGTGCAGTGCATTAGGCCTGTCAGTGTTATACTGACAGCTAACCCAGTTTTGGCTCCAATCCCGCACCTTGCAGCTGTACAGGCGGGATTGGAGCTAACAGAGCTTGTGCTATCCCCGCACCATACAATTACAGCACTGCTCAGAAACTACCTCTTGCCAGCGCCGTTAATGTACAGCACGGTGTGGGCAAGGGCATATGGGAAAGGCCCTTTCCTATTCCAGCATGACTATGCTCCTGTTGCCAAAGCGAGCTCCATAAAGAAATGGCATGACAAATTTGGTGTGAAGGAACTCGAGTTGCCAGCACAGAGCCCTGATCTCAACCCCATCAAACATCTTTGGGATGAACTAGAACACCAATCGCTAGCCAGACTTTCTCGACCAACATCATTGTCTGACCTCACAAATGCTCTTTTGGCTGAATGGACACAAATTCTCACAGACACACTCCAAAATCTTGTGGAAATCCTTCCCATCAGAATGGAGGCTTTTATATCTGCAAAAGCGGGGGCAACTGCATATTAATACCTATGGTTTTGGAATGGGATGTCCAACAAAATCATATAGGTGTGATGTTAGGTGTCCACATACTTTTGGCCATATAATCTATTTCATATGTGGGTAGACTAGTGACTGTCTACATCAGTTGCTCCCAAACTTTCTGAGGCCGGGACCCACTTTTGTCCGAGACTTTTGTTTGGGACCCCCCCACTACCGTACTTAGACCCATTACAAAAATAAGTCCCCCTATCAAGAAGCGACAGAATATCTCTTGTTAAGATGATCTTGCTACCTTAATTATTATATGTGTTCTCTTCTTGTCCGGTATGAATCTATAGTAAGATATTTAAATGGATAGAAGTAATTTTTAACAATCTATTTTGGGGCAGGAAAAGGGTCAGAATTAAGCAGAAGTACTTGTGGATTAAGGTAACAGAGGGAGACTTAATCCTCCCATGGATGCAGGACTAATTTTTGGCCACTCAACTCCAATTTTTGGCGAACCGGCAGGACTCTTCTGCCCTAAAGATCCTAATAGACATTGCCTAATATATTTGAACTCCTGGAATTCGGGCAACTGAACCATGTGAGGTTTAAGATCCTCCCCATTAGTAGTCTACTCTCTAAAAGTTGGGTGCATTTAAAAGGCTTTGTGGGATTAGGGGGGCTTTACCGTTCACTCTGATTTGGAATAATTATAACTATAAACAGTTTATGAACATTTGTGACTATAATATTTGGGAAAGAATAGGTATTACACTGATGGGATACGTGTTTAAGGGAGGGCAATTCATTTCTTTCCAGGATTTACAATACACGTTTGGAATAAATAATACATTTGGATATAGGTATTGTCAATTGTGGCACGCTTGCGCTAAAACCCAGGATAAAAATAAGTTTGGGATTCCAAAGCACTTTGCTTTAGAATGTATTCTTAAGATGAATGCACTCAATTCTTCACTTTCAAGTATATATAAAATGATTATAAGCTTACATTCACGTGACACTTTTTTCACTAGTCAAAGGTTATGGAATTGGGATCTAGGCCCAATAAGTCAGGAGAAATGGGCGAATATTTATAAGAATGGGAAGGAGATTTCGATTAGTACAAATGTATCAAATAGTTCAGTTTAACATTAGGAACATCGCCTGTATTATATTCCGTTCTCACTTCATAAAATGCCATAGATGTCAATATCCTGTGGCTGAGTTTTTGCATACTATCTGCCAATGCCTGATTATTGATTCATACGGGACATTGATGTTTCATGAGGTGGCGGTCAAGCTTGATCATGAGATACCTAAAACTGCACAATTAGCGCTTCTGAATTGCACCGATGATTTGTCAATGGCGGCGTTATGACAAACCCAAATTCGGCTTATTTTGAGAGTAATTGCAAGAAAATGGATGGCAGAATCTTCTCCCTCTATTCGGGAATGGACGAGTATTGTTCTTAAAGTTAGAAAGTATGAAAAAAATAAGAGCAAAAAAGATGAATCAATTGCATAAATGTGAGGAGCTTTGGGGTCTCTGGAACGGATGTGAGGGGGAGTGGTGTTTTTTTGTTGTTTTTTCTATCTGGAGAATGAGGGGATGGGATAGTAATTTGTTTGGATATGTGCAGGACATTACTTGCATTGTAGAAGTTTGGAAAAAAATAAATAAGCAACATCACAAACAACAATAATTGTATTCAAAACCAGAGAATACCATCCAAAGAACATATTCTCCCTCTAGTCCGCTTTTCAGCTATATTTGGCCTCTATCTAGTCCGCTTTTCAGCTATATTTGGCCTCTATCTATTCCGCTTTTCAGCTATATTTGGCCTCTATCTATTCCGCTTTTCAGCTATATTTGGCCTCTATCTAGTCCGCTTTTCAGCTATATTTGGCCTCTATCTAGTCCGCTTTTCAGCTATATTTGGCCTCTATCTAGTCCGCTTTTCAGCTATATTTGGCCTCTATCTATTCCGCTTTTCAGCTATATTTGGCCTCTATCTATTCCGCTTTTCAGCTATATTTGGCCTCTATCTATTCCGCTTTTCAGCTGTATTTGGCCTCTATCTATTCCGCTTTTCAGCTATATTTGGCCTCTATCTATTCCGCTTTTCAGCTATATTTGGCCTCTATCTATTCCGCTTTTCAGCTATATTTGGCCTCTATCTATTCCGCTTTTCAGCTGTATTTGGCCACTATCTATTCCGCTTTTCAGCTGTATTTGGCCTCTATCTATTCCGCTTTTCAGCTGTATTTGGCCTCTATCTATTCCGCTTTTCAGCTGTATTTGGCCTCTATCTATTCCGCTTTTCAGCTGTATTTGGCCACTATCTATTCCGCTTTTCAGCTGTATTTGGCCTCTATCTATTCCGCTTTTCAGCTGTATTTGGCCTCTATCTATTCCGCTTTTCAGCTGTATTTGGCCACTATCTATTCCGCTTTTCAGCTGTATTTGGCCTCTATCTATTCCGCTTTTCAGCTGTATTTGGCCACTATCTATTCCGCTTTTCAGCTGTATTTGGCCTCTATCTATTCCGCTTTTCAGCTGTATTTGGCCTCTATCTATTCCGCTTTTCAGCTGTATTTGGCCACTATCTATTCCGCTTTTCAGCTGTATTTGGCCTCTATCTATTCCGCTTTTCAGCTGTATTTGGCCACTATCTATTCCGCTTTTCAGCTATATTTGGCCTCTATCTATTCCGCTTTTCAGCTGTATTTGGCCTCTATCTATTCCGCTTTTCAGCTGTATTTGGCCTCTATCTATTCCGCTTTTCAGCTGTATTTGGCCTCTATCTATTCCGCTTTTCAGCTGTATTTGGCCACTATCTATTCCGCTTTTCAGCTGTATTTGGCCACTATCTATTCCGCTTTTCAGCTGTATTTGGCCTCTATCTATTCCGCTTTTCAGCTGTATTTGGCCCCGATCTATTCTGCTCTTCAGCTGTATACTGACTCTATCCTCCCCTATTCTGCATCTATTCCGTCTTTAAGCTGCAAGAAGTATTTGGCCTCTATTCTCCTTTTCGGCTGTATTCAGTCTTTATCAATGTATCCTGCTGCTGTGTGTCGCTGAGGCCTGCCTATAGCCACTTATGGTGGGTCATGTGACCCGTCCATCAGTGGCCATATCTGGACCGCAGCGCCGCAAATCATATCGGTGAGTGGCTCGCGACACCCCAGACGTTTTCACATGAACCCCACAGGAGGTCACGACCCACATATTGGGAAACACTGGTCTACATCATGTGTCTTTACACAATTATTTTGCATCAAATAATCGTTGAAGCATTTGGCAGATGCTGCCATTGATTGTAATGCCTGTTCTACATCTTTTGATTTTATTATTTTACTATATTGCTAATAACAATTGAAAAGAAGTGTGAGGAAAAAAAATGCAGTTGGTGTTGACATCTAGTGGTTATTCCACAAACTGCAGGAGATAATGGGGGATGGGTGGTATGAGTTGTTCAAAGCTGACATGCCATTCATAAAATCAATACAAATATTACAAACAAACAAAAATTCTTTACATAATCCTTCACAGTTCCCTTGCATTTAACCCTTTAAGGACCAATACCTTAGGGCCAAACTCATTTTTTATCTTCACTCTTCATCATTTCAGAGCACCAAAATGTACACAGGACAAAATAATATAAAAAAATATGATATAATTCTTTACTGAGGGGGCTGGTGTCCTGTGCTTGGTCTGTATACTCTTTGCATCTGCTGTATTGTTTGCATTTTTTATGTGTTTGTCAGCAATGTATATAGTAATTAGTAGCTTGCTATTATTCAGTATGTGTCGAACATATATTTCATGTAATTTTACTATGTTTGCAATAGATAAACACTACCGTTCAAAAGTTTAGGGTCACTTAGAAATTTCCTTATTTTTGAAAGAAAAGCACAGTTTTTTTCAATGAAGATAACATTAAATTAATCAGAAATACACTCTATACATTGTTAATGTGCTAAATGACTATTCTAGCTGCAAACGTCTGGTTTTTAATGCAATATCTACATAGGTGTATAGAGGCCCATTTCCAGCAACCATCACTCCAGTGTTCTAATGGTACATTGTGTTTGCTAACTGTGTTAGAAGGCTAATGGATGATTAGAAAACACTTGAAAACCCTTGTGCAATTATGTTAGCACCGCTGTAAACAGTTTTGCTGTTTAGAGGAGCTATAAAACTGACCTTCCTTTGAGCTAGTTGAGAATCTGGATCATTACATTTGTGGGTTCGATTAAACTCTCAAAATGGCTAGAAAAAGAGAGCTTTCATGTGAAACTCGACAGTCTATTCTTGTTCTTAGAAATGAAGGCTATTCCATGTGAGAAATTGCCAAGAAACTGAAGATTTCCTACAACGGTGTGTACTACTCCCTTCAGAGGACCGCACACACAGGCTCTAACCAGAGTAGAAAGAGAAGTGGGAAGTGCACAACTGAGCAACAAGACAAGTACATTAGAGTCTCTAGTTTGAGAAATAGACGCCTCACAGGTCCTCAACTGGCAGCTTCATTAAATAGTACCCGCAAAACGCCAGTGTCAACGTCTACTGTGAAGAGGCGACTCCGGGATCCTGGCCTTCAGGGCAGAGTGGCAAAGAAAAAGCCATATCTGAGACTGGCTAATAAAAGGAAAAGATTAATATGGGCAAAAGCACACAGACATTGGACAGAGAAAGATTGGAAAAAAGTGTTATGGACAGACGAATCGAAGTTTGAGGTGTTTGGATCACACAGAAGAACATTTGTGAGACGCAGAACAACTGAAAAGATGCTGGAAGAGTGCCTTACGCCATCTGTCAAGCATGGTGGAGGTAATGTGATGGTCTGGGGTTGCTTTGGTGCTGGTAAAGTGGGAGATTTGTACAAGGTAAAAGGGATTTTGAATAAGGAAGGCTCCATTTTGCAACGCCATGCCATACCCTGTGGACAGCGCTTGATTGGAGCCAATTTCATCCTACAACAGGACAATGACCCAAAGCACACCTCCAAATTATGCAAGAACTATTTAGGGAAGAAGCAGGCAGCTGGTATGCTATCTGTAATGGAGTGGCCAGCGCAATCACCAGATCTCAACCCCATAGAGCTGTTGTGGGAGCAGCTTGACCGTATGGTACGCAAGAAGTGCCCATCAAGCCAATCCAACTTGTGGGAGGGCCTTCTGGAAGCATGGGGTGAAATTTCTCCCGATTACCTCAGCAAATTAACAGCTAGAATGGCAAAGGTCTGCAATGCTGTAATTGCTGCAAATGGAGCATTCTTTGACGAAAGCAAAGTTTGAAGGAGAAAATTATTATTTCAAATAAAAATCATTATTTCTAACCTTGTCAATGTCTTGACTATATTTTCTAGTCATTTTGCAACTCAGTTGATAAATATAAGTGTGAGTTTTCATGGAAAACACAAAATCGTCTGGGTGACCCCAAACTTTTGAACGGTAGTGTATATTGAATTCCCGTCGCCAACTTTTTTGTGGGTCATCTGTCTCCTTTTTATGTGTATTTTATAAATCATTTTTGCTATCTAATAAAGACTTATATGATATTTTTCAAGATTATTCTGTCCTGTGTGTATTTTGATGCTTTAACCCTTTCAGGACCGAGCTCATTTTGGCCTTCAGGACCAGCCCCATTTTTTCAAATCTGACGTGTCATTTTATGTGGTAATAACTCTGGAATGCTTTTGCCTATCCAAAAACGTTTCAAGAAGTGACACGAAAAACGGCCACGTAAAAACCGCCCCGTCGGAACAGAACGTCGTTTTTCCCATTGAAATCAATGGGCAGATGTTTTGAAGCGTTCTGCTTCCGATTTTTCAGCCGTTTTCGGAACGTTTACGGCCTGAAAAACGTCTGAAAACACTCTGTGAGAACATACCCTTAGTAATACCACACAAAATAGTTACTATTTCACATACTCCATATGTCCCTTTTTTTCTGTAACACAGAAGGTTTTACCAGAGAAACGCAACTCCATATTTATTGCCCAGATTCTGCAGTTTTTAGAAATATCCCACATGTGGCCCTAGTGTGATAATGAACTGAAGCACAGGCCTCAGAAACATGGGAGCACCTAGAGGATTTTGGGGCCTTATTTTTTTTGGAATATATTTTAGGCACCATGTCGGGTTTGAAGAGGTCTTGTGGTGCCAAAACAGTGGAAATCCCCAAAAGTGACCCCATTTTGGAAACTACACCCCTCAAGGAATTTATCTAGGGGTATAGTTAGCATCTTGACCACACAGTTCTTTTGCTATATTTATTGGAGTTTGTCTGTGAAAATTACAATCGACTTTTTTCTGAAAAAAATATAAAAACGTTTAATTTTTACAAGGAATAAAGAATAAAAAGCACCTCAAAACTTCTCCCGATTACAGCAATACCCCATATGTGGTAATACACTGCTGTTTGGACCCACGGCAGGGCTCAGAAGGGAGGGACGCCATTTGGATTTTGGAGCGCAGATTTAGCTTGGCAGTTTTTCTGTTTGGGGTTTTGCTGGTATTTCAGTTTATAATGTGGGGGGCATGTGTAATCTGTGTGGAGTACATCAGGGCATAAAAAGAGGGTATAATAATGTGGTAAATAAATAATAATTCATAGATATGTGGCAGGAGTCGCACTGATAAATGGTGCCCAATCTTATCTGCTTTTGGAACGCTCTGCACAATTTCTGTCGCTATATTCTGAGAGCCAGAACTTTTTAATTTTTTCTCCACCGGAGCTGTGCGAGGGCTTATTTGTTACGTTACAACCTGCAGTTTTCATTGGTACAATTTTAGGGCACATGTGATTTTTTTAAATAATTTTTTATTCGTTTTGTTGGCAAGCAAATTGAAAAAAAAAAATTACAAATTCTGACAATTATTTTTTGGCCTTTTTTTTTTACAGTCTTCACCGTGCGCTATAAATGACAATTTTACTTCATTCTGCAGGTCGGTACGATTACGGCGATACCATATGTATATAGTTGTTTTTTTTATGTTTTGTGGCGTTTGCGCAATAAAATCACTTTTCTATCAAATGATTTCTTTTTTGTGTCACCGTATTCTGAGAGCCATAACTTTTTTATTTTTCAGTCAAAAAAGCTGTGTAAGGGCTTGTTTTTTGCTGGACGGGTTGTAGTTTTTATTGGTATTATTTTGGGGTACATGCGACTTTTTGATCACTTTTTATTCTATATTTTGGGATGGGTGATGACCAAAAAAATAGTGATGCTGGAATTGTTTTTTAATTTATTTTTTTTGCGGTGTTCACCGTGCGGGAAAAATAATAATAACGTTTTATAGCTTGGGTCATTATGAATGCGGTGATACCAAATATGTGTACTTTTTTGTATGTGTTCATTTTTTTCCCTATAACAAAAGACTTATTAAAGGAAAAAAAGCTTTTTTTGTTTTTGTAACTTATAACTTGTTTTTACACTTTTATAAAACATTTTTATTACTTTTTTTTTTTACTTGAAGACCTGCAGCACTGATCGCTGCTATAACACATAACACTACCTAGGTAGTGTAACGTGTTATAAACTGTCAGTGTGACGCTGAGAGTCACACTGACAGGAAGCCTATGAGAACCAGCCTCGTGTCTCCAGGACCCTCCTCTATATATATTATCATAGGCTAGGAAAATGATGCAAGGGTTCCTTACAGTAAACCTGGTACCTACAGGTTTTGGGGGGTTTTGTCTTTCTCTTCTTGTATACCAAAATAAATACAAGATTGTGGATACGCATATGGTTCTAGCTGTATTATTCAGGAATGAAATGTTAAATGTCACATCTAAGGCAGGAAGCCACTGACACTTCTAAGAGAGGTTCCATTATCACACATAGTCAGAACATAATATCAAATGAACAGCAAACCTGACATCTGTCCTAATGTCATTCAGGGTGCCTGATAATCACACAGGAAGGAACCCATTGCTTGTGGCTCCAGAAAGTCCAAAAATACATCCAAAAATACATCTCTAAGAAGAAGCCTGTGATCAAAATATAATCTTAACCCCTTACAGGAGTAATCCCATGAATCCTTTTCATATTAAAAGTCGAGAAATGCTGTTAATGGCTGTTTTAAAGTAATTGCAGTGTTTCTGGTATATAAAAACACCTTTCTCATCTTTTTTTTTTCCTTCCACGTTTCCCCCTTGGTGCTTTGTACACCTTTGAAAACGGGGTTCTGTATATATATATATATATATATAAATGCGTATCATGTGTTTGGTGCAACTTTCTAATTACTTTTTATCAAAAAAATTATTTTTACTTTTTGAGATACAGCTGCTTTGTATGCTGTATACAGAGCAGCTGTATCTTGCGCTGAAAACTGAATCCGTCAGGTCCGCGGGACTGATGGTTTCAGTGACAGCGGATCCTGCGTGCCTCTGACACGCACGATTCATCTGTTATCGATCACATATAAGTTATGAACTTAGATGTGATTGATAACAGCTGAACTGACGTATACAGGTTTCAGCGATCGATATAGCTGCACTGTATACAGGATACAAAGCAGCTGTATCTCGAAAAGTAAAATATTTTTTTTAATAAAAAGTAATTAGAAAGTTGCACCAAACACATGATACGCATTTTTATTTAAAAAAAAAATGTTTTCAAAGGTGTACTTAGCCTTTAAGCAGAATCCGTCTTCTTCCCCTTCTGGCAGATAATGATATAGTCCCTTCTTACTATGCTGAAGAAGACATTTCAGCTATAATAACATGCTAATACTGAGGGGCTCTTCTCCTTCCCTGACAAGCAGGGCAGAGAGCTACTTCTATTTTCTACTCTGCAGTGAACAGAGGATCACTTTGCAGAGAACTGTCTATGGGAGAGTGAATGAGCATGCGTGTCTACCAGAACTCAGCTCAAATGGTGGATGTGCACATTGCTATACACTTTGAGATCCAGGTGGCGCCATACTATGCAAGTAAATGTCATAACTATACACTAAATAATTTATTTTTTTTAAAGCATATAAATGGTAAAACAATGATCATGTTTTTGTGATCTATAAAATGAATAAGATATTTAATAGTGGATCCATAATAATGGATAAATTAGGAGGACAAATGAATATTATTTTTGCCACCAATTAACAGACAAAATAAAGACTAAAATCTGCAATGTATCCTTTCTCTGATACTGTAGCACAACAAGCTACTTGTTTCATGGATTGGATCTAACATTATACACAACAGCATAACTAGAATAATAATATTTTACCTGAAAGTGCAGAATGATGGTCCATATTAAGCCCAAAGTCAATTTGGGATTCCCATCTGTTATGTCGTCATTTCTTATATTTACTAGTTTCACCTGCAGCAGTAGATAAAAGGAAGTAATAGTAATGTAATAATCCTTATTTGCAAAGAACAAATATTTTCCACAGAGATGCAAATAATAGTTACAAAATATTGCATATTACATAACCATAGACTAGCTAGAAGCCTGTATATATAGGACTTAGTGCTATAAGGCAACAGTGCCAACAACCGAGTCACCATACAGATATCACAAAAAATATGGTCATGCTTTGGCTAATCATTTCCAGCAGCTTCAATGTGAATGTCCCCGTTATAACACTGTTATGTCGCTTTTAGCGCCACATTTTGCTGTAATTCAGTTCTTTAGTATCTTTATAGCAGTCAAAACGTTATTTTTCTGTTACAGAGATCCAAATTCCCTGCATAGACATAGAGCTAAATGATAAGTACCGGGCTGCCTGCAGCCCCACTAAAGGGAGTCTAAGGGCACATTCACACGTGGCGGAATTGCTGTGGAATTCCGATGCGGACAGTCCGCAGTGAAAATCTCCAGTGGCCGTTTTTTTAATTTGTTTCTATACATTTTTAGGCAAGTAAGTTCAGAGGTTGTGAAAAACTCTGCTGCGGACCACAGGCTGCGGTGCAGAATTTTCCCTCCGCAGCATGCACTGTCTGTTGCGGAGAAGAAGCGGAATTTCACTGCGGATTTCAGCCTTTGCAATGCAAAAACTGAAATCTGTGGCAAGTCCGCTGTGATATCTGCAACATCTGAATTACCTGTCAAATATGCAAATGTTGCTGCAGATTGGGTGCGTAATTGCCCCAAATCAGCACCAACATTTGCAGCGGAAAAATTCTGCCACGTCTGAACGTGCCCTAAAAGTGCACTGCATACCGTAATCATGCAGATTTTGATGTGAATTTCATCCTGAATTTTCAGGTTTCGCCTGGCGTTAGTCTGGGTTAACATGTGGCTCCATGACGAACCACTATTGAATTTACGAAAAAATGCTTATAAAGACTGTCTATTTTTAAATGCCCTATTAGGGCATTCGGAGTTAATAGTAAAAGATTAATGAGCATCAAAAGAAATTTGGCCCTAGAGTGTGTGTCTGAAACATGGACATTAGAGTGTGAGCTCTATTGTAGACACTATGTTCATGCATTACGTGGACGGCCTATTGATTTGAATATGCAATGAAATAGTGGGTGGACAATCCGACCCGTGTAGACGTACCCTCAGACTAAAAGACATAAAAGGTCCAAGGCCGTGGGAAAGAGTGAGTAAACTTGAAACGGCTATTGGCCGAGTTATATGTGTCAATCTCCTGTTTAAATTTGCTAGGAAGCACTAAAATTAAGGGGACTGCTATTTTTTTCATTTAGTAAATGGCGTGAATATCTTTCTGCTTTCTGCAATAAAAGACATAAAACAGAAACAGAATACTAAAATCGCAAATTTCCTATAGCAACGAAAATGTATCACTCAAAACAAAAATAATCAAATGCATTACCTGACGCTTTTTCAAATAATCAAGTGCAATTTGTACATTCTGAAGTCTGTGAAAGCGCATTCGGCCTTTTTCTCTGGGCTGAAAATAGAAAACAGAAGAAAAGATTGTAATATACATTGAAGAAAAGATTCTATCACTGTCACCTCACCTCAACAGTTTTTGAATCCATAAAATAGGTTCCCACAAGTTCATAAAATTAATATATATATATGTGTTTGTGTGTGTGCATATATATATATATATATATATATATATATATATATATATACATATATATACACATACAGTGAAGGAAATAAGTATTTGATCCCTTGCTGATTTTGTAAGTTTGCCCACTGTCAAAGACATGAAGCGTCTAGAATTTTTAGGCTAGGTTAATTTTACCAGTGAGAGATAGATTATATAAAAAAAAAAAAAAAACAGAAAATCACATTGTCAAAATTATATATATTTATTTGCATTGTGTACAGAGAAATAAGTATTTGATCCCTTTGGCAAACAAGACTTAATACTTGGTGGCAAAACCCTTGTTGGCAAGCACAGCAGTCAGACATTTTTTGTAGTTGATGATGAGGTTTGCACACATGTTAGATGGAATTTTGGCCCACTCCTCTTTGCAGATCATCTGTAAATCATTAAGATTTCGAGGCTGTTGCTTGGCAACTCGGATCTTCAGCTTCCTCCATAAGTTTTCGATGGGATTAAGGTCTGGAGACTGGCTAGGCCACTCCCTGACCTTAATGTGCTTCTTTTTGAGCCACTCCTTTGTTGCCTTGGCTGTATGTTTCGGGTCATTGTCGTGCTGGAAGACCCAGCCACGAGCCATTTTTAATGTCCTGGTGGAGGGAAGGAGGTTGTCACTCAGGATTTGACGGTACATGGCTCCATCCATTCTCCCATTGATGCGGTGAAGTAGTCCTGTACCCTTAGCAGAGAAACACCCCCAAAACATAATGTTTCCACCTCCATGCTTGACAGTGGGGACGGTGTTCTTTGGGTCATAGGCAGCATTTCTCTTCCTCCAAACACAGCGAGTTGAGTTAATGCCAAAGAGCTCAATTTTAGTCTCATCTGACCACAGCACCTTCTCCCAATCACTCTCAGAATCATCCAGATGTTAATTTGCAAACTTCAGACGGGCCTGTACATGTGCCTTCTTGAGCAGGGGGACCTTGCGGGCACTGCAGGATTTTAATCCATTACGGCGTAATGTGTTACCAATGGTTTTCTTGGTGACTGTGGTCCCAGCTGCCTTGACATCATTAACAAGTTCCCCCCGTGTAGTTTTCGGCTGAGCTCTCACCTTCCTCAGGATCAAGGATACCCCACGAGGTGAGATTTTGCATGGAGCCCCAGATCGATGTCGATTGACAGTCATTTTGTATGTCTTCCATTTTCTTACTATTGCACCAACAGTTGTCTCCTTCTCACCCAGCGTCTTACTTATGGTTTTGTAGCCCATTCCAGCCTTGTGCAGGTCTATGATCTTGTCCCTGACATCCTTAGAAAGCTCTTTGGTCTTGCCCATGTTGTAGAGGTTAGAGTCAGACTGATTAATTGAGTCTGTGGACAGGAGTCTTTTATACAGGTGACCATGTAAGACAGCTGTCTTTAATGCAGGCACCAAGTTGATTTGGAGCGTGTAACTGGTCTGGAGGAGGCTGAACTCTTAATGGTTGGTAGGGGATCAAATACTTATTTCTCTGTGCACAATGCAAATAAATATATAGAATTTTGACTATGTGATTTTATGTTTTTTTTTTTAGATAATCTATCTCTCACTGGTAAAATTAACCTAGCCTAAAAATTCTAGACTGTTCATGTCTTTGACAGTGGGAAAACTTACAAAATCAGCAAGGGATCAAATACTTATTTCCTTCACTGTATATATAAATATATATATATATATATATATATATATATATATATATATATATACATATATACACACACACATATTTCTATTGCTGCATAATTACATCATCCAGCCCTGCATCCCACCCCATTTGGCTGCCATTATTATTGCATGTGGCATATCATGGACAGCACATCTTTGTGCAACAATAACAACTAGAAGCAGAACATAATCCCATGTCACCACTGGCAATAGAGCAACACTAAGAACATTATACAGTTTATTTTAATATTGTACACCTGAGGAACCTATTGTATGGGCCTAATAAAAAAACATTAGTACAAGAGATCTAGACATTTTTTACTCTATAACGCCACAGATCTTTAATTCGGGAGAGACAATAACCAGAGCACCTGCAATTTCTTCATAAACATAATATTTAAAGCTGTGGGTGTAATATTGCAGCCATAAAATACTACAACAAACACAGAAAAGCTAAAGCACATACACCATTCAGCCATAACAATAAAACCACCTGCTTAATATTATGTAGGTCTCCAACGTGCCGCCAAAACAGCTCTGACCTATTGAGACATGCACTCCACAAAACCTTTAAAGGTGTCCTGTGGTATTTGCCACCAAAACATTAGCATCAGATCCTTTAAGTCCTGTAAATTGTGAGGTGGGACTTCATGGATCGGACTTGCTTTGTTTTTTCAGCATATCCCGCAGATGTTTGATCGAGCTGAGATCTGGAGAATTTGGAAACCAGTCGTGTTCGCAGTCATGTTCCTCAAACCATTCCTGAACATTTTCTGTACGTTAGGGAGTATTTTCGTCCTGAAAGAGGCCACTGCCATTAGGGAATACCGTTGCCATGAATAGGTATACTGGTGGTACGTGTAAAAGTAACATTCACATGCCACGACTCAAGGTTTTCCAGAAGCACATTGCCCAGAGCATCACATTGCCATCGCTGGCATGCCTTCTTCCCATCATGGTGCCATCTCTTCCCCAGATAAGCGATGCACATGCACCCGGCCGTTCACATGATGTGAAAGAAAACATGATTCATCAGGTCGTCTTCTTCCATTTCTTTATGGTCCAGTTCTAATGCTCACATGCCAACCGTAGGTGGTCAGCATGGGCAATTAGACCCATAATGCAGCAAGCTGCGATATACTGTGTGTTCTCACACCTCCATCATAGACAGATTTAACTTTGGGCTTCTGTGGGATTGGACCAGATGGGCTAGCCTTCGCACCCCACACACATCAATGAGCCTTTGGCACCTCACCTATGACTCTGTTGCCGGTTCACTGGTTGTCTTTTCTTGGACATACTGGGAATACCTGCAGTTTTGGAGATGCTGTGACACAGTCGTCTAGCCATCACAATTTGGTCCTTGTGAAAGTTGCTCAAATCCTCAGACATGCCCATTTTTCGTGCTTCAAACACATTAATTTAAAAAAACTGACTGTTCTATTGCTGCCTAATATATCCCACTCCTTGACAGGTGCCATTGTAAGGATATATTCAATGTTCTTCACTTCACCTGTCAGTGGTTTTGATGTTATGGCTGAAGGGTGTAAATAATGTGTATCTATTAAACGGGTTCTACAGGACTTTAATATTGGTAGCCTATCCTTTGTATAGGTCATCAATATCAGATCGATGGGGGTCCAACTCCTGGAACCTCCACCAATCAGCTGATTGAAGTGGCCTCTTCTCAGTTTTCCAGGCGCAGCACCATACACTTCCGTAGCAGCTGCGCGTGGAATTGAAGGTCTTTGCAGCCAGTCCTATTCACTTGAATTGGACCAGAAACTGCAATCCCAGGTCAAGCTGCCACGGACTGTATGGCGATGAGCCTGGTAAACTATGAAGAGACCCTGATGTTCTTCAACGCGGCCTCTTCAGTCAGCTGATTGGTGATGGTATCGGGAGTCTATCCTCATGATCGGTCATCAATTTAAAAGTTCCCTGAGAACCCTTTAACATGAAGGTAAACCAGTAAGCACTGTTAGCTGCGAGAGTAATAACATTTGATAGAGTCCCGATTCACACTAATATGGCCCCTACAGTAAAGGGTACCGCCACTGGTTTTCTTTCATGTTGCTATAATGCAGTTATCATGCATGGCTCTTAGCAATCTGGACACAGAAGAATTTTAGGATGAGGGCCAAAGAATGATGTTTGTATTAAAAGAATCGTTAGAGAAAGATGTTTATACTGGAAGATTGTAGGACAAGGGTCGGAGAGTGATGTCGATATTGTATGACTGTAGGATGAGGGTCAGACAAGAAGTCTGTAGTGGAAAATTGTAGGATGAGGGTCAGAGTTGGATGTCTATACTGGAATATTGTGCAATAAGCATGGGAGAGTGAAGATTATACTGAAAAAAATAGTACAATGAGAGTTGGAGAGTGATGTCTATACTTTAAGATTGTAGGATTATGTTCAGAGTTTGATTCTGCACTGAAAGATTCTAGGTTGAGGGTTGGAAAATGGTATCTTTATTGGATGACTGTAGGCTGATGATCAGAGCATGATGTCTATACTGTAGAATTAGTGTCAGAATGTGATAGCTACATATATTAAGAGATTGTAGAATGAGAGTTAGAGGGTGATGCTTATTGTCAGGGCTTGAACCCAGAAACTCCTGTGTCCCAGGTAGCAGCTAGTCACATTGAGCCATCTGAAATGTTGGTCAGTTGTGCTGCTGAATCTGTTGTCCAGGTTCTCGTCATTCCTGCCTCTCTGGATTCTTTGCCTTTCACCCTTTTGCTTGCCAGGCTATTGATCTTCCTGCCTGTAATCTAGTTCCTTTCTGCCTCACTCTACAAACCATTGCTTCTCATCTGTGTACCGAACTTGGATTGTTTCTTGACCATGTCCATGCCTCACGCTACAGCCTGTTGCGGTTTTGTTTGTACTGAACCTGTACTGTGACTACACTACACCTGCTATTATCACCCTCCTTGCCTGATCTAGACTATAAATCTGCTGCAGACCTTGACACCTATACTCGAAGATTATAGTTTGAGGGTGGGGGTGTGAAATTTATACTGGAAGATGGTAGAATGAGGGTTTGGAGCTGTGATGCTTGCAACTGTATTGAGAAATTCTAACAAAGTGTGACAAATGTACAGATAAAAACATAGGTTTGTGATCTATAATTCTCAGATCATTATTAGTGTTAATGTGACATTGTTAGATATCTTTAGTGACATTATCCTATGTTATGTGACGACTGCAAAAGCCGTTTACTAAAAAAACAAAGACCTTTGCAGTTATCATGCATGAAAAAACAAGATGTATATAGCAGAATGAAAGATAATAAGTACTGTGTGCATTATAGTAAAATACATATATCTCATAAAATGTATAGTTAGGAAAAGTGGTGCAACTATTACATTATTATTATTTTATTATATTATTTTATTTAAGGCTATCATGCAACTCTTTAGAGAACGCTAAAAAAATAAACTATTTATGGATATGTTTTATAGCAGTATATTTTCTTTAAAGCTGTTTTGTAAGTCAATAATATGGTGACATTTTAGTTCACAGCCTCTACCACACGGTGGCAGAGTTTCCCTAATAAACACAACCTTGGCCTGTAGAGGCCAAATATTCGGTGAATTTGTGACGTTTTGTTCACACCCAACACAAAAACCGTGTAATACAACCTTTTATCTCATCCTCTCCACGTTCCAGTGAAACTTAGTAACATGAGAAGGTGACTGGTTTGTTTTTTTCACACACCTTCCACATAATTTGCAGAAGCAACAATTGAATAAAATCAACATGCCAATCACTAATGCGAGTTATAATTCAGCAGAGAGAAATTCATATAGACAAAGAGAGAGAGAAAGAGAAGAAAAGGTTGGTGAAAAAAAAAATGCTCGTAAAATACAGAGAACTAGGGTGTGGGATGCGGGAAAGAAGCTATTTGACTGTGAATAATCTGCTTGTTGGAATATCAATAATATACTCTCCAAGAAAGATAAACCTACAAATATGTCCTCCATTACTACTACATCTACTATATTAGCGTTACCCAGATTATCTCACAGTCACGGGAGGAAATGCACCAGTGCCCACAGCCAAAGGATCTCTACCCCAGATCTGCTCAGGACATGTAATCCTTCTGTATCAATATAATACTACACCATCACAGGCTGTAAACAAAACCTATCACAGTGTTAACAGACTACCATTATTTTATATAAAGAATAACATCTATTCATTTATTATGTCTGTGTATTTATTCTTTTTTATTTCCTTTTTTACCTGTAGGCGTCACTAACATTATACATAAGAATGATTCCCCGAGAGCTAAATGCCCAAAATACCGTAAAATGAATACACATACATAACTACTGATGTCCATACACCAGAACAAAGGGCGGATTTACCTACTGAGGGACAATTTACAAATGAATAATCTGTACCGTATGTTTTCATAAGTAAATTCAATATGTATTTCTATGTTAATTAGTCATTCATAGTGGTGTGGGAATAAGGGGAGGGCACCCAGGGAGGGACATGGAGGAAGCTGAAGATGGGAGAAGCGCACTGAAGGTTTTGCTTTCTTTTGTAGGAACAAACATTTTAAAGCTTTACAAGATTTCAGGTGATGGGCGAAGTCTAAGGAGCCTGACATTCTGTACCTACAGGCTCCCGAGATATAAATTAGTTGTTGACCATAACATTAGTGATAGGCCCCCTTAACATCACATTTGCGCCCTACATTTACCGTCTACGTCGGGTAAGCTCCCGACATACATGATAAAAGTGTCCATAGGGCTCCATCAGCCCGACAGAGACCAGCTACGCTATTCCATCGTGAGAGATCCCGCAAAAAAAAAAATTGCACCACATACTTTTTTTTTTTAACATGAGAGCCTGTGGGTGATCGATGCCACTGTATGCAATCGAAGAAAGGAACTGCAGCACTCAACATAATCCAAAGAAGTGTACTGGATTTATTCACCAACGATAAAAACACTTGCAACGTTTCAACCCATGAATGGGTCTTTATCAAGCATCACTTCTTTGGATTGTCTTGAGTGCTGCAGTTCCTTTCTTCGATTGCATATTGATGGTCTCCCTTGGACCTGGGATTCTTTGTTGCGTGCACCACCCATGTTTGGGGAGTTGTCCTTTCACACTGAGGAATTTTTTGTGGCTGTGCTGCTGTTTTCCTGAATATAGATGCCACTGTATAGCATCCGTCACAGTTATACGTTAAACGTACATTTTGGGAAGCTCCTGAAATCACTGTCTATGAACGGACAGTAATATCAAGAGCTTCCCGATGCCGGAGTCTGCGCACATAGCATCGGAAGCACTCTTCAAACAAACTTTGGCCCTGATGAATCTCCTGACATCACTGACCATTTATGGACACTGATATCAGGAGCACAGCGATTTGGCCGGGAACACCCGCATTGTAGTGCTTGACATCCCTGAAGCTACAGTGACGTCAAGAGCTGCCCTGGGCACAGAGCTTCAGGTAGAGCTCTGCCCGGGAATTTCTGGCGACATATCCCTCTGTATACATATACAGTAGTATACAATGCAGCTGTCCATTGGAGGTATACGTTAGGAGTACGTATAACTCAGACGGAAGGCAAAAATGTGACGTGAAGGGGGCCTTTATTTTGTCGTATTTGTTTACATATGCTTGCCTAAAGAAGTGGAATACATCCTTAGAGAAATATGCATGAAATCTGACTTCGAAAAGTGTATGTAAACTATCCTTCCTCACTGCATCGAGGGTCTCTTACAAAATGAATACAAACTTAAGCATCCTAACACTAGTGACAGAACGCACCCCTGAGGAAGAAGAGCGCCTAAAGATCCCTGCAATTTCTAACCCTTGTTGGAGGGGTGGGGGTTAAAAACTCTAACCAAAACAGAATTTTGATTTTGTAGATTTAATGGTTAATGTACCTTGAAAAGGACTGTTTACATGAAATGATTTTCAATACTCCAACTAGTACTTAACCTCAGCAAGTGAACCTATGCAAATCCTGGATATTACTGGTAACAGAAATAGACTTTAAAGAACAGAAATGGCTAGGCATGGTTAACTTCAATTTTTTAGTAATAAGTGAACCTAATTGTGTGCAAAACAGTGTCACTGCAAACCTAAACAGGAATTAGTATTGTTATGGGGGTCACACCTACCCCCTTATCCTCATCATCCACCTCCTCATGCTGATCAAACTCGCATGCTTCTGAGGAACTCACCAACCGTAAGGTCTTCAAAAAATCTCGTTCCCTTGGCTAATGAACACAACAGACAGAAAAAGAAGGCACAGCAAAGACACAAGACAGACCACAAATGAAGAGAAGAGTATGAAAAGAACATAATGAAGAGGAGGCATACAAGGCAAAGGAAGTCATGATCACAACATGAAACAATAATAAAACTCAGGGGACCACTGAAGGGGTTAAAAGCGGTTGGCACTAGAAGGGTATAGAACCAAATAAAAAACATTTTGTCTGTTAAGTAGTGTTTTTCCTGATGCAATATTATGATGGTATTCTGCAATATTGTGCCTTACAGAGGCATCATAAGGTGGCACATGGGGTATCTATGGAGATGTAGGGACCTTGTACGCTGTCTTCCAGGCTCGAACATTTCTGCATCAGTAATCCATCCTATACATCTGAATGGGGTTGTTCCTGCAGCATATGCATTGGTTTTTATAAACCCCCATTCAGATGTATTGGATGGGTTTCTGCCAAGGAATTGGGGACAGCTCATGAAATGCACAATATAATATGAGAAGTATTACAAAACATAAAGATATGCTGCGGATGTATATTATGCAGTATGGTACGGCAGTCATTTTTCAACTAAAAATGAAGCAACAGTTGAAAGCCTTGTACTTTTGTGCCATAAAACAAATAATAAAAATAGACTTACCAGGGTATCTCCAGAGAGAACTTCTAATAAAGAGATCAGGTTATGTCCATCTCTCAGATCTTCATATAGATCTCCCACATGCTTCCGTACCTGCAGTAAGATAAAGACACAACATATATAAGTAACTATAATCTTACGACTTTACACTATTATGAGTTATTTTCTTTTTTTAGATCTGCCAATAAGGGACATTAGTTTCGACATCAGTAACATGTTGCAAGCCAGCATAGTGACCTACACGTAACTGTGCGACTGGCACCCTTAGGCTATGTTCACACAGGCGGATAAGCTGCGTAAAAGCACACAGAGTATCCACCCTGGGCGCCGCAGGAAATTCTGGCCAAACAAACGCACCAAGTTGGGGTACAGATTTCGTCTGGAATGTCTACTGTGGAAAACTGCACGTAGAAAAACAAAGTTTAATACTTACACAGCCATGGTGACGCGTCCCTCTGCCATCATGCAGGCCGGCCTCTTGGGATGACGTTTCATCCTATGTGACCGAGGCAGCCTGTGATTGGCTGTAGCGGTCACATGGGATGAAACGTCATCCCAGGAGGCCGGCTTGAACGAAGAAACAGAATTTTGGGTAAATATAAGATTTTGTTTTCTGAGTTGCGTCTTTCGTGGTGGAATCGCTGCTTTTCCGCCGCAAAAAAATGCAACATCTGCTATTTGTTGCGGGTTTTACCCCCCCATTGAAATCAATGGGAAAACCCGCAACAAATAAGCAGCGATTCCGCAAATACTATTTACATGCCGCGGATTAAAAAACGAAACACAGGTCTATTTCTGAGCTTTTTTTCCGCTCAGCAGTTACGCAGCGTGCAGATGAGATTGTGCCGATTAGATGATTGCGGATTTTCTGCAAGAAAGCAGTCCACCAACCATTGCCTGTGACTGTCCCTTAATCGTTGTCTTCCACTGGATATCAGAAGACAATACTGGTAATATAAGAAAATGTGTGACACAGCACATCGAGAAGTAAAATGAGAAAATAAGCAAACACTGGAAATCTTTGCGTATTTTTAGGTGCTTCTTCCCTAAGGCATGTATTTACTAGTATGTGGTACTGGTAAATATTATCAGTGCTATTGATGAAAATAGAAATACGCTGAATATCACTGTCTGACAAAGAAAGGGCTCTTAAATGGAGACTGTCAGGAGTTTTACCCCCCCCCCTGCTAGAACCGCTACTTAGTTAATAGGAAAAGCAGTTTAATGGTCAGTTCACACGCAACGGATTTCGCTTTGGAAAATCCATAGCATAATACAGTAGCAGCAGAGTGGATGGGATTTGAAGAAATTTTATCAACACTCTGCGTAAATGCTGAGTGAAAAAACACTCCGAAATTGACCTGCGGTGCGCATGTCAATTGTAATTGCGTAAATGCTGCTTATTTGTTATGGGTTATCCGCACAGAACCACAGAATTTAGTGGGGAGGTAAAACCGGCAACAAATAACAGATGTTGAATTTTTTTTGCGGCAGAAAAGCAGTGATTCTGCCACAAAAAACGCAACTCAGAAAAATAAAATCTTATACTTACCCAGAATTCTGTGTTTCTTCATCCAGGCCGGCTTCCTGGAATGATGTTTCATACATGCGTCCGCTGCAGCCAATCACAGCCTGCAGCGGTCACATGGGATAAAACATCATCCCAGGGGGCCCGCCTGCAGAGGGATGCGTTGCCATGGGCGGATACGCTGTATACTTTTACGCAGCGTATCCTCTCTGTGTGAACATAGCCTAAGGGTACCAGTCGGACGGTTACGTGTAGTGCACAATGCTGGCTTGCAGCCTATTAGTTATGCCCATATTATTAGATCAGATGGGATGCCCAGCACCTGCTAAGTGTACCACTGTAATGTCCGTGGCTGCGGGCTGTCAGCTCCAATCCCCTCCTGATAGCCGCAGCCACGAGTCAGCAAGCGCTGGCCCCAAGCTTCTCCTCAGGAGACGCCAGTGCCCGCTTCCACTCGCCTTAGCCGGATCCCGTAGAGTGCGCCCGCAAACTCATGCCCGCTCTTAAAGTGGCATCACGTGTACCGGACTTTTGATTAACTTTGACCCGTGAGTACCCTGGACTATAAGAGGGGTCCAGCCCCCTGCTTCTATGCCTGAGCGTTGTTGATGTTTCCTAGTATGTCTATGTGATGGCCTCCTAGTGTGTTTCCTGTTCCTGTACCTGTTCCAGTTCCTTGCATTCCATACCATCCTGGTCTAGCACTGAGCTGTGCCAAAGTCGTGTCGTGCTGTATCCCACGTCTGACCTGCTTCACCTCGCCTGACGTCTACCTGCTGCCTAGTCTAAGCCGAGCCTGCCCTGCTGATGTCCGAGCTGCCACAGGTACCTATACGAACTATAGACATTCACCTGCGCCATGTTGGCCAGCTGCCTTACCGCCAAGGTGGTACAGCCCAGTGGGTCCACAGACCCTTCGTGACAGCCACATTAAGTACTGACACCCCTTTCTTAGTCTTTGCATAGCTGGTTAAAAGAAGTTTGAATTGCCCACACGCCAGTCAGGGGAGGGTTTACAGCACTGAATGCAGGATACCTATCGGTTTGGCACACACTTGCCAGCTCATTTGCATGCAGCACATGGGCGATTAAACTACTATTTACCAGTTATGCACGGACTAAGATTGGCAATATAGGTGTGTTTATACTGCTTTTCCCATTAGGTAACTACCAGTGTTAGCGGTTGGGGGGGTCAAAACTGTCAATAAACTCCATTAAAGTCCTCCCCCACAAAGGCTTTATTGTTGCGTTTAAAATGCATTTTAAAAACAGGCCTACAGTTTGAAGTGTTTTCTGGTGTTATTTCCATATGTTTTTTGTGGCATTTTTTAATATGTGTCTCTTGTACAGGGGTTTTGACAGGAATTTTTTAAGTGCCATTGAGAGCCTATGGAGAAAAAGTGCCTGGAAAAAAAGTCATACCTTCTACATGCTGCATTTTGATGAAAATGCCACTGACCCCGAAGAAAACCCTAAAATGCCACAAACTCAAACTCTGTGTATGTTGACATTCTCATATTGTGGTATAGAAGTTTAACTAACATCTGGCTGCTTCAAAAAAACACCACCAAAAAAGCGGTTAAACGCTTTGTATGAAACTGGCTGTACCGCATATCTGACTTGACAGTCTGTGTTGTAAACAAGAATGTGATGTATTTGTTGCACCTACTTCAATTTACAGACCAAAAAAGTCCAGAATTAACATCCATTCAAGTTTATGGAAGACCACTGGAATTCCCGGACCATCGTGTCAAGGGTAATGAAATTTTACTGTATATCACTAGTGTAGGGTTTGTAGACAGCAGGGTTGAATCCTATCAATCCTACAAAATAAGGCTCTGGCAGGCAAAGTATAGCAAAATTTCAATCTTTTATTAATACATCAAGAAAATAATCATAAAACAAGTTAAAAGACAGAGCATCACATACACTTACGGTATGTTCACACGCAGTGTTTTCAGGCATAAACGCCTCGATAAATACCTGAAAAAATGGATGCTGAACGCCTGCAAACATCTGGCCATTGATTTCAATGCGTTTCATTTAGGGTATGTCCACACGCAAACTCAAAAACGTCTGAAAATACGGAGCTGTTTTCAAGGGAAAACAGCTCCTGATTTTCAGACGTTTTTTAAGCCACTCGCGATTTTAACTGCCGAGTAAAAAAACGGCCCGTCGGAACAGAACGTCGTTTTCCCATTGAAATCAATGCGCAGATTTTTCGGCCATGTGAGCATACCCTTAGACGGGGCATTTTTTTACGAGGCCGTTTAAAAAAAACGCCCTGTAAAAAGAAGTAGGATGTCACTTCTTGAGCCGTTTTTGGAGCTGTTTTTCACTGTGTCAAGAGAAAAACAGATCCAAAAACGTCTCCAAATAACGGCTGAAAAAAAAAAAAGCTCTGTCATTTTCAGCCGTTTTTGACTTTGCGTGTGAACATACCCTAAAGCAGACTGACGACACAGTTCATCAAAAAAAAGTCTTAACATATAGTGGATAAGTGCTTGAACATGATATAGAGGAGCCTAAATGTATAAATAGCACCAAAGCAGTATAAAATCAAGGGAACAAACCATCCCCATAAGAGGTATAGGCTAACACCGGCAATAGGGAGAAAGTAACAGCGAAACGTGCGTCAGGTTCGGTCAACAGCCTGGTCTGTATTAGTTAGGGTATGTTCACACGCTTAACCAAAAACGTCTGAAAATATGGAGCAGTTTTCAAGGGAAAACAGCTTCTGATTTTCAGGTGTTTTTTAATCAAACTAGCGATTTTCGCAGCATTTTTGGAGCTGTTTTTCTGTAGAGTCAATGAAAAACGGCTCCAAAAACGTCCCAAGAAGTGACATGCACTTCTTTTTCACAGGCATATTTTTACGTGCCGTTTTTAGAAAAACGAGGCATAAAAAAACGCCCCGTCGGAACAGAACGCCGTATTTCCCATTGAAATCTATGCGCAGATGTTTAGATGTTTCTGCTTCCGATTTTTCAGCCATTTTTTGGGACGTTTACGGCCCAAAAAACACTGCGTGTGCACATACCCTTACACTTTCCTTACAATTTGCTCTATTTAGGTATTCCTTATTGCCCATGTTACCCTATACCTCTTATCTCTCCCCCATTTATCAATAGGCACATGACCTGTTGTTAAATGTGGGGCATGGTAAAACAATGTCAGGTCAGACTTGCCGTGCATGTTCCACCACTTTTCTAATACATTAAAATTTCACTGGTGGAGATATCAACTTTTCCAAACATTTTACAGGGGCATTTCCATAGCTTCTTTCCATGACGAGTACGAGGACAATACAAGCACATGCACTTGAAGTACTGAGAACAGAAGAAATCATGTTTATTTGTGTAACTCCAAGTAACTGTATAAAAATGTTTGCCTTTGTACTTTATAAACAAGCAGTTAATAATAATAAATAAAAACACACATCAAAGATCACTTTCCTGCTGCTATATAAAATGCAGGAAAAAACTGAAGCTACAAAGAAGGTCGTGGTAGGCCACATCATTACAAGACATAGGTAGCCGAACCTCGAGGATCCAACACTTCTTATACTATGCTTTAAAGGGTTTCTAAACTTTCAGAAAACGTATGACATGTCATAGTGACATTTCGGAAGTTTTGATCGGTGGGGGTCCGAGCACCGAGACCCCCACTGTTCGGTAAAGCGAAGCGGCAGAAGCGATTGGGTGAGCGATGAGCCACTTGATTTCTGATCGGCTTTTCCGATGTAACGGCGTACGGACTCAATAGAAAGTCTATACACCGTTACATCAGCTTTCCGAGGAAAGCTGATCAGAAATGGAGCGGCTCAGCGCTCACGTGAGCGCATCTGCCACTTTGTTTTAGCGATCGGCGGGGATATTAGTGCTCGGACAACCACCGATCAAAACTTCTGACATGTCACTATGACATGTCAGAAGTTTTCTGAAAGTTTAGAAAACCCTTTAAGCAGCATGTAGAAATTGTCTGGAGCTGTAAATAAACAACCATTTAATGTGGAAATACTTGCAAGAAATCTTTCCTCTTATGATTCACATTTGATGATATCATGATCTGGTTGTTGCTATGGTCACACAGACACAAAAACACATTTGTTTTGTAATATCTATATAACAATTATCTAGAGGTTTCTAAACTTTATTAATACACAAGTTCATGTTCTGCTGCTGAATTCCACTGCGGACTGAAAGAAGCGGAATTCAACAGCAATTCCGCCACGTCTGAATGTGCCCTTATACAAGCTGGCCTACAGTGCAGTATTTACGGTCAGTAAATACTGCACAGAGAAGCTGCGGAGTGTCATCCACATTTACTCGGACCGTGCTCACAGTAATAAGTAAAGGAGCACGATACGTAAATGCGAATCTTATTTCATTGCCTCTCATTTCGGGAAGGTGTTCGTGGCTGATAGAAATGAATGTATCAGTATTTTATCTGCAATTACGGATCCGTAATTGTTCATAAAAACTACGGCCGTGTGCATGGGGCCTCAGTTGTACAAATTTTTTGATACAATCAGGTGCCAGAAGTACCTAACTACTGGCCTCAATCTATGTAATGTTATTTATGGAAGTGTACAGTATACTGTTAAAAAGGGTCTTCCCAAATTTGCGTCTACAAGCGATATTGATAAATGGGTCATGTGGCTGGGTTCACACTTCATGGCCATAATGGGGTTTTTTCTGCGAATCGTGGCAAATGTTTGCTGTTTTTCCCAAATTTTGTTAATATCACAGCAAAGAGGTGTATTTCGCCATGAATTACAACAAAAAACGCAATTTGACTGCAACGAGAAAACCCAGCCTAATACCTTCATAGCAAAGCTATAATAAAATTAGTTTTATCAAAAGAGCACATGTAAGATGCAAGACAACACCGTTGTGTAAACTATGTTTATGTGTATGTATATACACTACCATAATGGCTACAGATGCCTGAGACATGAATATTAAGGCTGGGTTCACACGACCTATCTTCATACGTAAACGAGGCGTATTATGCCTCGTTTTACGTCTGAAAATAAGGCTACAATACGTCGGCAAACATCTGCCCATTCATTTTAATGGGTTTGCAGATGTACTGTGCCGACGACCTGTCATTTACGCGTCGCCGTTTGACAGCTGTCAAACGACGACGCGTAAAATGACTGCCTCGTCAAAGAAGTGCAGGACACTTCTTTCAGACGTAATTTGAGCCATTCTTCATTGAAGTCAATGAAGAGCAGCTCAAGATTACGAGCGTCAAAGACGCCTCGCAAAATGCGAGGAGGAGCTTTTACGTCTGAAACGACGCAGCTGTTTTCTCCTGAAAACAGTCTGTCTTTTCAGACGTAAAAGGTAGCTAGCGTGTGCACATACCCTAAAGGGCCAGCTCACAATTACTACATCACTGATTTATAGCTATATAATGACCATTGCTTCTGTCAGACTTTTGTAAAATCTAAATTGCTGTAACCTATTCCATCTTGATAGCTCAGAGAGAATAATGAGGCAATAAAACGGGAAAATGTTTCCCCCTTTGTCATGTATCTGAGGCAGGGGTGGGATTGGGGCGGTTCGCAGAACCGGGTGAAGCGGGAAGCCAGTCCCCTGTACTCAATTGTATTTGTGTCCTTAGGACGTGAATACAATTGACTTCACTAGCGCTGCCCTGGCAAGGCACATGATGCCTCGCCATTTGGCGCTTTAGTGATGACGTCATCGCGTTGCTGCATCATTCCGCTGGAGGAGGACTTGTGCCGCTGGAGGACGGAGCGGGCTATACAGGGAACAGTAACTACAAAACTACAGAGCTATATATAGGGAACATAAACTACAATGGACAATACATAGGTAACAGTAACTACAGGGGACTATATAGGGAACAGTAGCTACAGGGGAATATATAGGGAACAGTAGCTACAGGGGACAATACATAGGTAACAGTAACTACAGGGGACTATATAGGGAACAGTAGCTACAGGGGACAATACATAGGTAACAGTAACTACAGGGGACTATATAGGTAACAGTAGCTACAGGGGAATATATAGGGAACAGTAGCTACAGGGGAATATATAGGAAACAGTAACTACAGGGGACTATATAGGGAACAGTAACTACAGGAGACTATATAGGGAACAGTAACTACAGGGGACTATATAGGGAACAGTAACTACAGGAGACTATAGGGAACACTAACTACAGGGGACAATACATAGGTAACAGTAAATACATGTGACTATATAGGGAACAGTAACTACAGGGGAAAATACATAGGAATACTACAGGGGACTATATAGGGAACAGTAACAATACATAGGTAACTAACTACAGGGGACTATATGGGGAACAGTAACTACAGGGGACTATATAGGAAACAGTAACTACAGAGGACTATATAGGGAATTAACTACAGGGGACTATATAGGGAACAGTAACTACAGGGGACTATATAGGGAATAGTAACTACAGGGTAAAATACATAGGTAACAGTAACTACAGAGGGCTATATAGGGAACAGTAACTACAGGGGACTATAGGGAACACTAACTACAGGGGACTATATAGGAAACAGTAACTACAGGGGACTATATAGGGAACACTGACTACAGGGGACTATATTGGGAACACTAACTACAGGGGACTATAGGGAACACCAACTACAGGGGACTATAGGGAACACTAACTACAGGGGACAATACATAGTTAACAGTATCTACAGGGGACTATAGGGAATAGTAACTACAGGGGACTATATAAGGAACTAACTACAGGGGACTATAGGGAACACTAACTACAGGGGACTATATAGGGAAAAGTAACTACAGGGGACTATACAGGGAACTAACTACATGGGACTATATAGGGAACACTAACTACATGGGACTATATAGGGAACACTGACTACAGGGGACTATATTGTGAACACTAACTACAGGGGACTATATTGTGAACATTAACTACAGGGGACTATATTGGGAACACTAACTACAGGGGACTATATAGGGGCCCTTATCTACAGGGAGCACCACAGGGGGCTCTATCTACAGGGAACACCACAGGGGGCTCTATATACAGGGAATGCCACAGGGGGCTCTATCTACAGGGAATGCCACAGGGGGCTCTATCTACAGGGAATGCCACAGGGGGCTCTATCTACAGGGAATGCCACAGGGGGCTCTATCTACAGGGAATGCCACAGGGGGCTCTATCTACAGGGAACGCCACAGGGGGCTCTATCTACAGGGAACGCCACAGGGGGCCCTGTTTAATATATATATATATATATATATATATAATGAGCTTGGTTCTGGTGCTGTTTACTAGTCCGTCTCAATGAATTAGAATATCATCAAAAAGTCAATTTATTTCAATAATTCAATTCAAAAAGTGAAACTCATATATTATATAGATTCATTACACAAAGAGTGATCTATTTCCAGCATTTTTTTTCTTTTAATGTTGATGATTATGGGAACAGTTACTGAAAACCCAAAATTTTGTGTCTCAGAAAATCTGAATAATATATAAGCCCAATTTAAAAAATTCTTTTTAATACCGAAATGTCGTCCTACTGTAAAGTATGTCCAGTATATGCACACAATACTTGGTCGGGGCATGAATTACTGCATCAATGTGGTGTGGCATGGAGGTGATCAGCCTGTGGCACTGCTGAGGTGTTATCAATGCGGCGTGGCATGGAGGCGATCAGCCTGTGGCACTGCTGAGCTGTTATGGAAGCCCAGGTTACTTCATCACTGACTGTGGAAACTTCACAAAGTAAATTTTGCATTTCATTTGGAAATCTCGGTCCCAGAGTCTGGAGGATGAGTGGAGAGGCATCAATCCAAGTTGCTTGTGGTCCAGTGTGAAGTTTCCACAGTCAGTGATGGTTTGGAGAGCCATGTCATCTGCTGGTGTTGGTCCACTGTGTTATATCAAGTCCAGAGTCAACGCAGCGTCTAGCAGGACATTTCACAGCACTTCATGCTTCCTTCTGCTGAAAAGCTTTATGGAGATGCTGATTTCATTTTCCAGCAGGATTTGGCACCTGCCCACACTGCCAAAAGTACCAATACCTGGTTTAATAACCACAGTATCACTGTGCTTGATTGGCCAGCAAACTCACCTGACCTAAACCCCACAGAGAATCTATAGGGTATTGTCAAGAGGAAGATGAGACACCAGACCCAACAATGCAGGCGAGCTGAAGGCCACTATCAAAGCAACCTGGGCTTCCATAACACCTCAGCAGTGCCACAGGCTGATCGCCACCATGCCACGCTGCATTGATGCAGTAATTCATGCAAAAGGAGCACCGACCAAGTATTGAGGGCAGATACTGGACATACTTCTTAGTAGGACAACATTTCGGTATTCAAAATCTTTTTTTGAAATTGGGCTTATATAATATTTACATTTTCTGAGTGACTTAAATTTTGGGTTTTCATGAACTGTTACCATAATCATCAACATTACAAGAATAAAATGCTGGAAATAGATCACTCTTTGTGTAATGAATCTATATAATGAATATATGAATATATTGAATTGAATTACTGAAATCAATTAACTTTTGATTATATTCTAATTCATTGAGGACTAGTATATATACTGAGCTTTCTTCTGGTGTTGTATATATGTACTGAGCTTGGTTTTGGTGCTGTATATATGTACTGAGCTTTGTTCTGTTGTTGCATTTATGTATTGAGCTTTGTTCTGGTGTTGTATATATGTACTGAGCTTTGTTCTGGTGTTGTATATATGTACTGCGCTTGGTTCTGATGCTGTATATAAGTTCCTTACTTTGTTCTGGTGCTGTATATATGTACTGAGCTTGGTTCTGGTGTTGTATTTATGTACTGAACTTGGTTCTGGTGTTGTATTTATGTACTGAACTTGGTTCTGGTGTTGTATTTATGTACTGAACTTGGTTCTGGTGTTGTATTTATGTGCTGAGCTTTGTTCTGGTGTTGTATTTATGTACTGAGCTTGGTGCTGGTGTTGTATTTATGTACTTAGCTTGGTTCTGGTGCTTTATATATGTACTGAGCTTTGTTCTGGTGTAGTATATATGTACTGAGCTTGGTTCTGGTGCTGTATATATGTACTGAGATTTGTTCTGGTGCTGTATGTATGTACTGAACTTGGTTCTGGTGTTGTATTTAGGTACTAAGCTTGGTTTTGGTGTTGTATATATGTACTGAGCTTTGTTCTGGTGCTGTATATATGTACTAATCTTGGTTCTGGTGCTGTATTTATGTACTGAGCTTGGTTCTGGTGCTGTATTTATGTACTGAGCTTGGTTCTGGTGTTGTACATATGTACTGAGCTTGGTTCTGGTGTTCTGTGCATTAGCCGGGAGAGTTGTCGCAGCTTACTGCGCATGCCGCACTGTCCTCCACCCTTCTCATGTGCACAGCCTAACTAAATGGGCTGAGCACGCTTAGCATATTGAATGTGCGCATATAGGCCTATACGTAATGGGTGAGTTTAATATAATGTGTGGGTAGGTCTGTACTCTTATGTAATTATATACATAGTGTGGAAATCTACACTAAAGCATTCTGGACAGGGAATTTCTTTATTTAGAGTCCACTTTAATGTAGGGGGTATTTGGAATATCGTAAATGTTTTATTTTATTATTAGAATGATTTTCAATGGCGCGATATACCGCAAAACACTGTGACCCCCCGCGGCGCGTATGTCTTCGTCTGAGAAACAGAGCCTCAGATCAGGGGTGGGATTAAAATTTCCCTGTTGTTAAAAATTTTAATCCCACCCCTGATCTGAGGCTCTGTTCACATTAGAGCCATGACTTCCTGTATTTTTATTTTTAATGGCAAGAATATTGCACATTATACAGGCTTTGTGCTCTCTGTATTTATTTATACACTATGGGGGGGAATCCATACGCCAGTCTTAATATAAAGATTGCTGGTGTAAGACGCACTTAATTTATTGAGACGCACGCCTCTTAATAAGTTGGCCGTCCGTGCATCTGAAAGGAAACGAGATTGCATATATTTCCGCTATAAATTACGCCAGTTTTCGGAGTAAATTATAGTAAAGTCAGGCAGTGACAGGCCACTCCCCTTATACTAAGCCCAGTCCAGTATTTGGAAAAGTGGCAAAGGCAGCGTAAGAGGACAAAAATTTCGACTTTTCTATGCCAGAAATCTGGCATAAAGTGCTTCATAAATCTGCCCCCTATTACTTCTACATTGTAGCACCAAGGAGCTGTTATCTGAATGACCTACTTTTTTTTTTTTTCTACTCTTGGAAATGTGTCAGCCATATTCTAATTATATTTCCTTACATAGGTGTCAGCTGGCAGGTACCACGTCATGCTCCAGTTATTCTGCACCCAGAGTATGAATGATTTAGGTTACATGCACACGTTGCATATTTTGCTGCGGAAAATACGCAGCAAAACCGCAAGAAATTTGCAGCAAAAAAAAACACATAATACACAATGTGTATTACATGCCGTTTTGTCACGCGTATTTGCGTGCGGCAAAACTGCAGCGTAATACAGTACCAGCATAAGCAATGAGATTACAGGGAATCTCATGTCCACGCTGTTGTATTTTCCGGGATGTAAATTGACCCATGGTGCGTATTTTCAAAACCTCGGCATGACAATTTATACCGCGATTCCGCTTGTGAATTCTATCTTCCTAGTTATGGAAAAATAAGCCGTGAAACCCACAGCATGAAAATGCAGCGATTTCCACAGCAAAACGTAAAAATCGCACCGAAAATATGCATCATAAAACGCACCTTCAGGTGCGTTTTTTTTGCTGCAAATTTCTTGCGGTTTCGCTGCGTATTTTCCACAGCAAAATACGCAACTTGTGCATGTAGCCTCAAAGATGTTTTCCACATTCATATAGTTTTGTTCGATAATGTCAAATTGTGAGAATTTGTTAATAGACATTCAAGGTCAGATATATAAACAGATGGAGCGGGCTGCACAGGCGGGTACTGTAGTGATAATGGGAGATTTTAATTTCCGGGATATTAATTGGTGTCATGGTTCGGCTTCAACTGCAAAGGGGAGACATTTCCTCAACCTGTTGCAGGAAAATTTTATGGGCCAGTTTGTGGAAGACCCGACTAGAGGTGAAGCTCTGTTGGATCTGGTCATTTCTAATAATGCAGATCTTGTTGGGAATGTCAATGTTCGTGAAAACCTCGGTAACAGTGATCATAATATAGTTACATTTTACCTATACTGTAAAAAACAAACGCAGGCTGGGAGGGCAAAAACATTTAATTTTAAGAAAGCCAATTTCCCCAGGATGAGGGCTGCAATTCAGGATATAGACTGGGAAGAACTAATGTCAAATAATGGAACAAATGATAAATGGGAGATTTTCAAATCTACTTTGAGTTATTATAGTGCAAAATTTATTCCTACAGGTAATAAGTATAAACGACTCAAATTAAACCCCACATGGCTTACACCTTCTGTGAAAGGGGCAATACATGACAAAAAAAGGGCATTTAAAAAATACAAATCTGAGGGTACAGCTGTAGCCTTTGTAAAATATAAAGAGCTTAATAAAATCTGTAAAAATGTAATAAAATTAGCAAAAATACAAAATGAAAGGCAGGTGGCCAAGGATAGTAAAACAAATCCTAAAAAATTCTTCAAGCATATAAATGCAAAAAAGCCAAGGTCTGAACATGTAGGACCCCTAGATAATGGTAATGGGGAGTTGATCACAGGGGATCAAGAGAAGGCAGAGTTACTAAATGGGTTCTTTAGCTCTGTATATACAACAGAAGAAAGAGCAGCTGATGTAGCCGGTGCCAGTGCTGTTAATATATCAGTTGATATACTGAATTGGATGAATGTAGAGATGGTCCAAGCTAAATTAAATAAAATAAATGTGCACAAGGCTCCGGGACCAGATGGGTTACACCCTAGAATTCTTAAAGAGCTTAGTTCAGTTATTTCTGTCCCCCTTTTCATAATATTCAGAGAATCTCTAGTGACAGGTATAGTGCCAAGGGACTGGCGCAGCGCAAATGTGGTGCCGATTTTCAAAAAGGGCTCTAGGTCTTCCCCGGGTAATTATAGACCAGTAAGCTTAACATCCATCGTGGGGAAAATGTTTGAGGGGCTATTGAGGGACTATATACAGGATTATGTGACAATAAATAGCATTATAAGTGACAGCCAGCACGGTTTTACTAAGGACAGAAGTTGTCAAACTAACCTAATCTGTTTTTATGAAGAGGTGAGCAGAAGTCTAGACAGAGGGGCCGCTGTGGATTTAGTGTTTTTGGACTTTGCAAAGGCATTTGACACTGTCCCCCATAGACGCCTAATGGGTAAATTAAGGACTATAGGTTTAGAAAATATAGTTTGTAATTGGATTGAGAATTGGCTCAAGGACCGTATCCAGAGGGTTGTGGTCAATGATTCCTTCTCTGAATGGTCCCCGGTTATAAGTGGTGTACCCCAGGGTTCAGTGCTGGGACCACTATTATTCAACTTATTTATTAATGATATAGAGGAAGGGATTAATAGCACTATTTCTATTTTTGCAGATGACACCAAGCTATGTAATATAGTTCAGACTATGGAAGATGTTCATGAATTACAGGCAGATTTAAACAAACTAAGTGTTTGGGCGTCCACTTGGCAAATGAAGTTTAATGTAGATAAATGTAAAGTTATGCATCTTGGTACCAACAACCTGCATGCATCATATGTCCTAGGGGGCGCTACACTGGCGGATTCACTTGTTGAGAAGGATCTGGGTGTACTTGTAAATCATAAACTCAATAACAGCATGCAGTGTCAATCAGCTGCTTCAAAGGCCAGCAGGATATTGTCGTGTATTAAAAGAGGCATGGACTCGCGGGACAGGGATGTAATAATGCCACTTTACAAAGCATTAGTGAGGCC
The DNA here is from genome assembly GCF_050947455.1 of Rhinoderma darwinii. Taxonomy (NCBI): domain Eukaryota; kingdom Metazoa; phylum Chordata; class Amphibia; order Anura; family Rhinodermatidae; genus Rhinoderma; species Rhinoderma darwinii. The sequence goes on from NC_134690.1 coordinate 185,492,752, forward strand.
TCATCTAGAATATGCAGTTCAGTTCTGGGCTCCAGTTCATAGAAAGGATGCCCTGGAGTTGGAAAAAATACAAAGAAGAGCAACGAAGCTAATAAGGGGCATGGAGAATTTAAGTTATGAGGAAAGATTGAAAGAATTAAACCTATTTAGCCTTGAAAAAAGACGACTAAGGGGGGACATGATTAACTTATATAAATATATTAATGGCACATACAAAAAATATGGTGAAATCCTGTTCCTTGTAAAACCCCCTCAAAAAACAAGGGGGCACTCCCTCCGTCTGGAGAAAAAAAGGTTCAAGCTGCAGAGGCGACAAGGCTTCTTTACAGTGAGAACTGTGAATTTATGGAATAGCCTACCGCAGGAGCTGGTCACAGCAGGGACAGTAGATGGCTTTAAAAAAGGGTTAGATAATTTCCTAGAACAAAAAAATATTAGCTCCTATGTGTAGAAATTTTTCCTTCCCTTTTCCCTTCCCTTGGTTGAACTTGATGGACATGTGTCTTTTTTCAGCCGTACTAACTATGTAACTATGTAACTATGTAAGGGAAACCAATATATCTAACAGGTAGGGATTTTATTGGCTTGACCAAAACTGAATTGATTAAATATTAAGACATAAAGCTCTGTTCAGATTAATATCCAGTAAGAGACACCCACTACTTCTATTTATGTACATTACATTCATGGTAGGGTTACCCCCTGCTATTGGAAAATGCTGGCGACATAACAAGTTAGAAACGCTCATTTGTTCATGTCTAAGCAGTATACAAGACTGTCAGCCTAACATGCTATTAAAGATTATGTTCTTTTTTCCAGTCCATGACTAGTCTCTGCTTGATTCTGTCTAATTTAAAACATATATTTGCAAAGAGCCAGCTTGGCAATGCATACCAAGTCTTAAGGCCCTATTAGATGGAGCGATTATCGGACTAATTTACGTATAATCGTTTGAATGTAAAAGATAATCGCCACATATAATAGAAGGAGATTAAATTGATGTCCTATCCTCAGGACAGACCATCAATATCTGAAGAGTGCTGGTCCGATTCTCTAAACCCCAGCCGCTCAAGTGTTTTGAAGGGGTGGCGGGACTCTGCTAAGCGGTGCTTCCCCTTCATCGCTAACGCTGCTCCACACTGTAAAACACTGTCTCAGTAGTGACATCTGGCCACAGCATTTTTTGGCAAAAAATGCAACAAGATAACCTCTTTTTAAAAGACTGCCCCAGAAATCAGATGATCTCCACCATCCACCTCCTGAGAGCCCCGGCAGTCAGCTAATATCACCAGGGTTAGCCACACATTTTCCCTGTAGTTGCAAGAGATATGTATTATTTTATGGCCATGCAACCTTACAATAAATATATGGCAGGGCCAAGTTTTCTAAACACCTTTTATTAGCGGATCTCTGTTTTAGCTAATAGAGGGGGGATCCCATGAAAGGGATCCCCTTCTATGACATCTATGTGCCCTTTAAGGGAATATGGATAATTTTTTTTTGTACAACCCCTTTAAAATCTATCTAATAATTATATGTAAGCAGACTGAACTGTTTCTAATATCTTAGGCCCCATGCACACGACCGTAAAAACGCCCGGAATTATGGGCCCATAGACTTCTGTTGGCCACGGGTACCTTCCCGTTTGCGTACGGGAAGGTGCCCGGGCCGTTGAAAAATATAGAACATGTCCTATTTCAGGCCGTAATTACGGCACGTGCAGGCCCATAGATGTCTATGGGGCTCCCGTAAATTACGGGTGGCTACGTGTGTGCACCCGTAATTACGGGAGAGTTGCTAGGCGACGTCCGGAGATTTCAATTTTTGAATAAAGAGAAGCAAAGAAAATGGTGTCTGAGCGATCATGTGACCATTTTAAGGAGTTTGGATACGATTGTGACATAATTTACGGCCCCCCTTTTTTTACGGGTCCGTAAATAAGGGTGGAATACGGGTTAAAAACGTGTGACAAAGGACCCGTATTTACAGGAGGGAAAAAATACATGTGCATGGGGCCTTATTTATAAGTTGAAGTTATAGGTCAAAAGCCTGAGGCTGTACTACTGAAATATTCTGAAGATAAATCACCTTCTGAGTTCAGGAGCAGTGTTTTCATGGTGATCTTGTCTGGATTCAAATTACCATCAGTGAACATGCATATTTATTTCAATGCTGCTAGACAATCCTAACGGCAGCTTACCTCCAAAAGAACAAAGAATTGTGCATGCTGGAATCATACAAACGTGATCCGCATTTCCCATGACATCTGCCATTGAGACAGTCAGCAGAAACTCATGTGCATTAGACTGTTGGCAGCGTAATTCTTTTAGTACAAAATGTATAGCAAAGGAGACTTTTATATATTTATTCTGGTAGGTCTCATTTACTGTGCATCAGGTATTCATGTGCTAATGAGCTAAGCTGTCTCGGGTATTCACACAAGCCATAAAAAGAATAAAAATAAAGCCATAATAAGGTCATTCAGAAGCAGCTAGCCTGCTTGTTGGCAGTTTCCAGATAGCAACAGATTTTTTCCTACCCTAAAAACAGCTAAAAACATAAGAATTTAAATTGAGCCAGAAATCTGGCGTACACGCTGTGCGTTACATTTAGTAACTGTTTAGACTTTTTTCAAAACGCTCAACAAGGTAAAGTGGCTTAGCCGGAAAAGGGTGTGGTCCAGTAAAAAGGTGTGTGTCTTAAATGTGACACTATGCGCAAAATTGTGCCAAAATTTTGGCATAAAAAACTGCCATAAATAAAGCAAACCAAAAGGTGGCAAAACAAATAGAAAAAAGTCTAGCATGTCTAGCTAGATGTGCCAAATTTATCATCCAGAGTGACACATTTTCTGACTGCCTTGTCTAAGTTTACGTTGTCTAAATCTCGTTGCCGATAATTGTCCTGTGTAAAAAGGGCAGCGATCACGATCATCTGCTGGTCGTATAGTTTTTAAAAAGTAAAAGATTATCGTTGTCGGCAGCACATCTCCCTGCCGACATGATAATAATGTATGGGGACGAGCGATCGGAGTAACGACCGCTCGTCCACAGCCATAGCTCCGTGTGACAGGAGCAAATTAGCGATGATCAACGATGTCTCGTCGATTGGCGCTCGCTGCAACGGCCGAGTCTCGGCTGATGTAAAAGGGCCTTTAGACAGCATTAGTTAATCTGCCCCAGTATGTGTACAGTCACTCACCTTCATGAGGTGCTGGTTAATCCATTTGGTAAACGTCTTCTTTTGTACTTTGTCTCTTTCATCTGAAAATACAAAGCAAAATGATTTAACATTTGATGGAAGGAAAATAAAATGGATAAAAAAAACATTGGGAGGAAGTAGTGGGATATTATGTGGAAAAGGTCAGGAAAATACGTTTAATAAAAAGGAGCATACAAATAAAAACTTAGGTGGAATTTATTAAGACTAGCATTTCGGCGCTGGGGCAAGATGCACCCAATTAGAAGGCGCGTTGCTTAATAAATTAGGTGCATCTTTGGCCTTCCATGTGCCAGAAAGTCAAAATTACGCCAACTCATAGTGTATTTGTCAGACTGTAGAAGGCCCAGCCCCTTGTTCTAAGCCCCAACTACTTTGTTATAAAGTGCAACAAGAGCAAATACCACAAAAGTTGAAACGTTTTGCGCAAATTGCTATTTTTGCCGCATTTGTGCCTTTTCTACCCCAGAAAACTGGTGCAGAATGATTGATAAATGACCCCATTGACTTCTACATACGCAACCTTGTTCCAATGGAATTGTGCTGTTTTAGATTTCCATTTCATCCCTCGTAGAGCACGAAAATAGAAATAATTTAATGTTCTGTATTTTTGTTTTTTTAAAGGGAACCTGTCACATTCATCATGCTGCTCTATCTACAACTGCATTTTATAGAGCAGGTGGAGCTGAACAGATTCATATGTAGTGTTGTGGAAATAGATTCAGGATAATATTTTTTTTTATCCATTTAAATCCCTGTTCATTCTGGGCTCAAGAGTCCAATGGGCGGTCCTAGTCAGTGATTGGTAGCCTTTACTGCATGAGTGTGCATACAACGATAGCTGTCATCCACTGAGTAAGACCGCCCACTGGACTCTTAATCCCAGAATGTTCAGGGATTTAAATGGAAGAAAAGTTATACAGAATCTTTATATCAATCTGCTCAGCTCCTCCTGCTCTATAACATGCTGCCTGCAGATTGGACTGCATGTTCAACGTGACAAATTCCCTTTAACTGTGGAGGGAAGATTACATAAGGGATGCAAAATATAAATACATGCTCTTGTTTTGTAGCAGTAAGATGAATAGGTTACTGGCTCCATACTTTCATTGTGGTAGGGTGTTCCATTCCATTGCAGTGGTACAGATTGTGAACTACCTATGTCGGCGGTCCTTCCACCGCGAGCTCTCACCTATAAGGACTATCGCTGCTACATCAGTCATATTGCTAATTGTATTTCTTTAAGGACGAAATGGTCTTTAATGACTATAATGACAACAGGCTACAGAGAAGCCAGATAAATAGTGTTTACTGAAACAATATCCTCATAAAGCCATGAGCGGTACATGCAGTATACAGTCTGTGCTAAACAGGGTATAGAAAATAGAAGCACTAAATAACAAGCAGCATAAAGGCCGAGCCTGGCACATACTGACCCATACAACACATGAGTGTTACCAGCACTGCATTCAGATCCTGTTCACTACTATGCAGATGACACATCGTCCTTCCTTGCCTTCTTGATGCCAAATTAAAGTAGATTTAGCTTTTGAAGTAGGAAGGAAAATTCAGTGACGATAAAAACTCCGCCTGCCAGCAACACCCATAAAAAAAACCTAACACAGTCACACACCAGCAAAAGCTTCAGTGGATCATTTCTAGTTATACCACTGTATAGCACAGACGTCTGTATTCACATATGAGGTTTTACCGCACTGACAGGCAATTGAGAAATACATCATTTCATAGTAAGCAGAATTTCCTAAAAAAAATCCACTACACTAACCACAAGCAAGAAAAAAGCAAGTTGGTGGTTTACAACGTAAAATGAGTAACTGGAGATTAAAAGGAGTTTAACTTTATATTTCACCAAATAAGGTCAGTTCTACGTGCTCAAGGGGAAAAGGATACGTAGTAAAAGCTGGGACGTACGTGGGGGAGAAGGGGCAACATAGCAAAATGCTGTAGAGGAGCATTGCACCGGTTCATACTTCGCATTGGAAAGGTAGGGGGAGATTTGAGCCCACCAAACTGCTGACAAAAAGCTAAGTAGGTCCTGTGGAGTCACGTTTAAGGGTACGTATACACACAGCGGAAATACTGCGGAATTGATGTCTAGATATTTCATGCAGAAATTCTGCAGCGTTTCCGCAAGATAATTGAAAAATCCTGCAGATTGAGACTCTGCACCCCAGTTTCCGCACGTGTTATCTGCGTGTCTTTTCTGCAGTGTGTGGATGAGATTCGTTCAAGCCTCATCCACTTTGCTGCTGCTCCTGTAATACACTGCAAAATATCAGCACAGAAAATCTGGATGGAAATTCCGCAGTGTTTATGCTGTGAATAGAAGTACCCTATAGGGATATTCCCATAATCATCAATTGTCACCTATTCACCGCTGGGATTGTGAGAACAAGGGTTCAGAACCCCCTGTTCATTCTCATTGGTTGACCGCACTGAGGAGGACATTAAATGGAGCGGCGGTCGAACATATAGGCTGCACCACAGGTTCCACAATGCAGGACCCTAACTTTACAGAACAGCCAGGACTCTTCGGAGTTTCAGAAATGCCCAGCAGACACTTGCCAGGTAATTTGCATGCACCGCGAGGTATTAAAACTTAGGCCTTATTTACACGAGTGTGTTAAACGTCCGTGGGACGGCCGTTGAAACAGCAAACAGCGGCCGTCCAACAGACCTATGTAATTCAATGTGGCCGTTCACACAGCCGTTGTTTCAATGGACCGTGTGAAGGGTCCGTGGGAAAATAGGACATGTCCTATCTTTCCACACATCACGCATCCCTCCATAGACTCTCATCTATGGGGGATGCGAGACATCGCTCCCGCAGCGCCGAGCACGTATGCACCTCGGCCGTGAAAAACTCTAGTTTTTTACGTCTGAGGTGCGCAACACTGGTGTAAATAAGGCATTGCAGTGGACTATGATGGACTCCACAGGACCTATGCAGCTCTGTCAGCAGTTTGGTGGGCTCAAATCTGTTGACTTTCTCAAAGCTGAAAGGGTTACAGACTTGATTGTATGTACGGATAACTGAGATGTCTATAAGATTGAATTGTTTTCAGTTTCTCTAATTTTAGTGCTTCAAATCGAACCCATTCTTTAGGTCATGTTTTGACGGTCTATTTTTTAATAAATGGTGTTAATTTTCAACCCAAAGTTAAACATTGGTTTTAAGAGTAGATAGCAAATCCTAATGTTTGCCAGCCTTGAGTTACCAGCGTTGAGATTTTATAAATCCTCCAGAACGTAAGCAGCTGGATGGCTAAGAATAGAAGAATACTTCAAGGGGAAAAGGGATACGTAGTAAAATCTGGGACATAACATACTTTATGACCAGAAACAGCTTATATGACAATAGACAAATGTAAGTGGTATCATTTATTGCAAGCATTGTGATAGTAAAGGATAAAACTGATTAGCCAATATACTTATACAATGGATTACCTATGCGGAAGCAGAGCTGACACTCTTACTGGCAGTAACTAAAGCTGACCATAGACAACCAGATGCATCACCACCACCAAGTATAACTGAGGGAGCAACCTGTCCTGTCTGTTAGGGCTTATTTACATGAGCGTGTTAAACGTCCGTGGGACGGCCGTTGAAACAGCAGCCGTCCCACGGACCTATGTAATTCAATGTGGCCGTTCACACAGCCGTTGTTTCAATGGACCGTGTGAAGGGTCCGTGCGAAAATAGGACATGTCCGTTCTTTTCGCGCATCACGTATCCCTCCATAGACTCTCAACTATGGGGGATGCGTGACATCGCGTCCCGCAGCGCTGAGCACAGATGCACCTCGGACGTGAAAAACTGCAGTTTTTCACATCCGAGATGCGCAGCGTTCGTGTGAATCAGGCCTTAGAAGGTAAAGATCACTTATGATAAATGATGTAAAGTCCATTTCAGCACTTCTGATCATCACAAGCTTTCATATGCCCTCTCTCAGAAAGCAAAGGCCAGATCATTTTCTCTGTCACCATTATCGCTATAAGAGAAGCCACGTTCAGACGTGGCGGAATTGCTATTGAATTACGCAGTGGAATTCTGCAGTAGCCGTTTTTTACATTTGTTTTTTATACATTTTTAGGAAAGTTAGTTCAGACGTTACGGAAAATAACTGTGCGGAAATTAGGCTGCGGTGCAGATTTTTCCCTCCGCAGCATGCACATTATGTTGCGGAGAAGAAGCGGAATTTCACTGCGGATTTCAGCCTTTGCAATGCAAAAGCTGAAATTTGTTGCAAGTCCGCTGTGATATCTGCAACGTCTGAATTACCTGACAAATATGCAAATGTTGCTGCAGATTCGTTGCGTAATTGCCCCGAAACTGCACCAACATTTGCAGCGGAAAAATTGTGCCACGTGTGAATGTGGCCTAAGGGTTTCATTCAGCAGTTATTGCTATGATACCTAATCGGAAGGTCCCCATTTCACTGCAGGGGAATAAGGTTGAGCTGGGACTGGCAGAGGGTGTACCCTCTCCACCACTATTCCCAAATAGGCCATGTTTATACGGCATATAATCACACGGGCATATGTTCAGACGGAAAAATACGAGGCTGATTTTAAGCGAAAATAGCCTCTGAATCCGGGCGTTTTTGGTGCTGATTTTCAACGCATTTTTTATTTTTGCAAGCGTCTTTTAAAGTGTATACTTGAAGTGTTTTTGTTTTTGTAGTGTCAATGCTAATTCAGCTTGTAAAACGCTTCAAGAAGTGATATGTCACTTCATTTTTACTAAGTTTTTAATTACACACCTATGAACTACACAGTGTATTTCCCATTGAAATGAATGGGAAGCTGTTTGAAGGTGTTTTTCAAGTGTGTTTCGAAGCACAATACAAGCGTTTTATGCTCTAAAATACGCCTGAAAATAAGGCGGTTGGAGACGCTGCGTAAAAATCATGCATCGTGTCCGACCTAGAATTCGCAGTACATTCCGTCCAAAAAAATCTTTTTTTTCAGACTAAATGTTTTTTCAGACTAATTTTCTGCTGCGGAAAGCAGCGATAAAAAACGCTCATACTTACCCAGGCCATTGTTATGGTGACGCATCCCTCCTGTGCAGTCCGGTCCTTCCTCCCTGGATAACGCTGCAGCCCATGTGACCGCCGCTGCAGCCAATTACAGGCTGCAGCAGCGGTCACATTGGATGCAATGTCATCCCAGGAGGCCGGACTGAACGAAGAAACTCAGACTTCTGGGTAAGTATGTTTTTATTCTTTTTCCATAGTTGCAATTTTTGCGGCGTAATGGTTGTAAGGCCCCATGTACATGAACGTGCTTTTGCGGCCGCAATTCCCCCGAAAATCCACGGGAGAATTGCGGCCCCATTCATTTCTATGGGCCCATACACATGACCGTGGTTTCCACGGTCCGTGCATGGCCCAGGAGCCTGGACCGCAGAAAGAACGGACATGTCTTATTACGGCCATATTCTGCGGTACAGGCTCATAGAAAATAATGGCCATGGCCATGTGCACAGCCCACGATTTGCAGTGACACTCCGCGGCCGGCCGAGCCGAAAATCACGGTCGTGCACATGGCTACGGTCGTGTGAATGAGGCCTAAATATGCTGCAAAAGTCGCAACACTTGGCTTTCTGTTGCAGGATTTGCATCCCTATTGAATTCAATGGAGAAAACCCGCAACAGAAAATCAACTAAAACACAGCATAAATTTATATACTGCTGATTTAAATTCCGCACCACTGGTCAATTTATAAACGTTTATGCTGCGGTATTTTTCCGCAGCGTGGGCTTGAGATTTTCTAAATATTATCCACATTGCTGCTACTGTAAATGCTGCAGAATTTCCGCACATAATTCCATTACGGAAGTTCTGCAGCGTTTACGCTACGTGGGAACCCGGCCTATGGGTTTATGTACATAGCACACCATGGGCAGTGTAGACAGCTCGTTGATCGGCGCTCATTTGCTCCTTTCACAAGGAGCTATGCATGGGGACGAGCGCTCATTACTACGATCTCTCGTCCCCATACATTTCTATTGTTCTATGAACGCTTGTCTGCCCGATAATCGCGCAGAAATTGCTGAAAATCCCACAGAAACGCTACAGAAGTGTCAGGATTCTGAATAGACATCACGTCCTGGCTGGAGGTAATGTATATTCCCTGTCAGGACACTGCAGTAACGTTACTGTGTGTTTATGTGTCTGCACATAGTGATGTAATAAGATCACTGTGTGCTGTGTAAATGAATGGGGAGAAGTGTATGACGCTGATTGGTCACTGATTGGTCAGCGTCATACACACCTCTGTACAACGCCCACTTGGTCATATAGTAAAACACGCCCAGTTGTCCATTAAGAAAATCATTAGCATAAAGCTAAAATAGGTCATAACTCAGTCAAAAATTATCGTTTTTCTAAATAAATAAAAAACACTGCTGTAATCTACATTACAGCGCCGGTCACATCATGTACAATATAGGCCACTTATAATGTGGTGACAGAGCCTCTTTAATTTATGCATCACCTATGTGCCAATGATAAAATCAAAAACAATATTTTCGAAAAAAAAACAAAACACCACATCAGTAACATCAATTTTTCGACTGAAATTTCTACCCTAGTAGTTAACATTTCCAGCACCTCTAGAAAAAGAAGCACTTTGTCTATGTTTGTTTTTTGTAGACTGGTTACAAACTAGCTCCACTGGTTTAAGTGATCACCATTCCTAGCTAACCACAAGGGCTCGTCTGCGAAAATAAATCATCACTGATCAATAGAGATTGACAGCATATGTCTGGATCCTACTAGCCTAATGCTCTTGTAATATATACCGGAGTACAGTGACAATACATTCCCTCACAGTAATATCCCTATTCCATAAAAATATCAGAATTTTTTTTTTGACTATTCTATGCAGCAAGATTGTCATGAGTCAATGAACTGTTTTCCTCCTTGGATTTTTTCATCATTATTCATTGTATTATTTTTACTAGTCGGTCGTCAAGCAGAACTGGACACGTCATTTGATGCTGACGGCATTAGGAGCAGAAGACAGCATTTAAAATTCAGGGGCTTTGTCACTGTTGCATCTAGACACAAACAGAGCATTGTGGGAAGTCTCTGTATGGTGTAAGCAAACACATTGGTGCCAGAAAAAAAACACAAAAGCCCGAGATGTGAGGAATGTGAGTGCTGCACAATGGAATAGTGTCTGCACAGTGTCAACGTTCATTTAGCAGAAGTTTTTCACATTTTCTTTCTAGTTTAAAGGAACAGGGAATAAGTAAAATACACATGCAGAAAATGTCATTTTTGGGTGATGTGTAATATGGGAGGCATCTAACAAGAGTCCAATAATAAAGTGGTTGTGGGAACTCCCCCATTTTCAAGTATCAATGACCTATATGTGTAGGTGTAAGCGGCCGGTCACTGCGCGACCTGTTGCGGCTGCTTCTGCCATACTCACTGGCTCCTGCAATGCTTCCCACAAAAGAGCCATTGATAATATTGCCTAGCTAAACAGAGGCAATACACTTTTAACCCCTTAATGACCGGGCATGTTTGTACCTTAATGACCAAGCCAGATTTGTCAAATCTGGTATGTCTGAATTTATCAGAGAATAACTCTGTGAAAGTTTTGAATATCCAAGTAATTCTGACATTCTTTTCTCGTCACATGTTGTACTTTATTTTAGTGGTAAAAGTAGACTGATACGATTTGCGGAAATTAATTAAAAAATAGAAAAATGGAAGAAATTTTGTAAAAATTACCATTTTCCCCTATTTTTAACTGCAATATGTCACATATGTACACACATACTGTACAATTTTTTTAATTAAATATATATTTCTATCTCTTTACTCTATTTTGGCAGCACTTTTGAAAAAATAAAATAAATTTTCAGCAATTTAGAGGACTTACAAATTGAATAATAATTGTATAAATTTTGAAGTACATTTTGTTTTCCTGCACCAAGCCAGGTTTTCAGAGGCTCATAGGTGTCAGAATGATGGAAACCCCCACAAGTGACCCCATTTAGAAAACTAGACCCCTTAAGGTATTTACCTAGGGGTATAGTAAGTATTTTGACCCCACAGTTTTTTGCTAAATTTAATACATAGCAGGTGAAAAAAAAAAAATTTCACTTACTTTTTTTCATAAAAGTATCAGTTTGAAGACCGATTTCTTTGTAAAGCGACCATGAGAATGAAGAAACACACCTCAAAATCTATCACCCTGTTTCTCCTGTTTTCAAAAATACACACATTGTGGCCCTAATGCGTTGCCTGGACACACGGCAGGGACCGAAAGGAAGGGAGCACCCGGAGACTTTCAGGACTCATATTTTGCTTGAAAATGTTTTAGGCCCCACTGTACATTTGGAGAGGCTTTGAGCTGCCAGAACGATAGAAACTCCCCATAAACGACCCCATTTAGAAAACTAGACCCCATAACGTAATTATTTAGGTGTATAGTAAGTATTTTGACCCCACAGTTCTTTGCTAAATTTAATGCATATCAGGTGAAAAAAATAATAATTTCACTTTTTTCATAAAAGTATTTGTTTGAAGACCGATTTCTTTGTAAAGCGACCATGAAAATGAAGAAACACACCCCAAAATCTATCACCCTCTTTCTCCTGTTTTCAAAAATACCCACATTGTGGCCCTAATGCGTTGTTTGGAAACACAGCAGGGCCCCAAACGAAGGGAGCACCCGGAGGCTTTCAGCTCTCATATTTTGCTTGAAAATGTTTTAGGCCCCACTGTACATTTGGAGAAGCTTTGAGCTGCCAGAACGATGGAAACTCCCCATAAACGACCCCATTTCGAAAACTAGACCCCTTAAGGTATTTATCTAGGGGAATAGTTAGCATTTTGACCACACAGGTTTTTCGCTAAATATATTGGAATTAGGCTGTAAAAATTAAAATGTACTTTTTTTCTGAAACAACATAGAAATTTTTATTATTTACAAGGAATAACGAAGAAAATGCACCCCAACATTTGTAAAGCAATGTCTTCCGATTACGACAATACCCCATATGTGGTAATAAACTGCTGTTTGGACCCATAGCAGGGCTCAGAAGGGAAGGAGCGCCATTTGGATTTATGATTTTGCTGGAATGGTTTTCGGTGCAATGTCGCATTTGCAATGCACTGGAGGGATCAAAACAGTGGAAATCCACCAAAAGTGACCCCATTTTGGAAAAACCTTCATGGAAATTTTCTACGGGTATAGTGAGCATTTACACCCCACGGGTCTTTTGCAGAGTTTATTAGAATTCGGGCGCGAAAATTAATATCAAAATTTTTTCCACTAAAATGTTGCATTTTCTCATTTTCACAAGGGATAAAGGAGGAAAAAAACAACCATTTTTTATAAAGCAATTTCTCCCGAATACGGAAATACCCCACATGTGGTCAAATTTTTTTTCATTAGAAATTAATTAACCCTTTCAGGACTGATCCATTTTTTGCTTTCATATTTTAGATTTTTACTCCCCGCTTTCCAAGAGCCATAACTTTTTTATTTTTCCATCAATAGAGCGGTGTGAGGGCTTATTTCTTGCGGGAGGAGCTGCAGATTTTATTGGTACCACTTTTTGGTACATAAAAAGTGATTCAAAAGTTGTATTACATTTTTTTTTTTAGAGCGAAGGTGACAAAAAAAAAAAAAAACTGCGATTTTGGCGGTTTCAATTATTAAATTTTTTTAAGGTGTTCACTGTGCAAATGAAATAATGGTATATTGTAATAGTTCAGACTTTTATGGACGTAGCGATACCAATTTTGTTAATTTTTTTACATTACTTTAGAAGAAAAATGCGAAAAGGTGTTTTGTTTTTTTAACTTTAAAAAAAATAATTCTCACTAGTAATAACTATAATTCTTCTACACATTTTATTAATCAATCCCCTTAGGGGACCTGATCCAGCGATCATTGGAACGAGGGTACAATACACTGCAAAACTAATGTATTGCAGTATATTGTTATTCTTACAGGCTTCTGTAACAGAGCGATCGCTGTTCCTGTCCGTTAGTACCGAGGGGGCCTGCTGTAATACACAGCCGACACCCGCAGCGTATGGAGCGGGCTCAGAACGTGAGCCGGCTCCATACATCAACCGCCGCACCATGACGGGCAATTAAGTCATAGTGCGCAAAGGGGTTAATGCGCAGCGGATGGTTGAAAGTGAAAATTGCAATTTTCCACTGATACTCCATTTTAGTGCATAATATGTTGTGTCCAGTTTGTGCCACAGAAGACAAATACCTCATAAAACGTTAAGCGGGTTCTCTCGGGTATGGCGACCCCATATGTGTGGGCGCAAACTGCTGCTTGGGCACGCTGCAGGGCTCAGAAGGGAGGGACGCCATTTTGCTTTTGGAGCGCAGATTTTGCTTGGTAGGTTTCTGTTTGGGGTTTTGCTGGTATTTCAGTTTATAATGTGGGGGGCATATGTAAGCTGTGCGGAGAACATCAGGGCATAATAAGAGGGTGTAATAATGGGTTAAATAAATAATAATCCATAGATATGTGGCCGGTGTCACACTGATAAATGGCGCCGGATCTTATCCGCTTTTGGACACTCTGCACATTTTGCATCGCCATATTCTGAAAGCCAGAACTTTTTTATTTTTTCACCACCGGAGCCCTGTGAGGGCTTATTTGTTGCGGACAATCTGTAGTTTTCATTGGTACCATTTTGGGGAACATGCAATTTTTTTTTGATCACTTTTTATTCCATTTTTTTGCAATCCTGAGCAAAAAACAGGAATTCTGACACCGTTTTTTAGGTTTTCTTTTTGCGGCGCTCACCGTACGCTATAAATGACATTTTTACTTTATTCTGCGGGTCGGTACGATTATGGCGATACCAGATGTTTATAGGTTTGGTCCTTTTTTTTTGCGTTTGCACAATAAAATGGCTTATTTATAAAAAAATAAAATTCTGTGTCACCATATTCAGAGAGCTGTAATTTTTTAATTTTTTAGTCAAAAAAGCTGTGTAAGGGCTTGTTTTTTGCGGGACGGATAGAAGTTTTTATTGGTACTATTTTCGGGTTCATGCGACTTTTTGATCACTTTTTATTCTTTATTTAGGGAGCGGTGGTGACCAAAAAAATTGTGATTCTGTCGTCGTTTTTTATTGATTTTTTTTGGGGTGTTCATCGTGCGGGAAAAATAACATTATAGTTTTATAGTTGGGGCCGTTACGAACGCGGTGATACAAAATATGTGTACTTTTTTAACGTGTTCATTTTTTTTCTATAATAAAAGTCTTATTATAGGGAAAAAAAGGATTTAGTGTTTATAGAACTTAACTTTTATGTTTACACTTTTTTTTAAACATTTTTATTACTTTTTTTAACTTTTTTTACTTGTCCCACTAGGGGACACTTAGACTTGCAGCTTTGATCGCTGCTAGAATACATTACACTACACACGTAGTGTGATGTACTCTAACTGTCATTGTGACGTGCCTGTCACACTGACAGGAAGCAGAGGAGGAACGGCCGGAGGCTGTTCCCCCGAGGCTTCCGTACATGGCAACCCAGAGGTCATTGTCTGACCTCCGATTGCCACGACAAGCATCGGTAGCCCCCACGATCACTTCATGGGGGCTGCCGATGTGCTTCAAACCATTTAAATGCGGCGACGGCAATCCGTCGCCGCACTTAATGGGTTAACTGCCGAAAGCAGCGGCGATGGTCCGCTGTCCGGCGAGACTGATGTCTCAGCTGTCAGCGCGCATCTGTCACTCTGTGTTTACATAGAGTGACAGTTTGAAATGCGGACGAAAATGAACGTCCTGGTGCGGGAACTAGCACCCGACCATGACGTTCATTTTCGTCCTTGGTCGTGAAAGAGTTAATGCAGCTTACAAAATCGAATAAACAGGGAACATTTGCATTTGTAAAAAAATGCCCTGTCGGAGCAGAACGCAGTTTTTCCCATTGAAATCAATGGGCAGATGTTTGGAGTCGTTCTGCTTACGATCTTTCGGCCGTTTATGAAATAAGCCGTGTTAACATACCCTAACCTTTTAGATATTTATTAGCATATAGACACTTAGGAAAAAAAAGACTATAAAAATATAACAAAATTGCAGTGAGAATATCACACACATCCTGCTTTTAATCCAGCCAATTGAATACTGCTGATGTTGTTTCTTCTCCAACTTTACAATGTGCGCCTGGACTTTGCCAACATAAAACCACTAGGTGGCACTCTAATGCAAGCATGTAGAATTTAGAATAGAATTATTCTAAATAGTTGTTTTAAAGGCGACTGAAAAGTAGCATTTCATAATACAGTATAGCTACTTGTCACGGACTATTAACTGGTAAAAGAGCACAAGAAACACCATGGAAATATAGTTCTGAAAGGAGCACAACATATTTAAATCAGATGGATGGTAGGGCAGAATGAGCCCAACATCAATAAGTCAAGCTGGATACTCTCGTACTGAACTATAGCAAAAATTAAACATCTGACACACGTGTAGTTGAAGAATACATTGATGTTCTAGTAGCACAACTTAAAGTCTATGTAAACCTTTGTAAGGCAAAATTATTTACTTTGTAAATACTTTTTATTAAAAATTATTTTTACTTTTTTAGATACAGCTGTTTTGTATTCTCTAGCTGTACCGTTCGCTATGACCTGAATCCGTCAGTCCCACGGACCTGACGGGTTCAGTGACAGCGGCTCAGGCAGGATCGAGCTGTTATCAATCACATCTAACTTAGATGTGATAGTGTACAGGTGGATCCTGCGTGTCATGGACATGCCGGACCCGTCATCACTGAACCCGTCAGGTCCGCGGGACTGACTGATTAAGTGAATAGCACACGATACAGCTGCTCTGTATAGAGAATACAGAGCAGCGGTATCTAAAATAGTAAAAATAATTTTTAATAAAAAGTATTTACAGTTACACAAAACACACTGGTACACCTATTTGTTAAAAAAAAAATTGCCTTTCAGAGGTTTACATAGCCACTGTGAGTTACTTCACAGTGCTCAAAATATGAAGTGATGAAATACCATTTCCAGACCAGAAAAGGTAAAATGAATATCAAATTATTTTTCTTTTTTATTAATGTCTGCTTATCACGATATGTGTATGGCCATGAAAAAGAGTCACGGTGAATTTTTTCATCCGGTTTATTTATTTTACCCTTCTGAGATAAGCAGTGACCGCAGAACCGCTAAAATCTGCAAAGGCTGCACTTGCTAGGTAGCACCCATATAGGTTTAACTGCCTAGAAATAGGTGCAGCAGTAGCAGGTGACATTGACAATGTAAATTGTGTTTAGAGTCTACATCCAAGGTATACCTCTAGAGAATTTCCTGACATATACCTCAGATGGATGCTTCCCACAGAGATTACTGTATAGGTATACAGTTACATCCGTCACCTATAGGCTCCCATGTTAAAAAAAAAGTGTATACCGTGCCATATTCATTTTTTTTGCGGGATGCCTTTGTAAGGGATAGTGCAGCAGATTACGCTACTCCATACAGTTAAAAAAAAAGGGCACTGTTTTGGCCTCCGTCAGTTAAATGGGAGCCTATGGAGACATTTGGCTTATGCAACACCAAGCAGTCACTCCAAACACAGTATGAATTTATTGATTTTTTAATTAGAACAAAACAGGAGGAACATTTTATTGCGCTGCCAGTAGTGGAATCCCTAAAATGTGACCTATTCACTATATAGTGCTTGTTTATATTATATTATACATAGTAGCGATTTTGCATTGATTACATACCAACAGTAGCCTGTGACCACAAGAATAAACAGAAGCATGTTTGCAATTCCATGTAACATTACAGAACTCAGCATTTGAATCAGCCAAGTTGATCACCGCTAGTACCACTTTAAGGGTATGTGCACACACACTAATTACGTCCGTAATTGACGGACGTATTTCGGCCGCAAGTCCCGGACCGAACACAGTGCAGGGAGCCGGGCTCCAAGCATCATACTTATGTACGATGCTAGGAGTCCCTGCCTCGCTGCAGGACAACTGGCACGTACTGAAAACATGATTACAGTACAGGACAGTTGTCCGGCAGCGAGGCAGGGACTCCTAGCGTCGTACATAACTATGATGCTAGGAGCCCGGCTCCCTGCACTGAGTTCGGTCCGGAACTTGCGGCCGAAATACGTCCGTATATTACGGACGTAATTAGTGTGTGTGCACATACCCTAAAGGTGTTGACCACTACCGGACAACTGATGACCTATCCACCAGACACAAGGGAGTTTCACAGCATCCGAGTGGCGCCTGATAGTTTTCACGGACCCATTCACTTTTGTGGGTGAATCAGGTCCGTGAAAATGGACCCAAGTCTCCAATTCGTGGAAAGATAGAACATGTCCTATCTTCCTATGGATCACGGACGGGACTCGGGCGGCACACACTGTTGTGTGCATTAGGGCTTAGAGATCCGTATAAAAAAACTTTACCCTCTCAGTCAGTGATATTATTTTACTTACAGATAGACAGGGAAGCTTCATGATGAGCATTATCACAAATAAACCTCATTGACAGGAGTGTAACGATTGCGGTCACAGAAAGTGCAATTGCCACCGGAGGGAAGTGGGCACACCAGCCCCAGACCACCCATGCGAGCACCGCTTACTATAGAAGAGAGCCATTGGCCCATGCCCCGCTACTAACTCTTGTAAGCCACAGGTTGTTTTAGGCCTGACGTCACTGCATCGCACTGCCTGCGCCGGGCAGCAGGCAGAAGACACAGAAGCTCAATGTGGGAACCGGGTTAGGTGAGTTTTACTTTTTTTTTTTCATTGTTGCAAAGGCACTATTAATGGAGGAGGGGGTCTTACTACTATATGGGGGCGCTTTATAGCTATATGGGAGCATAAAAACTATATGGGGGCACCTATCTACTATATTGGGGCACCTAACTACTATATGGGGCACCTAACTACTATATGGGGACACCTAGCTACTATATAGGGGCACCTAACTACTTTATGAGTGCCTATCTACTATATGGGGCACATAAAGACTATAGGGGGCAAAAAAGAGGACTACTACTGAGTGGAGGCACAAATAGGGGCATTACTACTATTACTATTTGGGGGGCACTATTACTGTGTGGGACACTAGGAGGAGCACTATTAGAGTGCGGTGCCTAGAGGGGAATTATTCCTGTTTGCTAATAGGAGGCGAGGATGCTGGAAAATCAAAGCGCCAAAGATGTCTGTGCTGTAAATTCTGCATCGACAAGTGGTGGAAGAAGTCATTATGATGGTCCGGCCCGGATGAAGAAGATGAGGAAAGTGAATGACTTCAATCTGAGAAGACGTCAACTGTGAGACAATAGATATAACTGTTCTGTAATCACTTATATAGTTTGCAGACCGCCTGTGTTTAACCAGTACTTACCACTATATAGTCACTGTATGGTGGTAATATTGGTCTTTGTATAGTGGTTTTTATTCAGTAGCAGTATGGTGGTTTTATTAAAGAGGCTCTGTCACCAGATTATAAATGCTCTATCTCCTACATAATCTGATCGGCACTGTAATGTAGATAACAACAGTGGTTTTTATTTTGAAGTTCTGAGCAATTTTAGATTTATGCTAATGACTTTCTAAATAGACAACTGGGCGTTTTTACTTTTTACCAATTGGGCGTTGTACAAAGGAGTGTATGACGCTGACCAATCAGTGACCAATCAGCATCATACACTTCTCATTGTTCCAGCCCAGCTTCTTTCACTGCACAATCACACTGTGCTGTGGATCATGCTGGGCTGGAACAATGAGAAGTGTATGACGCTGGTTGGTCACTGATTGGTCAGCGTCATACACTTCTCTTCACAACTCCCAGTTGGTAAAAAGTAAAAATCCGCCCAGTTGTCTATTAAGAAAGTAATTAGCATAAACCTAAAATTAAAAACCACTGTTGTGATCTACATTACAGCGCTGATCAGATTATGTAGGAGATAGGGCACTTATAATCTGGTGACAGAGCCTCTTTAAGTGGTGGCAATATGTGGTCATGGTGTGACTCTATTATTAGTCCCTTGTATAGTAGTATCATTGGTAATATTGGCCTTGGTATACTGGGGTTTGTTCAATTACATTATAGTGATATTTGTTCCTTGTATAGTGGTATTATGTTACCTTTATGACTGTATAATTGAGAGGTATATTATCAAAGATAGCTTATAGCTAGGTTGTCTTTTAGACTCGCAATGCCACTGGGGCCCGTGAAATCAAGCAACAAAATTTGCCCTGGGTGCTATAGGACTCTAGCTAGTTATGCCCCTGATCATTGATCTTGAACCATCACTGATTTCCAGAAGTAAAGGGCTGTATACAAATGTAAAACCACTTTGCAACTGCTCATTGATTTGTGATTGAGAAGTGTCAAAAGGATCTAATCTTTCCCTTCTGGACAGCAGTGCCATATGTGCATTAAATATATTAGCATTCCACAGCTTCCTATATCAGCATCTTATAGTGTACTGTATATATACAGGGTGGGCCATTTATATGGATACACCTAAATAAAATGGGAATGGTTGGTGATATTAACTTCCTGTTTGTGGCACATTAGTATATGGGAGGGGGGAAACTTTTCAAGCTGGGTGTTGACCATTTTGAAGTCGGCCATTTTGTATCCAACTTTAGTTTTTTCAATGGGAAGAGGGTCATGTGACACATCAAACTTATTGAGAATTTCACAAGAAAAACAATGGTGTGCTTGGTTTTAACGTTACTTTATTCTTTCATGATTTATTTACAAGTTTCTGACCACTTATAAAATGTGTTCAAAGTGCTGCCCATTGTGTTGGATTGTCAATGCAACCCTCTTCTCCCACTCTTCACACACTGATAGCAACACCGCAGAAGAAATGCTAGCACAGGCTTCCAGTATCCGTAGTTTCAGTTGCTGCACATCTCGTATCTTCACAGCATAGACAATTGCCTTCAGATGACCCCAAAGATAAAAGTCTAAGGGGGTCAGATCGGGAGGCATTTCTTCTGCGGTGTTGCTATCAGTGTGTGAAGAGTGGGAGAAGAGGGTTGCATTGACAATCCAACACAATGGGCAGCACTTTGAACACATTTTATAAGTGGTCAGAAACTTGTAAATAACTCATGAAAGAATAAAGTAACGTTAAAACCAAGCACACCATTGTTTTTCTTGTGAAATTCTGGATAAGTCTGATGTGTCACATGACCCTTTTCCCATTGAAAAAACTAAAGTTGGATACAAAATGGCCGACTTCAAAATGGCCGCCATGGTCAACACCCAGCTTGAAAAGTTTCCCCTCTCCCATATACTAATGTGCCACAAACAGGAAGTTAATATCACCAACCATTCCCATTTTATTTAGGTGTATCCATATAAGTGGCCCACCCTGTACTTCTGCTGGCATGTATATTCTTAAAAGGATACTAAAACAAAAAAGAGGTTCTGATTTTAGTTATTCATTGGGGAGTCCTGAATAGTCTATGCAAGTCCTAACCTTGTAAGTCACCATCCAAATGCGTTTCGGCGGTAGCCTAGCAACAAGCCTGTCTACTTGAGGTGACCATTCTGACAGGTATGTAGCATCTTCAATCTATCACCTACCATGCGGCAACCAAAATACCTCATAAAAAGGAAGTGCACAAACCTAATTGCTGAGCGTTTTGCAATGAAATAACATTTTCCACTAATAGCTTCCTGACATCTGCTTTGCTTTTCACCTAGTAAATATCTGAATAATCTGCATTCCATCCTGTAAGCCTATAGTTTTCCATACAGAATTTTAAATATATCTGTAATTTGTAATGAGGAAGAAAGGCAGACCAAGGAAACTGGCTAGAAACAAAGAGAATGACCTCTCCACCACTCAATAAGATTATACATTTCATTCTCCAGGGTCTCCTACTATCATTCTATAACATTCTGCATATGCTGATGACCAATGTGGCTCCTCGCAGATCGTCTTCCAGTGCTCATGACATCTAGCGGATACATACAGCATATCATTTACAGTCATGCAGAATAGAAAAAAAGAAACATACAGTATTAAGGGAAAACTAACAAGAAAAACTGGCCTTGTTGCCCATGGCAAACAATCAGAGGTAAGCTTTTATTTCTAAACCACTTAACGACCGGCGTATTGTGTTTCTACGTCAGCCATTCGGGGTAGTTCTTCTGAAGTGCCGCCTTTTCATGGCTGCACTTCAGAAGAAGTTTTCCCGCATCGGGCAGGGTGCTCCTGAAGCCTGGGCTGTTGCTAACGTCCTCAGGGCATTGATCGGAGACCACTAGAACTGGTCTCCGATCATGTTTAACCCCTCAGACTCCGCATCTGAGTGGTTTTAGAGGGAGGTGCTCCCTTTCTCACCCCACCGGCACCACGCGATTCAATCGCAGGGTGCCGATGGTTTCTATGGCAGCCAGTAAATGCCTGTTAGGCCATGCCAAAGGCCTAATACAGAAGTATTGCAGTGTATTATAAAACCGATCATAAGATTGCATAGTAAAGTCCCCTAGTGGGACTAAAAACAGTTTAAAAAAAAGCTTAATAAAGTTTGTAATAAATAAATAAAAGTCCCAAGTAAAAAAAATTATGAAAAACCTACTTTTTCCCCTTACAAAATACTTTATTATAAAAAAAAGTAAAAAGTTACACATATTTGGTATCACCGCGTCCGTAACGACCCAAACTATAAAAAGATTACATTATTTAAGCAGCTTGGTGAACGCCGTAAAAGATAAAATAAAAAACAATGCCAGAATTGTTTTCTGTTTATCCTGCCTTAAAAAAATGTGATAAAAAGTGATCAAAAAGTCGCATGTACTCCAAAATGGTACCAATAAAAACTACAAGTCGTCCCGCAAATAAAACCCCGATACAGCTTTGTCAGCAGAAAAATAAAAAAGTTATGGCTCATAAAATATGGGGACACAAAAACAAAGAATTTAGAAAAAAAAGTGTTTTTACTGTGTAAACGTAGTAAAACATAAAAATAACAATGTAAATGTTGTATCGCCTCAATCGTAACGACTCGCTCAACACATTTATTATGTTATTTATATCACTTGGTAAACGGCGTAAATTTAAGACACAAAAAAGAGTATTACCCCAACAAAAAAGTTAAACATTAATCAATAAATTATAAGTACCCCAAAATGGTGCTATTAAAAAATACAACTTATCCCGCAAAAAACAAGTCCTTTCGGGTTCTTTTATTATGCCCTGATGTTCACCACCAATAATAAACTATATATAACAAGGAAAGGGATATAAAGAGAGAAGGAGGGCAAAAACAATAAATCTCTTTATTTAGTTAAAATACCGGCAAGAGCGGGCATGTGTTGCCTATTGGGAGAGAGTAGGGTGGTTAATCCCCCCTGTTAAGTCGATATATAGATGTAATGGTGAAACCAGTGGTTAGTACTGTTTCCCTACAGGATATGGGATTGAATTCAAGGAGGTAAACAAATATTTTCTCTCTATTAAGGTATTTTCTCATATTCTAAAAACATACCAATAGGTTAACCGGCTTCCTATGTAACTGGTGTAGCGAAATGAAGTAGAATGTAATTGCAGCCATACAAAACAGAGTCCTCACTAGTTAAATATTTTCTATAATTATTCTTTCTGCAGCTAAAAAGAAAATGCAAGCAAATGTCTCGTAAAGGCACCATGCGCAAGCTTTATTAATTTATTATTCTAATGCACTGCGGATCTCATCTGAATGTAGGGTGTTGCTAGGGTCAAAAAAAGATCTGGCGCACAAGCCCCAAGGCATAAATTTAGTTCCACCTGCCCAAAAAATAAATATTGAACACAGGCTTAGGCTATGTTCACATCTGCGTCAGGGCTCCGTTCGGACTGAGCTTTCCACTGGAACGGAGCCCTGACTGACACAAACTGAAGAGTCGACTACGGTATTCATACCGTCAAAATGACAGAACCCTTGCACAACGGAGAGAGACAAACTGAAACCATTGGCACCGGATACGTCACCATTGAAATCAATAGTGATGGAAACGGAAACCTGTGGTTTCACTTTGTGTCAGTCAGGGCTCCGTTCCGACGGAAAGCTCCGACGCCGGAACAGAGCCCTGACACAGGTGTGAACGAAGCCTTAGAAACACCACCTCATCAGTACATCGTCCCTGGTAATGACTTCCGGCATGATATGATCTCCCAGTCCCCTAGTAACATCGATCCCCTTCCCTCCCGCACTCCCTCTACTTCACTTTCAGCATTTGACCCAATAACAGAAGAAGTCTCTAGGCTCCTCTCTTCTCGTCCTACTACCTGCCCTAGTGATCCTGTCCCCTCACACCTCCTCCAGTCCCTCTCCCCAGCTGTCACTAGTTACCGGACTAAAATATTTAACCTCCCTCTTTCCTCTGGTATCTTTCCCTCCTCTTTTAAACATGCCATTATAAACCCATTACTGAAAAAAACAACTCTTGACCCATCCAGCGCTGCGAACTACCGACCATTCTCTAATCTGCCCTTCATCTCCAAACTCCTGGAACGCTTGGTCTACTCTCGCCTTATCCGCTATCTCTCTGCTAACTCCATTCTAGACCCCTTACATTCTGGTTTCCGCACTCTACACGCCACAGAGACTGCCCTTACTAAAGTCTCAAATGATCTCTTGGCGGCTAAATCGGACGGTAAATCCTCTCTCCTGATTCTTCTGGATCTCTCTGCAGCCTTTGACACTGTAGACCACAAACTCCTACTTAACATGATCCACTCTATTGGCCTCAAGGACGCGGCTCTCTCTTGGTTTTCCTTCTATCTCTCTGACCGCTCGTTTGAAGGCTGATATTGGAAAAAAATGATTCCTACATTGTTCTTTGGTTTTCGTTTTTATGCCTTTCACCGTGCGATAAAAACGACAACTTAACTTTATTCTTTGGTTCAATACAATTACGATGATACCAAATTTATATAGGTTTTTTTATATTTTACTACTTTAAAAGAAATAAAAATCTTTTTGTTAAAAAAAAAATTGTTTTGTTTTACCATATTCTGAGAGCCATAACTTTTTTATTTTTCTGTGGATTGAGCGGTGTGAGGGCATATTTTTTGCGGGATGAGCTGAAGTTTTTATTGGTTCCATTTTTTGGTACATTTTACAGCGATTTTGGCGTGTTAAATTTTTGTTTTTTACGGCGTTCCCCGTGCGAGTTAAATAATGGTATATTGTAATAGTTCAGACTTTTATGGACGCAGCAATACCAATTTTGTTTATTTTTTACATTACTTTAGAAGAAAAATGGGAAGCTTTTTATTTGGAACTTTTACTTTCATTTAATTTTTTTCACTACTAATACCTTTATTAAACATGTTATTAGCCCCCCTAAGGGAACTTGAACCAGCGATCGTTAGTACAATACACTGCAATACTAATGTATTGCAGTATATTGTAAATTATACAGTCTTCTGTTAAGCCGAGCCCCTGGGCTGCCATGACAACCATCGTCACCCCCTGATCGCTTTGATCGGGAGCTGATGAGATGTTTTAAACGCCTCATATGCTGCGGTCCCGATTGACCAGCGCATTTGAGGGGTTAAACAGCCAGGAACAGCGTGAACAGCCTCTTAGTAAATCTGTCGCATCTTACTCCAGAAGAGCAGAAAGCTAAAACTGGCGTATGATTAGTAAATAAGTAAAGGATTAGTAAATCAGCCCTATTAAATTTGCCTGCGCAGAGCTGACGATGGCACAGGCAGGCACGATGACGCCGTGCGCATGGGTCTAGTCCCGGCATCTCCTGTAGCCTACGAGAGTGAACGGCAGAGCAGGGAGCTGACAGATTTCTGCTTCTCTGTAATACGCAACTGAATCAGATCAATTGAATGTAGCAGTTGCCCGGGAACCAGGGCACCGGGCCAAAAATCCAGGGCTTAAGTCCAGAATGTCTGGTGCTAGTGATACCTCTGAGATAGATAGATAGATAGATAGATAGATAGATAGATAGATAGATAGATAGATAGATAGATAGATAGATAGATAGATAGATAGAGACAGACAGACAGACAGACAGACAGACAGACAGATAGATAGATAGACAGATAGACAGATAGACAGATAGCAGAAAAAGAATGGCTTTTTGATCAAAATGTGCACTAAGAACCTCCCTATTATAAGTAGATTTAGCTTTAGTGCATATTTATTTATATTTAGTGGTTTAGGTGGCATTAGTGTTCGCAGTGTGCTGTCGCCATTCTTTTTCTGCTGTATATTTGCAGTCACAGGTGTTCCTGCACCTGCATACACATTTTATATCATTTAGTTGGAATGTGCTGTTCAAATTGTTGTTGTGTTTAGATAGATGATAGATAGATAGATAGATAGATAGATAGATAGATAGATAGATAGATAGATAGATAGATAGATAGATAGATAGATAGATAGATAGATAGATAGATGGTAGCCATCACACTGGGCCCTGTTGCCTGTGGGTGTTTAAGAGCCCCTCTACCACAAAAGATGACACCAGTATTATAAATGGCAAATAGAAGGTGGAAGCCCTGTTACATATTTTGCATTGGGGCCCAGGAACTTTAAATTACATCTCTAAATATAAAATAGGTAAACTTTACGTATAAAAATAAGGTACTACTTAGAACAAAGCCTTATTCATTTCACAGTAAAGGTACCACAGAAACGGGCCACATAACTTATCAGAGAATGCTGTGACCCGCAAACATGTTGTATATTATAAAAGCTGTCTGTATATTACTACTTGCCATATTAGACGAAACCATATTATCTATAGGCTTGTGCAATAAATGTATGTACATATTTACTAAATAAGTATAATGTTATGTGTTAATATATTGCAAAATAAATATATACTTATGACAGATATTGCCTTCTAAAGGAAGTAGATCATTAATCTAAGAGTGTAGCTTCTGTGTTTCTTGGTAACAGTGTATATTTAACCCTGGCTGTTAAACTGCCTTGTATAAGTTTCCTATCAATACTTTGCACTAATGTTCTGGATCTGCATTTCTGTGTAAGGCAGCCTAATAATAAGTCACATTTCCTGGCTGTAACCACAAATTGAGTCCCTTCAGGGCCCGTTGCTTGTGTTCCGTATTAACATGGTCAAGGATCATTATTCCTTTGTGGCATATAATCCTTATACAAATATATCAGTAATGCAGTAGTCAGCAGTATGTCTGAGAGAGTATGCTAGGTAAGTGTATGCTAGAACAGTATGTCTGCGAGAATGTATGTTAGAACAGTATGTCTGTTGGAGTGTATGCAAAGTAAGTGCATGCTATAAAGGTATGTCTGTGAGAGTGTATGCTAGGTAAGCGTATGCTAGAACAGTATGTCTGTGAGAGTATATGCTAGGTTAGTGTATGCTAGAACAGTATGTCTGTGAGAGTATATGCTAGGTAAGTGTATGCTAGAACAGTATGTCTGTGAGAGTATATGCTAGGTTAGTGTATGCTAGAACAGTAGGTCTGTGAGAGTATATGCTAGGTAAGTGTATGCTAGAACAGTATGTCTATGAGTATGCTAGGTAAGTGTATGCTAGAACAGTATGTCTGTGAGAGTATATGCTAGGTAAGTGTATGCTAGAACAGTATGTCTGTGAGAGTATATGCTAGGTTAGAGTATGTTAGAACACTATGTCTGTGAGAGTGTATGCTAGGTAAGTGTATGCTAGAACAGTATGTCTGTGAGAGTATATGCTAGGTAAGCGTATGCTAGAACAGTATGTCTGTGAGAGTATATGCTAGGTAAGTGTATGCTAGAACAGTATGTCTGTGAGAGTATATGGTAGGTTAATGTATGCTATAAAGGTATGTCTGTGAGAGTATATGCTAGGTAAGTGTATGCTAGAACAGTATGTCTGTGAGAGTATATGCTAGGTTAGTGTATGCTAGAACAGTAGGTCTGTGAGAGTATATGCTAGTTAAGTTTATGCTAGAACAGTATGTCTATGAGTATGCTAGGTAAGTGTATGCTAGAACAGTATGTCTGTGAGAGTATTTGCTAGGTAAATGTATGCTAGAACAGTATGTCTGAGATTATATGCTAGGTAAGTGTATGCTAGAACAGTATGTCTGTAAGAGTATAAGGTAGGTAAGTGTATGCTAGAACAGTATGTCTGTGAGAGTATATGCTAGGTAAGTGTATGCTAGGACAGTAGGTCTGTGAGAGTATATGCTAGGTTAGTGTATGCTAGAACAGTATGTCTGAGATTATATGCTAGGTTAGTGTATGTTAGAACAGTATGTCTGTGAGAGTATATGGTAAGTTAGTGTATGCTATAAAGGTATGTCTGTGAGAGTATATGCTAGGTAAGTGTATGCTAGAACAGTATGTCTGTGAGAGTATATGCTAGGTTAGTGTATGCTAGAACAGTATGTCTGTGAGAGTATATGCTAGGTTAGTGTATGTTAGAACAGTATGTCTGTGAGAGTATATGGTAGGTTAGTGTATGCTATAAAGGTATGTCTGTGAGAGTATATGCTAGGTAAGTGTATGCTAGAACAGTATGTCTGTGAGAGTATATGCTAGGTTAGTGTATGCTAGAACAGTATGTCTGTGAGAGTATATGCTAGGTAAGTGTATGCTAGAACAGTATGTCTGTGAGAGTATATGCTAGGTTAGTGTATGCTAGAACAGTATGTCTGTGATAGTGTATGCTAGGTAAGTGTATGCTAGAACAGTATGTCTGTGAGAGTATATGGTAGGTAAGTGTATGCTAGAACAGTATGTCTGTGAGAGTATATGCTAGGTTAGTGTATGCTAGAACAGTATGTCTGTGATAGTGTATGCTAGGTAAGTGTATGCTAGAACAGTATGTCTGTGAGATTATATGCTAGGTAAGTGTATGCTAGAACAGTATGTCTGTGAGATTATATGCTAGGTAAATGTATGCTAGAACAGTATGTCTGTGAGATTATATGCTAGGTAAGTGTATGCTAGAACAGTATGTCTGTGAGATTATATGCTAGGTAAGTGTATGCTAGAACAGTATGTCTGTGAGATTATATGCTAGGTAAGTGTATGCTAGAACAGTATGTCTGTGAGATTATATGCTAGGTAAGTGTATGCTAGAACAGTATGTCTGTGAGATTATATGCTAGGTAAGTGTATGCTAGAACAGTATGTCTGTGAGAGTATATGCTAGGTAAGTGTATGCTAGAACAGCATGTCTGTGAGAGTATATGCTAGGTAAGTGTATGCTAGAACAGTATGTCTGTGAGAGTATATGCTAGGTAAGTGTATGCTAGAACAGTATGTCTGTGAGAGTATATGCTAGGTAAGTGTATGCTAGAACAGTATGTCTGTGAGAGTATATGCTAGGTTAGTGTATGCTAGAACAGTATGTCTGTGAGAGTATATGCTAGGTAAGTGTATGCTAGAACAGCATGTCTGTGAGAGTATATGCTAGGTAAATGGTATAGGATACTTGAAATCCAACTTATGTTTATATCTCTATATGTCTATATTGTAACATTGTACCTGATTCTAATTGTATGTCACAGCACCCTATAACTTACTGCACAGTGCTCCAGAAAATGTCAGTGCTTTATAAATAAAATAATTTTTATCAAAATTATTAACTAAGCAGTTTTCTAGGACTATATATAGAACATTTACAATTTATACTATTTATAATTCGGTTAATAAGCAAGAAATATGTACAAGAATCACCACTGTTGAACTGGTTGGTTCAGTCTTGTCTTTTGAAGGGGTTTCCCCACCTCTAAAAATGTATTTAAAACAGCAAAAATAAAAAAAGTAAAGATATTTTTTTTAAAGTGTAACTAAACTTTTAAAAAGCTTTTGACATGTCAAAAGACATGTCAAAACGAAATGCCGAACGAGTGGTGTATGGACTCACTGACTTTCTGTTGAGCACATACACTGCTCCGATGAAAGCCGATTAGAAACAAAGCGGCACGGCGCTCACCCGAGCGATTCTGCCGCTTCATTTTAGCGATCGGCGGGGATCTCACTACTCGGACCCCAACCGATCAAAACTTCTAACATGTCACTATGAGAAAGTTTACTTACTATTTAACTCACTTAAAGAAGTTTTCCAGAACTATAAGGGCTTGTCCAGACGTAACTGAATTTCTGCAGAAAATTTCTGCAGAAAATTTCTGCAGAAAATTTCTGCAGCAATTCCGCAGAAACTGGCAGGATTTCCGCTGCGGAAAACCGCACCAATTCCTGCGTTTTTTACTGCAGAAAATTGCAGATTTGCTGCGTTTTTCTCAAAACTAGGAGATGGTGACTTCTCCTCTGAAAAATGTAGGAAATCAGTCCACTTTCCGCAGCAGGAATGGACATGCTGCAGTATGAAAAATACGCACCACAGGTAAATTTCTAGTCAGAAATTTCACGTAGCGTGTGGATGAGATTTGTTGGATCTCACCCACTTTGCTGCTACTGTATTCTGCTGCGTATTTTCCGTCCGCAATTCGGGATGGAAAATAAGCAGCAATTCCGCTTTGTATGGACAAGCCCTAATATTGACTCCAGGCTCCACCACTTATCAGCTAAGTCTCCTGTGTCCACTTTAGTTTTTACCAGGCCTTCAATATTATAGTTCAGGAAAAACCTGTCACCCCTGAAAACCCCTAAACTACAGCAATCGAAATGACTAAAAAGACGCTGATTCCGAATCTGTAATTCTTTTTTATCTTTCTACTCACTTGCATTTCCCCGCTGTAGACCTGCAAACAGGCCATGCCCTACACGCTGATAACGAATCATAGGAGTCCTCTCCATGTTATTACAGAGCCTAGGAGTTCTCTCCATGTTATTACAGAGCCTAGGAGTCCTCTCCATGTTATTACAGAGCCTAGGAGTCCTCTCCATGTTATTACAGAGCCTAGGAGTCCTCTCCATGTTATTACAGAGCCTAGGAGTTCTCTCCATGTTATTACAGAGCCTAGGAGTCCTCTCCATGTTATTACAGAGCCTAGGAGTCCTCTCCATGTTATTACAGAGCCTAGGAGTTCTCTCCATGTTATTACAGAGCCTAGGAGTCCTCTCCATGTTATTACAGAGCCTAGGAGTCCTCTCCATGTTATTACAGAGCCTAGGAGTTCTCTCCATGTTATTACAGAGCCTAGGAGTCCTCTCCATGTTATTACAGAGCCTAGGAGTTCTCTCCATGTTATTACAGAGCCTAGGAGTCCTCTCCATGTTATTACAGAGCCTAGGAGTTCTCTCCATGTTATTACAGAGCCTAGGAGTTCTCTCCATGTTATTACAGAGCCTAGGAGTCCTCTCCATGTTATTACAGAGCCTAGGAGTTCTCTCCATGTTATTACAGAGCCTAGGAGTCCTCTCCATGTTATTACAGAGCCTAGGAGTCCTCTCCATGTTATTACAGAGCCTAGGAGTCCTCTCCATGTTATTACAGAGCCTAGGAGTCCTCTCCATGTTATTACAGAGCCTAGGAGTCCTCTCCATGTTATTACAGAGCCTAGGAGTCCTCTCCATGTTATTACAGAGCCTAGGAGTCCTCTCCATGTTATTACAGAGCCTAGGAGTCCTCTCCATGTTATTACAGAGCCTAGGAGTCCTCTCCATGTTATTACAGAGCCTAGGAGTCCTCTCCATGTTATTACAGAGCCTAGGAGTCCTCTATGCATCAGCATGCAACGCACAGCCCATTTTGCAGGCTTATAGCGGGGAAATGCTAGTGAGTAGAAAGATAAAGTATTACAGATTTGGCACACTTTAAACTTAGGGTATGTTCACACGAGGGCGTCCGTAACGGCTGAAATTTCAGCCATAACGGCATGTGCAGGCGCTTGAACGCCGCGTCCATTACGGACGTAATTGGCGCTGCTTTTCATTGGAGTCAATGAATAACGGCTCCAATTACGGCCAAAGAAGTGACAGGTCACTTCTTTGACGCGGGCGTCTATTTACGCGCCGTCTTTTTACAGCGGCGCGTAAATTACGCCTCGTGTGAACAGACAAACGTCTGCCCATTGCTTTCAATGGGCAGATGTTTGTCAACGCTATTGAGGCGCTATTTTCGGACGTAATTCGGGGCAAAAACGCCCGAATTACGTCCGTAATTAGTGCGTGTGAACATACCCTTATCCATGCGGCAATATATGCTTTCAATATTCCCTCAACGACGGCCAGCCCACAGAGATTGCATGCTTGTCCAAAATGTAACCAATTGGGCACCGATCTATACCATGGCATATGGTCATGCCCAGAGACACAAAAATTTTGGAGGGAAATTTTGGACTACGTGCAGTCACTCTGGGACAGAATGTTACCGGCAGACCCTATGCTGCTGCTTTTTCACTCCATAAGCTCAATTAATAAAGAAGCGGCAGAATCTCCAATACATGTTCCCTCCCTGATGCATATAATATTTCTCGTTGCCAAAAGATGCTTGTTGAAATGTTGGCTGGAAAACAACACTCCTTCACTACACCATGTAACCCAACAAATGAGAGTCTGTATGTTTTCAGACAAAATAGAAGCGACAAAACATAAGAAACAAAAGACCTCAGGATTTTTTAAACGGTGGAGACCATTCATAGAGCAATTGCCTGCAAGGGAAATAAGGGAAATGATGGAGGATTTAAAATACACATCCTGGTATCTCACAGAAGACATTAAAGGGAATTTGGGAAATTTAAAAGTACATCGATAAGGATGGGGTGGAACGCATAGAGGCTAGGCGAGGACGAAAGATAGGGGGAACAAGAGGATAATGGTATTAAGGAATTGACATATATGGGTCAATGTAACACGGTCATGAGTTCAAGGAGATTCTAATGCAATAAATGCTGATCTTTCTAACTTACAACATCTCCAGTATTACCAAGGAAGGGAGATAGAATATATGCACTACTGTTATGCTGATGAGTGACAATGTTTCAAATATTACAGTGTGTACGCTCCTGCGTAAGTTGAAGATGTCATCTGTCTGATTGTTAATATACAGTTTTGTTTAACTTGTACTATGCTTGTTGGAAAACCAATAAAAATGTTTTAAAAAAAAAAAGAATTACAGCTTTGGAATGAGTGTCCTTGCACCAGTCACTAGTGTACCTCACCGATTCCTATTTTCATTACAGAATGATCACCGGTGACCCGCGGAACAGGAACTGTGTAGAATTTGATAGGTAAGTTTATTCTATTTTATTTACCATTTTATGCAACATAAAGTACACGTTTTTAAGGGGTTTTCCAAGATTTTAAGGCTTAGAAAACCCCCCTAATACTACTATAAAGATCTTGTACACATTAAACTGACAGCGGTACTGCAGGGGAAATGTATGACCAGCTGCACCTTCGTCCGCCAATAACAGCTGATCGCCTGAGGTTTCTGAAGCTGGACTAACAGCAATCAGCTCACGCTTTACCCTCCACAAACTCTAGCCAAGAGTAAAATGCAAGCACAGATCTCATAAAGGCACCATGCTCAAGTTTTATCAATTTAAGAGGTACTTTTCTAATGCACTGAGGGTCTCATCAGAAATGGGAACAGGAATTCATGTGCAGCTTTAGCTCAGCTGTCTAGTGTTGTGGCAGCAGATGCACTCCACATGATATGGTTACACTGAGAGCCTCCCTGGCCACAAGCTGACTCATCATTTCCAGCCACCAGCTGGGATATGGGTCCCAATGTCACAGATTCTGAATAGAAAAGGACAGGTGTCAAAGCAGGAAAATTCTATTCACAAGCCAAGCCGGCATACAAAATGCCATAGAAGAAGAGGACCAATCACATTTTAGGATTTCAAAAAATCTGAGGTTCACTGAGGCTTACATTCATTAAATTATATATCTGTTTGTCTTAATATTATGGATAATTCAATGTTCTATTTTTTTTAAATATAACCAAATATTATTTGTCTTCTAACCCCTTAAAGTCGAAGGTATTTTAAACCTTAATGACCAAGCAATTTTGTATGTTTTTCCATTGTCTCATTCGAAGAGCTATAACTTTTTTATTTTTCCGTCGACATAGCTGTATAAGGTCTTGTTCTTTGCAGGACAAGTTGTATTTTTTAATAGCACCATTTTGGGGTATTAGGAATTTATTCATTAACTTTTATTAACTTTTTTTGGTGGGGTAATAGAAAAAAAATTTAAATTTCGCTACTCATTTTTGCGTCCTAAATTTACGCCGCTTACCATGTGGTATAAATAACATAATAACTTTATACAGTGGGTCGTTACGATTGCGGCAATACCACATTTCTGTAGTTTTTTTTATGGCTTACTACTTTTACACAGTAAAAACACTTTTTTTTTTTTAACTATTTTGTTTTTGTGCCGCCATATTCTAAGAGCCGTAACTTTATTATTTTTCTGATGACTTCTGGTACCATTTTGAGTACATGTAACTTTTTGATCACTTTTTATCAATTTTTTTTGGAGGCAGGATAAACACAAAACAGAAATTCTGACATTGTATTTTATTTTTTACAGTGTTCACTATGTGGGTTAAATAAAGTAATCGTTTTATAGTTGGGGTCGTTATGGATGCGGTGATACCAAATAGGTGTAATTTTTTTCTTGTTTTTTCACAATAAGGGCATGACCACACATGGCGGAATTCCTCCGCAACTGTCCGCATCAATGCCGCACAGAATCTGCGTTGCAGATTCTGCAGCGGATCTGCACAAAATGTGCAGAAAATTGATGCGGACTGGCCGCTGCGGACTGCAGGAAAAGTGCTTCTCTTCTCCCTATTCAGTGCAGGATAGAGAGAAGGGACAGCACTTTCCCTAGTGAAAGTCAAAGAAATTCATACTTACCGCCCGTTGTCTTGGTGACGCGTCCCTCTTTCGGCATCCGGCCCGACCTCCCTGGATGACGCTCCAGTCCATGTGACCGCTGCAGCCTGTGCTTGGCCTGTGATTGGCTGCAGCCGTCACTTACACTGAAACGTCATCCTGGGAGGCCGGACTGGAGACAGAAACAGGGAGTTCTCGGTAAGTACGAACTTCATTTTTTTTTACAGATACATGTATATTGGGATCGGTAGTCACTGTCCCGGGTGCAGAAACAGTTACTGCCGATCGCTTAACTCTTTCAGCACCCTGGACAGTGACTATTTACAGACGTCTCCTAGCAACGCTCCCGTCATTACGGGAGCCCCATTGACTTCCTCAGTCTGGCTGTAGACCTAGAAATACATAGGTCCAGCCAGAATGAAGAAATGTCAAGTAAAAAAAGCAAGACGCATCCGCAGCACACATGACATGTGCATGACAGCTGCGGACTTCATTGCGGAACTTTGAATCTCCATTGAAGTCAATGGAGAAATTCCGCCATGAGTCCGCCACTGCTCCGCAACAGACAGAGCATGCTGCGGACACCAAATTCCGCTCCGCAGCCTATGCTCCGCAGCGGAATTGTACGCATCGTGTAAACGAACACTGCTAAATTAAAGTGAAAGTCAATGTAGAAACGGCTCCGCTGCGGATTAACGCTGCGGAGTGTCCGCAGCGGAATTTAAGTGCAATTCCGCCATGTGTGAACCCGCCCTAAAGCATTTTGTAAGGGAAAAAAAGAGGGGTTTTCATTTTGTTTTACTTGGGACTTTTATTTATTTAATATGACATATGTACAATTATACATTTTTTATTTATAATGCAATGAGCAATAGAGCTATAAATAGAACTAAAAAGTTCCAATGCTGGAGGTGAGATGCATTTTCTCTCTAAGGAAAGTTAGAAATGTATGCTATTTCCATGTTACCTGGACTGACAAAGGGGAAATTTCATTAAAAAAACAAAAAACAAATGAATAGGTTTTTTTCAAGTGATGTCTTTTCTTGCTGCCTGCACTGTTGCCTATGAAATGGACATGCGGTCAGAGGTTGACTACGCTGTGTCTTTTAGCACGTAGCTTACCCCAGTGGTCCCCAGTACAAGATAGAAAAATCTAAGAAGGAATATATGTTTGCAATATAAAAGTACACGTGTCTAAGCAGTTTTCCTTTACAATCTGTTATAATAACTCTGGTTGCACATTACAACAATCTATACTCTTACTATCCTTCTGGGATGTACACCAACCCTCAAAGTGTCTTGTGATTGGCATAAATATGACTTAATGCTCAGCAAATCAATTGCAATATAATATGGGAAATAACTTGACCTAAGCCTAACCACGGTTAGGGTATGTTCACACGCTTAACAAAAAATATCTGAAAATATGGAGCTGTTTTCAAGGGATGTTTTTTGAGCAAGTCGCGTTTTTTGCGGCGTTTTTCGCAGTGTTTTTATGGCCGTTTTTGGAGCTGTTTTCAATAGTCAATGATAAACGGCTCCAAAAACGTCCCAAGAAGTGTCCTGCACTTCTTTTGACGAACTGTCATTTTACGCGCCGTCTTTTGACAGCGACGCGTAAAATTACACCTCGTCTGAACAGAACATCGTAAAACCCATTGCAAGCAATGGGCAGATGTTTGTAGGCGTAATGGAGCCGGTCTTTCAGGCGTAATTCGAGGCGTAAAACGCCTTAATTACGTCTGAAAATAGGTCGTGTGAACATACCCTTACATGTATTACTTCACTGTAATCTGTTGCCTCGGGGTACAAAACTGTTCATTAAATACCACTGTGCCTAAATCCCAACTGTCTAATCACCAAGTGCAGAACTTTTTCTGGTCCGAGGGCCACATGGTACCAGTCCCAAGGGCCACAAAAAACGTAAAGAAGATTTTTATCAGAGACATTTAAGGCAAATTGACAGTATACGCCATAGATTGCATAGGTTCTATTTTAGAGGCTTGCACCTATTAGGAGAGATAGGGCATGACCATACGTGGCGTATTTCTTCCGCCACTGTCCGCATCAATGCGCACAGTATCTGCGTTGCAGATTCTGTTGCGGCTCTGCCTAAAATGGGCATTAAATTGATGCGTACTAGCCGTTGCGTATTGAAGTGAAAGTACTTTCCTTCTCTCTATCAGTGCAGGATAGAGAGAAGGGACAGCCCTTTCCCTAGTAAAAGTACAAGAATTTCATACTTACCGGCCGTTGTCTTGGTGACGCGTCCCTCTTTCAACATCCAGTCCGGCCTCCCTGGATGACGCGGCAGTCCATGTGACCGCTGCAGCCTGTGATTGGCTGCAGCCGTCACTTGCACTGAAACGTCATCTCGGGAGGCCGGACTGGAGGAAGAAGCAGGGAGTTCTCTGTAAGTATGAACTTCTTTTTTTTTACAGGTTGATGTATATTCTGATCGGAAGTCACTGTCCAGGGTGCTGAAACAGTTACTGTCGATCGTTTAACTCTTTCAGCACCCTGGAGAGTGACTATTTACTGACGTCGCCTAGCAACGCTCCCGTAATTACGGGTGCACACACGTAGTCACCCGTAATTACGGGAGCCCCATTGACTTCTATGGGCCTGCCCGTGCCGTAATAACGGCCCATGATTACGGGCGTTTTTACGTGTGCATGGGGCCTGAGTCTGGCTGTAGACCTAGAAATACATAGGTCCAGTCAGAATGAAGAAATGTCATGTTCGGAAAACAAATACACCACGCAGCACACATAACATCTGCGGACTTCATTGCGGAATTTTGACTCTCCATTGAAGTCAATGGAGAAATTCCATAATGAGTCCGCAACAAGTCCGCTACACGTCCGCAACAGCCAGTGTATGCTGCGGACACCAAATTCCGCACCGCAGCCTCTGGTCCGCAGCGGAGTTTTCCGCAACGTGTAAACGAACCTCATAAAAAAGCTGTGTAAAGCAATGGGGAAACATGTACGCTGTGGATTTCCGCAGCGGACTGTCCGCAGCGGAATTCCAGAGCAATTCCGCCACGTCTGGTCATGCCCTTAGGGCCCGTTCACACTGGGTTTTTTGCAGGCAAAAAATTTTGCCTGCAAAAATCAGCTCAGATTTTTTTTTTTTAAGCGGTTTTGTACCACACGCCGTTTCTGACGCTTTTTTTGCCACGATTTTAGACGCATTTTTTGCCGCGTTTTTTTAAGGTGTTAATTTTCCTATTTCTTCAAGAGACAAAGTGAAATTCCGCGTGCGTTTTTTTGTCGGAAAACGCAGCAAAAAACACGTTTATTTCTGTCTCCCATTGATTTCAATAGGGTTTGCTCACGGTAAAAAAAACGGCTCCTGTCAATTTTAGCCGTTTTTTGCCGCGTTTTTTTGCGTGGTTTCCGTGTAAACTCAATGTAAACCGGGCCTTAAAAAACGGCCGGAAATGCCTCCCATTGATTTCAATGGGAGGCAGAGGCGTTTTTTTCCCATGAGCCGAAAAACCGTCTCGCGGGAAAAAGAAGCGACATGCCTTATCTTCGGGCGTTTACATATCTGACCTCCTATTGATATCAATGGGAGACAGAGAAAGCGTATTTCGCTGCGTTTTTGCTCATCGGTGCTCAATGGCCACGGGCGAAAAACGCCACGAAAAACGCGGCAAACGGCGTGCAGGTAGATCAAAATCTGCCTAAAAATTCCAAACTGAATTTTGAGGCAGAATTTTCTGTCTGCAAAAAACTTTGTGTGAATATACCCTTAGGGCATGGCCCCACGTGGCGTATTTCTTCCGCAACTGTCCGCATCAATGCCGCATCAATGCGTTGCAGATTCTGTTGCGGATCTGCCCAAAATGTGCAGTAAATTGATGCGGACTGGCCGTTGCGTATTGAGGTGAAAGTACTTCCCTTCTCTCTATCAGTGCAGGATAGAGAGAAGGGACAGCACTTTCCCTAGTGAAAGTAAAATAATTTCATACTTACCGGCCGTTGTCTTGGTGACGCGTCCCTCTTTCGGCATCCAGCCCGAACTCCCTGGATGACGCGGCAGTCCATGTGACCGCTGCAGCCTGTGATTGGCTGCAGCCGTCACTTAGACTGAAACGTCATCCTGGGAGGCCGGACTGGAGAAAGAAGCAGGGAGCTATCGGTAAGTATGAACTTCTTTTATTTTTACAGGTTGCTGTATATTGGGATCGGTAGTCACTGTCCCGGGTGCAGAAACAGTTACTGCCGATCGCTCAACTCTTTCAGCATCATGGACAGTGACTATTTACTGACGTCGCCTATCAACGCTCCCGTAATTACGGGTGCACACACATAGTCATCCGTAATTATGGGTGCACACACGTAGTCACCCGTAATTACGGGAGCCCCATTGACTTCCTCAGTCTGGCTGTAGACCTAGAAATACATAGATCCAGCCAGAATGAAGAAATGTCATGTGAAAAAACCCATACGCCCCGCAGCACACATAACATGTGCATGACATCTGCGGACTTCATTGCGGAATTTAGAATCTCCATTGAAGTCAATGGAGAACTTCCGCAATGAGTCCGCAACCAGTCCGCCACACGTCCGCAACAACCATTGTATGCTGCGGACACCAAACTCCGCACCGCAGCCTATGCTCCGCAGCGGAATTTTCCGAAACATCTAAACGAACACTACTAAAAAGCAGTGGAAGGCAATGGAGAAACGGGTCCGCTGCGGATTAACGCTGCGGAGTATCCGCAGCGGAATTCCAGAGCAATTCCGCCATGTGGGGCTTTGCCCTTACAGTCCCATGCTCCCTTTCAACATTAAAGAGGTTATTTGCATTGTTAAAATTGAAGGTCTATCCGGAGAACATCATAAGGCTGGGTTCACACGAGCATACGGGACGTATTTCGGTCGCTAATCCCGGACCGAACACACTGCAGGGAGCCGGGCTCCTAGCATCATAGTTATGTACGATGCTAGGAGTCCCTGCCTCGCAGTGGGACAACTTTTTTACGTTTTAAAAAACAGCACATAAAAAGACGCCCCGTAAAAAGAAGGGGCATGTCACTTCTTGAGCCACTTTAGCAGCTGTTTTGATTGTGTCAATGGAAAAGCAGCTCCATAAACGGCCCAAAAAAACGCCTCAAACAACGTTTTTGGCTCCAAAAACGGCTGAAAATCAGAGTCTGTTTTCCCTTGAAAACAGCTCTCTCATTTTCAGCCATTTTTGATTTTGCATGTGAACATACCCAATGGGGGCCGTCTGGCCGTGAAAACGGTCAAAAATAGGACAAGTCCTATTTTCTGACCGCTGGTATTTACGGGCCGTTAAAAAAAATGGCCGCGTGAATACACCCATAGAATTTCATTGTTCTGAAAACGGCCGTGTGACAGACGTAAAAACATAACTGAATACTATATCCACCACAAATATCCATGTATGAAATGTAAAACTAACATAACCTCTCTATCTGCACAAACACCTTCTATTGCTACCTACTTGTATGACAGGCATAGATATGGTAGTTTGCTATCTGATGGAAACTGAGGAAAGGCTGAAGCATTGGTGCCCTGGCATGGGATCGTTCTGTGTATTTGGGGGGATATTCAGAACATACTGGATGTAGCGTCTTAGTCAATGATCAAGCATGATCAAAACTGTTAGTTACAAATAATCCTTTATAACATAGAACATTTGGTTGTGTCTATAGCCAGCTTTAATCAGACTGTCACCAACATGTGTCCTCACTAACATTTATATTTTATTATCATTTCTAGAACTTTTCAGTGTGTGTAAATACAATTTTCAGAAAACACTTAAAAATAAATAAAAAATGCAGATACAGATAAGATAACGTTGGAACAACAGTGACAACTAGTGGTAATGTTCAGAAGAGCTTGTGAGTGACCTGCACAGCTTTCCATCACTTCATAGGATACCCAAACATTATTATTCTACTTACCATACATTATGGTATTTTATAGGCTCCAACCCTTATTTGTTGACCTGCTTGAGCAATGAGCATTTGCACAACAAATATATATATAAAAAAAAGCATGGGGGCACTCTGACATTTGGGCATTGTGCTTG
Organism: Rhinoderma darwinii; assembly: GCF_050947455.1. Classification (NCBI taxonomy): domain Eukaryota; kingdom Metazoa; phylum Chordata; class Amphibia; order Anura; family Rhinodermatidae; genus Rhinoderma; species Rhinoderma darwinii. Next base: position 185,532,826 of record NC_134690.1, read on the forward strand.
TTGGGGGTAGTCACTGATGTAAGTATACAGTGGCTGACACTAGTATGTGGACAATGCAGCTATCCCCTTTATGGAGGGACTGTAACAACTGTCCCTTTTTCTCAGATAAAAATCTGTGATCATGTGATGGACCCACCGGTGCTCGGCTTGTTACAAGAGACTCTGATAACTGTACTGTAACGGCCCTTTTACATGGGCCAATGATCGGGCAAATTACCGTTTACATGAACGCTCGTTCTCGATCATTGCCATGTGTAAAGAGGGCAACAATCAGCCACTGAACGGGGAAACATCGGTTGGTGGCATCTTTTATGCAGCACAAACTATCATCGTTGTCGGCAGCACATCTCCGATGATGCAAACGTATAGGGACAAGCGATCGTAGTAACAATAGTTCATCCCCATACTAAATGATCATTGCGCCATTTAAAGGGAGCAACAAGCGCCGAACAACAAGCGGTATTGTCGATCTGCGGTCATTTTAAAAGTAAACAGGGCGATATCTGCTCATGAAAAAAATACCCTTAGGGCACATTCAGACGTGGCAGAATTGCTGTTGATTTCCGCTGCGGACAGTCCGCATTGGAATTCTGCAGCAGACGTTTTTTTACATTTCTTTCTATACATTTTTAGGAAAGTTAGTTCAGACGTTGCAGAAAATAACTGTGCGGAACACAGGCTGCGGTGCAGATTTTTCCCTCCTCAGCATGCTTATTCCATTGCGGAGAAGAAGCGGAATTTCACTGTGGATTTCATCCTTTGCAATGCAAAAACTGAAATCTGTGGCACGTCTGCTGTGTTTTCTGCAACGTCTGAATTACCTGTCAAATATGCAAATGTTGCTGCAGATTCGTTGCGTAATTGCCCCAAATCTGCACCAACATTTGCAGCGGAAAAATTCCGCCACGTGTGAACGTGCCCTTACTGTGATTATCACATGACCAAGACAGAGTTTTATCTACTGGAAGTAAACCATGACGGTTCCCTCTGAATGCCACCAAATAGTGATCTTGAAAACAGTGAAGAACTGATACACAAAGTTTATTTAAGAATTGTAACTTTTCACAAAGAATAACATTTGTTTGTTTGTTATTCACATAGTGTGTACAATTTCAGTCTGAAAAATACTCTAGTTAGGAAAATAACTCTATGGTCACTATAACATTACACGAAGATAACCAAAATGGAAAGATCCAAGTTTATCCGCATTCAGTACATACAAGCGGCGGGCACAAGGCTCTTTGTTCGTGCTTTTTGATCTAGTGAGTGCTTTTTGATCTCTGCCAGTAGATAAGTTACTGTGTTGTGGTGTCAGGTATCATTGCTATGTAGAGATTCTACCACTTCTACTGTCTCAGGCAGAGCAGTCATGGTTGGCCAACAAACAACACCCAGAATGCCAGGAAAAACACACTGCGGTTGGTTAAACACTACTGAAATACTACTACTCCCTATGCAATGAAGTATACAGTTACACAGACTTTCTAATAGATATGATGGTGACTTAAAGAGGCTCTGTCACCAGATTTTGCAACCCCTATCTGATATTGCAGCAGATCGGCGCTGCAATGTAGATTACAGTAACGTTTTTATTTTTAAAAAACGAGCATTTTTGGCCAAGTTATGACCATTTTCGTATTTATGCAAATGAGGCTTGCAAAAGTACAACTGGGCGTGTTGAAAAGTAAAAGTACAACTGGGCGTGTATTATGTGCGTACATCGGGGCGTGTTTACTACTTTTACTAGCTGGGCGTTGTGTATAGAAGTATCATCCACTTCTCTTCACAACGCCCAGCTTCTGGCAGTGCAGCACTGTGACGTCACTCACAGGTCCTGCATCGTGTCGGCACCAGAGGCTACACTTGATTCTGCAGCAGCATCGGCGTTTGCAGGTAAGTCCATGTAGCTACTTACCTGCAAATGCTGATGCTGCTGCAGAATCAAGTGTAGCCTCTGGTGCCGACACGATGCAGGACCTGTGAGTGACGTCACAGTGCTGCACTGCCAGAAGCTGGGCGTTGTGAAGAGAAGTGGATGATACTTCTCATCAGAAAGCCCAGCTAGTAAAAGTAGTAAACACGCCCCGATGTACGCACATAATACACGCCCAGTTGTACTTTTACTTTTCAACACGCCCAGTTGTACTTTTGCAAGCCTCATTTGCATAAATACGAAAATGGTCATAACTTGGCCAAAAATGCTCGTTTTTTAAAAATAAAAACGTTACTGTAATCTACATTGCAGCGCCGATCTGCTGCAATAGCAGATAGGGGTTGCAAAATCTGGTGACAGAGCCTCTTTAAATCTGCTTTTATAATAAAATCAGGTAATTGACAACACAATACAAAATACCATTCTACATAATCATAAGCAACAATGATGGAAACACCATGGTAGCATAAACCTGAAACATTTCAGAACCATGTGCTGAGACATAGGCAAGATTTATTAAAACTGGTGCACCATTCAAGCTGTGCGCAAGTCTCTCTACCAGCGCAGCGTGGGTGCGCGTCCTATTGATAAATATGCCACAGGACAGATCAGATCTAGCATTGTTTTTACATTTTAATCAGAAAAGTGCAAAAACTTGATTTGGACTTATTATCCATTCAAGGCCACTTCACTGCACAGTAATAGGATGTAGGGAGAATGGGGCAAATCTTTCAATATTACCATGACCCGTGTAGATGCAATAGTTGCCATACATGATAAAGTAGTAAAACTGAGCGGATTATGTGGCAGCATGGTAATACACTAATAACATTATCCTGCCAGGTTGATCTAACAATAATTCCTGATGTATCATGTTCTTCGCTGGAAGATATAAAAGTACTGTGGCCTCTGCGATATCATGATATGATGTATTATTCTATTCCAAATAATGGATTAACTTGAAATAGCAGTCCCTATGAAGTGATGAAGTAACACTAACTTGTGCTATTTTTATCTAATTCTCCAAGATTATAGACCACAGCTCCGTCCTTGCATTGACATAACATGTATCACAGTCCCAGTGCAATAGATCTTTTTGAAGGTGAAAGAGTAATACCAGATTTCATATTAATTCACAGTTCTACTGTAAAACTATGGTACTTCAGTACTAATGACCCTGTAGAATAATTCCCTAGTATTAAGGTAGCTGTATAATGCTACAGCAATCCACAGACCCTGCAACATAATAAAAGGAAAATCATGGTTGTGAAAATTGATAAAGCAGCACCACTGTAAACAAATATAGGTCCGATGATGATGTAGTGCCACAGACAATCAGGACGATATAGTAGTATCACAGACATTCAGGATAAGCGTCGCAGGACGATATAGTAGTATCACGGACATTCAGGATAAGCGTTGCAGGACGATATAGTAGTATCACAGACATTCAGGATAAGCGTTGCAGGACGATATAGTAGTATCACAGACATTCAGGATAAGCGTTGCAGGACGATATAGTAGTATCACAGACATTCAGGATAAGCGTTGCAGGACGATATAGTAGTATCACAGACATTCAGGATAAGCGTTGCAGGACGATATAGTAGTATCACAGACATTCAGGATAAGCGTTGCAGGACGATATAGTAGTATCACAGACATTCAGGATAAGCGTTGCAGGACGATATAGTAGTATCACAGACATTCAGGATAAGCGTTGCAGGACGATATAGTAGTATCACAGACATTCAGGATAAGCGTTGCAGGACGATATAGTAGTATCACAGACATTCAGGATAAGCGTTGCAGGACGATATAGTAGTATCACAGACATTCAGGATAAGCGTTGCAGGACGATATAGTAGTATCACAGACATTCAGGATAAGCGTTGCAGGACGATATAGTAGTATCACAATAATACCATGGCGTCATGCCCTTTGCAGGATAATGCAGCAGTAGCATGGACAATACAGGATAATGCAGCAATAGCACGGAGCCTGCTGGATAACAAAAATTGTCACGATCTTTGCAAGTTAGAACAGTAGTGTCACAGACGCAACTGGATAGTAGAGTAATATCCCCATTGCAGCATGATATAGAGGTATATACAGAGAATAAAGCGCAGTGATGCTATTTTAAAGCAAGTCTGTCACCAGAAATTGGCCTATAAAAGCAGCAGCAAGAAAGATATTGTAGCCTCACCTGAATATAATGCTGTTTTCATTTTTCAGATGCGTGGCTTATAAGTTTATAAAATATAAGTTTATTCTTTATATATAGAACGAGCAGTGTGGAGCAATGAGGGCGTCACCGTTGTTCCAAACAGTTCTACGTTCTCTCCCCAGTCCGTCCCTCCCTTCTATGATTGACAGGGCCACTGATGTTTAATGGGTCGAATTGGCTCTACTGGGATGGAATAGTGTGACGTAATTGGCGAATGCGCAGTAGAGCCGATTTGACCTGTGTAACTTCAGTAGCCCTGTCAATCAGAGAAGGAAGGGAGGGACGGACTGGGGAGGGAACGTAGAACTATTTGGAGCAACGGTGACGCCCTCATTGCTCCACACTGCTCGTTCTCATATAAAGAATAAACTTATATTTTATAAATGTATAAGCCACGCATCTGAAAAATGAAAACAGCATTATATTCAGGTGAGGCTACAATATCTTTCTTGCTGCTGCTTTTATAGGCCAATTTCTGGTGACAGACTCGCTTTAAGAATACTGCAGTTCCATGTCCCGTGCCAGATAATGAAGTCATATCATGATCTTTGCAGGACCAGTGAGTAGTAGAAGCCTCTATAGGATAATACTGTAGTACCATGGATTATTTTACTATATTACAGCAGACATTTTTAGCAATTCATTCTAGTAGTGATTTTCCTTTCTCCGGATACTGCATGACTACATAGTACATCTGCCTTTCTGGGTTTGGTTCACATGATCATTTTCTTGATATGACCAGACCAGATTTTGACATGAACGCTGACAGTGTAGGGTGCCAAAAAATAATTGTGTAATAACAAAAACACAATAGTAGAGAAAACACAGAGCACTGATCACGGTGACCCTGATTCTCTTCTGAGGTCGTGACATATTTATTAGAAATAAACGAGTGTTCTAAGTGCTGCTAAATCCTTTGTATCATATGACTTACAATTGTAAGACGTCAGTATTTACAATGTAATAACTTTTGACCAGTTCTGGCAGGAGCAGTGATTCAATCCATGCAGAGAAACAAGTCATGGAAGTGGACTGGCATTTGCTGGAAACCTGTACTAAACTTACTGTACACAAGGCTTAGCGATAGTACCTTGTATGGCTTTACAAGCCTCAATATTTACCGGAAAACAGGTGAGCTGATAAGCAGATCTTACCAGCGGGGTTCATTTACTTAAGATCACATGACAGATATATGAAGAATGTGTTTGTACATCAAACACTATTGTTAAATACACCACCTATAGTACCAAAGATGACAGGAATGTCCAGTATAAGCAATAGGGAGCCTCACAAGGGACCTGCTCAATGGTGCCTACTGTTAGGGCGGACTTACACGAACGTGTAATACGTCCGTGCAACGCGTGATTTTCACGCGCATCGCACAGACCTATGTTAGCCTATGGGGCCGTGCAGACAGTCCGTGATTTTCACGCAGCGTGAGTCTGCTGCGTGAAACGCTCATGTCCTGTATTTCTGCGCTGTTCGTGCATCACGCACCCATTGAAGTCAATTGAAGCACTTCCGTGGGACGCGCGTGATTTGCGCAACAGCAGTAAAAAGTATGCATGAAAACAGAAAAGCATCACGTGCTTTTCTGTTTACAAACATACAAACAGAGTGTCATAATGATGGCGGCTGCGCGAAAATCACGCAGCCGCGCATATGGTGATGTCACACAAAGCTGTTAAGTGCCTTTTGCGCGCGCAAAACGCCACATTTTTTGCGCGTGCAAAACGCACACGCTCGAGTAAATCCTCCCTAGGGCAAAGCCCCACGTGGCGGAATTACTCTGGAATTTGGTGTCCGCAGCATACAATGGATGTTGCGGACCAGTGGCGGACTCATTGCGGAAGTTCTCCATTGACTTCAATGGAGATTCTAAATTCCGCAATGAAGTCCGCAGCTGTCATGCACATGTTATGGGTTTTTTAACATGACATTTCTTCATTCTGGCTGGACCTATGTATTTCTAGGTCTACAGCCAGACTGAGGAAGTCAATGGGGCTCCCGGAATTACGGGAGCGTTGCTAGGAGACGTCAGTAAATAGTCACTGTCCAGGGTGCTGAAAGAGTTAAGCGATCGGCAGTAACTGTTTCTGCACCCTGGATAGTGACTACCGATCACAATATACATCAACCTGTAAAAAAAATAGAAGTTCATACTTACCGAGAACTCCCTGCTTCTTTCTCCAGTCCGGCTTCCTGGGATGACGTTTCAGTCTAAGTGACGGCTGCAGCCAATCACAGGCTGCAGCGGTCACATGGACTGCCGCGTCATCCAGGGAGGTCGGGCTGGATGCCGAAAGAGGGACGCGTCACCAAGACAACGGCCGGTAAGTATGAAATTCTTTTACTTTCACTAGGGAAAGTGCTGTCCCTTCTCTCTATCCTGCACTGATAGAGAGAAGGGAAGTACTTTCACCGCAATACGCAGCAGCTAGTCCGCATCAATTTACTGCACATTTTGGCCAGATCCGCTGTAGAATCTGCAATGCAGATTCTGTGCGGCATTGATGCGGACAGTTGCGGAAGAAAACCGCCACGTGGGGCCATGCCCTTACTGTGACTGTAGCCAAGAATAAAACAGTCGTTTACGAGACCAAGAGAATTAGGGTATGTTCACACGGCTTATTTTCTGCTGTTTTTCCGGCCGTAAACAGCCGAAAAACGGGCGAAAAATCGGAAGCAGAACGCCTCCAAACATCTGCCCATTGATGGAAAAAACGCCGTTCTATTCCAACAGGGCGTTTTTTTACGCAGCCGTTTTTAAAAATGGCTACATAAAAAAAAAAAACACCCGCAAAAGAGTGCATGTCACTTCTTGAGCCGTTTTTCATTGGCTCTATAGAAAAACAGCTAAAAAAAACGGCAGTGAAAAGCGCTACTTTGAATAAAAAAAACAGCTGAAAATCAGGAGCTGTTTTCCCTTGAAAACAGCTCTGTATTTTCAGATGTTTTTTGCTAAGCGTGTGAACATAGCCTTACAATGTAAAAATGATGTACAGGATTGCTGAACAGTGAAGGATAAATACATTGTAGTAGTTGTGTGGCTTGTAAAAAGGTGCAAGGCATTCTCCATCACTTAAATTTAGGAGAAATATGTGACCTCACAAGCAATTTATATAAGGGTCAAACTATACTTGAATGACGGGTTAAACGATCTTTATGTCTACTTTGGCAGCTGCTGTTTGGTATTGAGTACTACTATATACATCAACAGCCCAAGTCCACCAGAGCCAGAGACACTGGTTATTATCAGATCTCTGCTCTGACTCATAGAAGAGGTCCAGATTATATAACCCCCTCCATGATGTCCATATTGCCCAATAAGTCTATTTAAGGCTTCGTCCACATCTGCATTGGGGTCCCCCTGAGCAGACACAGACTGACACCGACGGAAACCAGATGTGAACGAAGCCTAACTACTATTCCCAAGACACAACAAGAATATTTTTGTTAAGTTACATCTATGCACTTGGCTGAATATTACTTAAAAAACATGGAAACAGCTTGTCTTACTGTAACTAGTTATGGAAACAGCCCGCCTGTTGAAAAGTCCTGTCCAATGTACAAGGGATACCACTGCATCTACTCTAATGTGACTGAAATATCATATTTCTAAGTGTAAGCATTATTTAAATATAAGTAAGGTAGAAATGCTTGTCAATAGTGATGACTCAATACAGGACCTGAAACTATATACTAGAAAACTGCTGAATGGAGCTTGGCTGCATGTAAACTGTAAAACTCAAATACAGAAGGGAACCTATACCTAATCTTTAACCCGTTAGTGACCAGCCTATTACAGGCCTTAATGACCAAGCGTTTTTTTTTTCAGTTTTTTCATAGTTGGATTTCAAGAACCACAACTAGCTGAGTGACGGCTTTTTTTTTGCAGCACCAGTTGTATTTAATGGCACAATATTGGGGTACATATGACTATTGATTAACCTTTATAAACTTTTCTGTGGGGGGAAATTAAAAAAAAACAGCAATTCCGCTATTTTATTTTTTTTGCGTCTTACATTTATGCCCTTTACCACTATACTCTAAGAGCCATAACAGTTTTATTTTTCTGCCGATGTAGCTAAATGAGGGCTTATTTTTTGTGGGACGACTTTTAGATTTTATTGGTTCCAATTTGAGGTACATACAACATTTTGATTGTGTTTTTTGGTAGGCAGGATAAACAGAAAATTCTGACATTCTTTTTTTTATATCGTTTGCTGCGCGGGTTAAATTACATGACAGCTTTATAGTTTGGGTCATTACAGATGCGGAAATACCAATTATGTGTAGTTTTTTTCTAATAAAGTATTTTGTAAGGGGAAATAAGGGATAATTACTTTTTTTGCTTGGTATTTAAAAAATTCTTAGAAACTTTATTGATCTAGTTTTTAACTTTTTATTTTTTAGTCCCACTATGTAACTTCACTATGCAATTATTTCATCACTTTTATAATACACTGCAATACTGTCTATTTAATAATGACTGTCAGTGTAACGGTATGGTCACCCAGAGATTTTATAAAGGTGATTTTGACTTAAAGAGGCTCTGTCACCAGATTATAAGTGCCCTATCTCCTACATAATCTGATTGGCGCTGGAATGTAGATAACAACAGTGGTTTTTATTTTTAAAAACTATTATTTTTGAGCAAGTTATGAGCAATTTTAGATTTAGACTAATTAGTTTCTTAATGCCCAACTGGGTGTTTTTTAACTTTTGACCAAGTGGGCGTTGTAAAGAGAAGTGTATGATGCTGACCAATCAGCGTCATACACTTCTCTCCATTTATGTCCATTTCTACTCAGCACAGCGAGATCTCGCGAGATCACGCTGTGTCGTCACATAGACCCACATTAACTTTACCAAAGTGTCTTGAGAGTGAATAGACATTGCCTCCAGCCAGGACGCGATGTCTATTCACACTCCTGACACTTCGGTAAAGTTTGCGTGGGACTTACTCACGCTGTGCTGTGATGAAGTCCCACACAAACTTTACGGAAGTGTCGGGAGTGTGAATAGACATCGCGTCCTGGCTGGAGGCAATGTCTATTCACTCTCAAGATACTTCAGTAAAGTTAATGTGGGTGTATAAGACAGCACAGCGTGATCTCGCGAGATCACGCTGTGCTGAGTAGAAATGGACATGAATGGAGAGAAGTGTATGACGCTGATTGGTCAGCATCATACACTTCTCTTTACAACGCCCACTTGGTCTAAAGTTAAAACACGCCCAGTTGGGCATTAAGAAATTAATTAGCATAAATCTAAAATTGCTCATAACTTGCTCAAAAATGATAGTTTTTCAAAATTAAAAACCACTGATGTTATCTACATTACAGCACCAATCAGATTATGTAGGAGATAGGGCACTTATAATCTGGTGACAGAGCCTCTTTAACTTTTGACTTTCAGAATAAAAAAAAAACACTCCAAATCTGCCTTCCATTGATTTCAATGGGAATCATAGGCATTCTTTTTTCAGGACTGTTTTTTCTGCTTGCTGGAGAAAAAAAACATCCTGCTCTATCTTGGGGCGGATTCCACTCTTGAACCCCCATTGAAATCAATTGGACGCATAAAAAAAACAGCGCCGTGCAGCTCGATGTTGATTATAAAAAAAAATTCCCAAAAGATCACTAGCGGATTTTACAAATGAATAAGGTTCCTAACCCAAAAAAAAACCACCTCAAAAACCACCTGCATTTTAAATACGCCTCCAAAATTCTGAAAGAAATTTGGAGGCAGATTTTTCTGCTTAACAGTAAACATTCTATCCCATTCTAGCTCAGAGGCTAAGGCCTGATTCAGACGAACGTGACGTTTTTGCGCGCACAAAATACGCTGCGTTTTGCACGCGCAAAAGGCAATTGACAGCTCCGTGTGCCCTGTTCATATGGATGCGCGGCTGCGTTTGGATGTTTGTACGTGGTGCTTTTCTGTTTACATTCATTCTTTTACTGCTGTTGCGCGGATAACGCTTGTCTCACGGAAGTCTCACTTCAATGGGTGCGTGATGCTCGGAAAACGCAGAAATAGAGAACATGTCGGGAGTTTTACGCAGCGTACTAACGCTGCGCAAAACTCACGGACAGTCTGCACTGCCCCATAGACTTGCATAGGTCCGTGCGACCCGCGTAAAAACCATGCGGGCTGCACGGACACAAATCACGTTCGTGTGAATCCCCCCTAATAGGCATACACTGTTGGCAGACCTGGGGGCCTTTATTAGGTCCCCGGCTGCCATCGAAACCATCAGCACTCCGCAATCATGTCGATGGGATGACAGGGGGAACCACCTCTATGGCCACTTAGATGCCGCAGTCCACATTTACCGCGGTATCCAAGTGGTTAAATGGCTGGTATCGGAGGTAACTCAGATCCCAGTCATTAGAGCAGAAGCCCTGTTTTTTTTTTTTTTTCAGACAGTCCAGCACCCACTCTAGCCCTGAGCCGGGCTTCTGGGAAAGCGCTGTGAAAAGGCGGCTCTGTGGCACCCTTAATGACCGCCATAAAAAAGCGTATTGGCGGTCATTAAAGGGGTTAAAACACTGATGTTAATTCCACATTAAACAAACCCAATAAAGAAGTCCACATACCTATGATGCTTTTAAAGGGGTTGCTAATCCCGAATAAAGGATAATGTAATAAATGAAAAATATAACATCTGAATAAAGTGCATTAGTATATATGGCAATTGCTGTAGGTGTTTCAGCTGTCATGTATCAGAAGCATCTTGCCCTTCCTCCTCTACCACGCTTCTACTTAATCTTCTATTTGGAATACAATGAGGATCATACTTCTGAGAATGAACTGCATGGGAGGACATATCACTTCAAAACATGTTCAAGCAAGGCATCTGAGGATGTACACAGCATTCCAGTACGACTCTCCTGGAAGGTCCCTTGAAGTTTTCTTAAGGCCTCGTTTACACGAGCGCGATATACGTGCGTGCGACGCGCGTGCTTTTCACGCGTGTCGTACGCATCTATATTAGTCTATGGGGGCAGTGCAGACAGTCCGTGAGTTTTGCGCAGCGTGCGTCCGCTGAAAAAAACTCACATGTCCTATCTTTGTGCGCTGTTCGCGCATCACGCACCCATTGAAGTCAATGGGTGCGTGAAGCACTTCCGTGCGAACTGCGTGATTCGCGCAACAGCTGTCAAACTCTGAATGTAAACAGAACAGCACCACGTGCTTTTCTGTTTACAAACATCCAAACGGAGTATCATAATGATGGCGGCTGCGAGAAAATCTCGCAGCCGCGCATCATACGCTGATGACACACGGAGCTGTTAAGTGCCTTTTGCGCGTGCAAAACGCAGCGTATTTTAAAAAAAATGGAGCATAACAATACACCCCTTAAAAATAAGGAGCATGTCACTTCTTGGGCCGTTTTTGTTTTTAAGCTTTTTTTCATTGTGTCAATAGAAAAACAGCTCCAAAAATGTCTAGAAAAACGCCTGGAAAAAACATTTTCAGCTTAAAAAACGGCTGAAAATCAGAGGCTTTTTTCTCTGAAAACAGCTCCATCATTTTATGACTCAGTGTGTGAACATACCCTTAGGCCATGTTCAGACGTGGCAGAATTTTTCCACTGAAGGGTTGCTGCAGATTCGTTGCGAATTTGCAGCAACATTTTCATATTTGACAGGTAATTCTGACGTTGTGGATATCACAGATCTCAGTTTTTGCAATGCAAAGGCTGAAATCCGCAGTGAAATTCCGTGGCTTCTCCGCAACATAATTCTGCACCACGGCCTAATTTCCGCACAGTTATGTTCCGCAACGTCTGAACTAAGTTTCCTAAAAATGTATAGAAACAAATGTAAAAAACGGCTGCAGCAGAATTCCACTGCGGACTGTCCGTAGCGAAATTCAACAGCAATTCCGCCACGTCTGAATGTGACCTTAGACTGTCAAGTATAAACCAAATGGAGTAGCAGCCTCAAGAATCAGTAAGCTCAGGTGGACAGTATGTTTGTAAAGTGGGTTTTTCCAACACAATACGCATACCAGTAATACTGTAAACCGACCTGACGAAGGGCCCAGTCCGGTCCAGAAACGCGTCGTCGTTTGAATAAATAGATCACCTTGATCCAACTTACCTAGCCTCGTTCCTTGTCCTCCTGAGCCTGGCGCCGTTACCCTATACTACACTGCCTTTTTTCTGTTAATTTTTCTTCTATATGCTGTCACCGGCAACAAGGAATTATCACTGAGGGACTGCAGTGGGTGGCAGTGGGTGGCAGCCGGCAATCGAAACCATCTCATTCCACGCATAGCCTCGGAGGAGCGCTATTGACCCCTCACCTTTTCTATTCCACTGTACAGCACTGCCTCTCCGTGGAACTACTGTCCCATACTGAAAACATGATTACAGTGCGCGACAGTTGTCCGGCAGCGAGACAGTGACATCTAGCGTCATAGATAACTATGATGCTAGGAGCCCGGCTCCCTGCAGTGTGTTCGGTCCGGGAAATGCGGCCAACACAAGGATCGTATATCGCGGACCGAACACGCTCGTCTGAATTAGGCCAAAACCTGTAGACTACATTAGAAAGTTTAACAACAACGCAAAAGTTATTCAATAAGCATGTCCCCCTTCAAATTAAAGCTATGTTCACACACTGCTGAAACGGCTGAAAATTACAGAGCTGTTTTCAGAAATAACAGCCTCTGATTTTCAGCTGTTTCTGAGGGTATGTTCACACGGCCAAATTTCAGACGTATACGAGGCGTATTTTGCCTCGTTTTACGTCTGGAAATACGTCTCAAATACGTCGTCAAACATCTGCCCATTACTTTCTATGGGTATAACGCTGTATTGCCACACGACGCGTAATTTTACACGTCGTACGGCAATTACGACGCGTAAAATTACGCCTCGTAAAAAGAAGTGCAGGACACTTCTTTGGACGTTCTTGGAGCTGTTTTCTCATAGACTCCAATGAAAACAGCTCCAAAAACGGACGTAAAACCGCCGCAAAAACGGCGAGTTGGTCAAAAAACGTCTGAAAAGCAGGGTCTGTTTTCCCTTGAAAACAGCTCTGGATTTTCAGACGTTTTTGTTGACTACGTGTGAACATACCCTGAAGCTAAAAACGTTTTTCCTAGACTTTTTGGAGCTATTTTTCCATTGACATAATGATAAACAGCTCTAAAACAGATTCTTTTTACGTGCCGTTTTTTTTAAATCAATGGGTGTATGTTTGTAGGTGCTTAGCTACAGTTTTTTCAGCCATTTCCAAGGCGTTTACTCCCCGAAATATGCTTGAAAACACAGCGTGTGAACATACCCCAAGGGTATGTTCACACAGCTTATTTTCGGCCATAAAACGACCGAAAAATCGGAAGAATGCCAACAAACATCTGCCCGTTGATTTCAATGGGAAAAACTGCGTTCTGTTCTGACGGACCGTTTTTTTAGGTGGCCGTTTTGAAAACGGCCGCGTAAAAGAACGGCCGCATAAAAAAACGGCCACGAAAAAGAAGTGCATGTCACTTCTTGAGACGTTTTTGGAGCAGTTTTTCATTTTTTTCAAAATAGCTCCAAAAACAGCCGTAAAAAACACAGCGAAAAATGCGAGTTGCTAAAGTTGTTTTCACTTGAAAACAGCTCCGTATTTTCAGACGTTTTTTGCTAAGCGTGTGAACATAGCCTAATACTAACATAGTATTCACTACAGTAAGGAAACTTTAAAATAAATGTATGTAAGGGATCACATCTCTATTAAATTCTACAATAATCAACAAAAAATAATAATAAACACCCTAAAATCAAAGGAAAAATGAATGTCAAACTATTTTTTCCCTACGATTTTCTCCTTGGTACTTGGCTGCAGGACTGCCACATCTGATCGGCTGTAGGTGAAACCAGCCTATATGGTGTTTACAATGCGTACTAACTGTAGGACAACAGAGGCAGAAATATTTGGTTGATCTCTAATTGATGTATAGGACCAAATGTGCCCAGGTGAAAACATGAAGGAAACACCTTACAGAAAACTGGGTGTATATTTCAGCACAGGTTATCCAGACAATACAATTCCTCATGAGACGCATATATAAGCCAGATATTACAGTTGGTCTTCCTGAGCTCTTCTGCTCAGCATCAAGTAGCATGGCATGTCTGGCGACTCAGGCAAGTAGGTACATCTTTATATAAATATTTTTATTATAGACAGGAGAAGACAAGCTAAATATGAGCATGCCGTCTGTAACATTCCGCACCACCTCATGGGATTTTCCTGGACAAGAGGCACTTAGCGCTGTTATCAATTATAAATTGATACTCAGATACCGGATTAAGTAAACTTTACATGAAGATGGAAGTCCTCAAAAAAACAACTTTTAACATGTGAGCCTAAGGCTTTGTTCACATCTGCGTCAGGGCTCCGTACAAGGGTTCCGTCTGAGATTTCCGTCAGTGGAACCCATGAACGAAGCCCTGACTGAATCAAACGGAAATCATAGGTTTCTGTTTGCATCACCATCGATTTCAATGGTGATGGATCCAATGCAAATGGTTTCCGTTTGTCACCATTGTTTAAGGGTTCTGTCGTTTTGATGGAATGAATAGCGCAATCGACTGCGCTATTCATTCCGTTAAAACGACGGAACCCTTAAACAACGGTGACAAACAGAAACCATTTGCACCGGATCCGTCACCATTGAAATCAATGGTGATGCAAACGGAAACCATCCATGGTTCCCGTTTGTATCAGTCAGGGTACCGTTCATGGGTTCCGCTGACGGAAATCTCAGACGGAACCCTTGTACGGAGCCCTGACGCAGATGTGAACAAAGCCTGAGGGTATGTTTAAACACAGTTTTTCAGGCGTATTTCGAGGCGTTTACGCCTGAAAAAACGGAAGCTGAACACCTACAAACATCTGCCCATTGAAATCAATGTGAAAAACAGCATTTAGTTCATTCAGGGCGTCTTTTTACACCGCTGTTTTAAAAAACGGAACGTAAAAAGACTCCGTAAGGCTGGGTTCGCGGGAGAAAGAAGGGACATGCCCTATCTTCGGGCGTTTACGCCTCTGACCTCCCATTGACATCAATGGGAGGCAGAGAGAGCGTATTTTGCAGTTTTATGCCCGCGGCGCTCAATAGCCGTGGGCGAAAAACGCTGTGAAAAACGCCGCGAAAATCAGCGTGCAGGCAGAGGAAAATCTGCCTCAAACTTCAAAACAAAATTTTGAGGCAGAATTTCCGCCTGCAAAAAACTCAGCCGTGTGAACTCCACAAAATACTCTTTCTCTGCCTCCCATTGATGCCAATGGGAGGTCAGAGGCGTAAACGCCCAAAGATAGGGCATGTCCCTTCTTTCTCCCGCGAGACGGTTTTACCACTCGCGGGAAAAAGACGCCTCCGCCTCCCATTGAAATCAATGGGAGGCATTATCGGCTGGTTTTTGACGAGTTTTGCGGCGCTGTTTCCGCATCAAAAAACTAGTCCAAAAACTCTGTGTGAATCCAGCCTTTTAGGCTGTGTTCACACTGAGTTTTTTGACACTTTTCTGACGCGGAAAATGCGTCGGAAAACGCGCCAAGAAACGACCCAAAATGACTCCCATTGATTTCAATGGGAGACGGAGGCGTTTTTTTACCGCGAGTAAAAAAAACGCCTCACGGCAAAAAGAAGGGACATGACCCATCTGCGGTTTCCGCGTCCAAAACCGCATTGAAATCAATGGGGACACGTCAAAAAACACCTCGAACTAGTGAGGTGTTTTCTGACGAGTATATTGCCGAGAGTTTTGGAGGAGTTTCTTGCAGTCTCCTGCTGCTAGTCCAGCCCAGAAAGGGCCTGTCATTTCCTGTCTGCTCGTGTAGCCTGAAAAACATCGTGGACAGAACTCAGGGATACAGAAAACCGAAGTCCTGCATCCAAATACAAGTAAGTGCACTTGCTCCTATGTTCCATACATGCTATACATGTATGGAGCTGTGCATTTTTTTTTTTATATATTTTTTTTTTTTTTAAATGTAAACATTTTTCTTTCAAATTTGTTTTTTACATTTTTTAATTTTGTTATGCAGTTGTTCATGTATGTCATCTCTTTTTTTTTTTTTTTTTTTAACATTTCAGGAACAGAAATGACGACAGCAGAGGTGTACCACCGAATGGACATTGATGTTGGGAAATTGATTCAAGAAGTAAGTATACTTTTTTTTTTAATGTGGGCCTGTTCACATCAGCGTGGTTTCCGCTGAGGGGTTCCGTCGGTGCTTTCAGTCAGGGGAACCCCTCAACGGAAAGGCAAGTGTGAAGTGGTGACAGATCCGTTGCTAATGGTTTCTGTTTGTCCCCGTTGTGCAAAGGGTTCTGTCGTTTCGACTGAACCAATACCGCAGTGTAGGGAATCCCATTAGCAACGGATCCATCAGCATTGAAGTCAATGATGATGCAAACAGAAAACAATGTTTTTTTTAATGTGGGCCTGTTCACATCAGCGTGGTTTCTGCTGAGGGGTTCCGTCGGTGCTTTCAGTCAGGGGAACCCCTCAACGGAAAGGCAAGTGTGAAGTAAGTTCCGTTTGCATCACCATTCATTTCAATGGTGACAGATCCGTTGACAGAAGGATGTCATGCATGTGAAAACCTCGGCAAAAACAGCCTGAAAAACCGCCTCAAAAACCACGTCAAAAACCACATCAATATGTTCACACGGAGTATTGTGGGGGAGGAATATCTGCCTCAAAATTCCGTTTGGAACTTTGAGGCAGATATTCCTCTCCCTGCACGCCGATTTTCGCGGCAATTATCGCGCCGTTTTTCGCCCGCGGCCATTGAGCGCCGCGGGCATAAAACAGCGAGAAATACGCTTTCTCCTGCCTCCCATTGAAGTCAATGGGAGGTCGGAGGCGGAAGCGCCCGAAGATAGGGCATGTCGCTTCTTTTTCCCGCGAGGCAGTTTTACTGCTCGCGGGAAAAAGACGCCGACGCCTCCCATTGAAATCAATGGGAGGCGTTCTCGGGCCGTTTCTGCCGAGTTTTGCAACGCGGTTTCCGCGTCAAAAAACTCGGCAAAATACCCCGTGTGAACATGAAAACCTCCAGGGTCAGTTTTTACAGGAGGAATTTTCCTCCTGCAAAAAACTCCGTGTGAACACAGCCCCTGTTCACACAGAGTTTTTTGACGAGTTTTTTGGCACGGAAACCGCTCCGAAAAACTCGTCACAAAACGCCCGAAAATGCCTCCCATTGATTTCAATGGGAGTTGGACGAGTTTTTTTACTGCGAGTAGAAAAACCGCTTCGCGGTAAAAAGAAGCGTCATAACCCATCTTGAGGCAGTTTCCGCCTCCAAAACCCCATTTCAATCAGTCAGAAAGAGGAAAAAAACGCATTGTTTTGACGAGTTTTTGTCAAACCACTGTGCAAAAAACGTCTGGAGCAATTTTTGCAGGAGGAATTTTCCTCCTGCAAAAAACTCAGTGTGAACATAGCCTTATTAGACTCCAACACATGAAACAAAAAGAAAAATAACAAAAAAATATAGCAGGTATTTCATAAGCAATATAAAGTCTTAGGGTATGTTCACACGCATTAGCAAAATACGTCAAATTACAGAGCTGTTTTCGCCTGAAAACAGCTCCTGATTTTCAGACGTTTTTGTAACTACTCGCGTTTTTCGCAGCGTATTTTACGGACTTTATTGGAGCTGTTTTTCAATGGAGTCAATGAAAAACGGCTCCAAAAACATCCCAAGATATGACATGCACTTCTTTGACGCGGTTGTCTTTTTACGCGCCGTCTTTTGACAGTGACGCGTAAAATTACACCTCGTGGGAACAGAACATCGTAATGGAGCCATTTTTTCAGGCGTAATTCGAGGCGTAAAACGCCTGAATTACGCCTGAAAATAGTGCGTGTGAACATACCCTTAGTCTCAGTCCACATTTGCATTAGAGCAGTCTGTCAAGGTTGTATAGTTTTATTCTTGCCATAAAAAATAACGGAAATCCCAACGGAGTCTAATAACGTCAACAGGGTTCGTCATGACCGTTTTAAGAAAAAATAGATTTATCTGTTTTTGCCATCTGAGACATTCATGTCATATCACTTTGGCCTAGGACTGCCACCAATCCTAATAAAAAGGGGTCACTGTTCCCCCTTTCTAAAATGGAGAGGTAGCCACACGTATGTGATCATTCTGCATTAACGGTAAGGCCGGGCAATTAATTGAAAAAAAAAGACTGCAATTCAGCATAATTAATCATCTTGCGCATTTCATTTTTTACCTTTTTTTTTTTTATGGTTTAAACTGTATCTGCATCTTCGGGACGCAGATACAGTTGAATCCAATGGTAGAGCAGAGGACCCTCTGTTCTACCATTCACTATGTATCGTCGGACGCGAGGCAGTGACATCATCATGCCTGTCTGCGCTGAGCTGCACAGACAGGAGTAGCAGACGGATCTCCTCCACTCGTTGTTGGAACAGGGTTAGGTGAGTATGTATATTATTATTTTTTATCAGCCTCTTGTGGCTTTGTGGGGGCATCTATGTGGGCATTATACAGCACAAGGGCAGCTATGGGGGATTATACAGTGAGGGGGCAGTTATGGGGCATTATACTGTGTGGGGAGTACTATGGGGCAATATACTGTGTGGGGGCAGTGTCAGGGAGTATATTATATACAGTAGTATACAGCAGATTCAGGGGATAAATATGAATGTAATGGCATAGCATGCAAATAGGGGGTGTGGCATGCAAAAGGGGTGTGACCTAAATAATCATTCATTAATCGTAATCGAGGTTACATTTTCAATTAATCGTGATTTTGATTTAGGTCATAATCATCCAACACCTATTAAAGGGGTTGCCTCACCAAGACATTTCCTTTGTAAAATGAAGCCATAGGTCCAGTTTCTGTAGTTCCCCGGTGATCAGTTGTTATCACCAGGGAAACCAAAATACGGCACACATTGCAGTATTCGATGGCGGCCATGGAGGAAGGCACTGAGGTAAGAAAGCATGACAGCCCACATGAACCTTGATAAACTCCTCTTTCTTAAGTTTCCATTAACTTAAAAGAAGGAAGTAGATAAATAGATAGTACAGGGGCGTAGCTAGGGGGGGCAGGCGGGGCATGTGCCCCGGGCTCAACTTAGAGGGGGGCACCAGCGCCACCCCCTCCTGCACTATAATTGTACCTGCGTCTAGAGGACACAGGTACAAATAGAAGCAGTGAATGGCCAGGTACGTTCCGTGCCCGGCCATTCAGCGCCTTTCTACGAGTGAAGCGGCGCAATACATTGCGCTGCTTGCGTCGTTGAAAGGCGCTGAATTACAGGGAAAGTCACTCTGCCCTGCCATCAGCGCCTTTTATAGATGCTTCGTTCAACCCCAGGAGACCTGCGCAGAAGAGAGCAGGTCTCCATGGCTGCCGGACGGCATGGGAACGGGATTAAGCTGAGTTTGAATAGTTTGTTATTTTATTGTAATAAAAAAAGTGTGTGGCTTTATCTACGGGGGTAGCTTTATTTACAGGGGGGCTTTATCTACGGGGGGGGACTTTATCTATGGGGGGCTTTATCTACCGGGGAGCCTTTATCTACAGGGGGGGGCTTTATCTACGGGGGTGGGGCTATATACTGGTGTGGGCTATCTATGGAGCTCTATATACAGTGGTGGGCTATATCTACCGGGGGGCTATATACAGGGGTGGGCTATCTATGGAGCACTATATACAGGTATGGGCTATATCTACAGGGGGGTTATATACAGGGGTGGGCTATCTGTGGAGCACTATATACAGGGGTGGGCTATCTGTGGAGCACTATATACAGGGGTGGGCTATATCTACAGGGGGGCTATATACAGGGGTGGGCTATCTGTGGAGCACTATATACAGGTGTTGGCTATCTGTGGAGCACTATATACAGGGGGGGCTATATCTACAGGGGGGGCTATATACAGGGGTGGGCTATTTATGGAGCACTATATACAGGGGTGGGCTATATCTACAGGGGGGCTATATACAGGGGTGGGCTATCTGTGGAGCACTATATACAGGGGTTGGCTATCTTTGGAGCACTATATACAGGGGTGGGCTATATCTACAGGGGGGGCTATATACAGGGGTGGACAATTTATGGAGCACTATATACAGGGGTGGGCTATATCTACAGGGGGGCTATATACAGGGGTGGGCTATCTGTGGAGAACTATATACAGGGGTGGGCTATATCTACAGGGGGGCTATATACAGGGGTGGGCTATCTGTGAAGCACTATATACAGGGGTGGGCTATATCTACAGGGGGCTATATACAGGGGTGGGCTATCTGTGGAGCACTATATACAGGGGTGGGCTATATCTACAGGGGACTATATACAGGGGTGGGCTATCTGTGGAGAACTATATACAGGGGTGGACTATATGTGGAGCACTATCTACAGGGGTGGTGTAACGATGGGGGTAAGGAAACAGACAAGTGAGCCCTAATCTACCCGCCACTCAGTCCCTGCCTACTTGCAACGACTCGCCCTAGGCGATGGGGTACAACTGGGCGACGGTCCCTACGCTCAATAAGTGCACGACAGACAAACAGACAAGGGTACACAGAAGCAAGGGAAAAGGGACAGTTGCCCACGGCAACACCGTGAGCAACAAGAGAGGTGAACGAGCCGAGTCAAACCAGGAGTGTACGAGGTACCAAACGCAGAGCAGGAGAGTAGTCAGTAAGCCAGGGTCAATATGAAGCAGGGTCAAATAGTACAAGAAGCTGCAGCAGGGCCAGGAAACAAAACGAGAAGAATCACAAGCAAGGAGGAACAGGAAAGGCAGGTATAAATAGACAGAGGGCGGGAGCTAGCTCCGTCTGGCCAGGCTGTGATAGGCTCTCCCACTCCTAAGCCCGCCATCCTGAGTGGGAGAGCCGTTTTTCGGGACGTTTAAAAATTGCTAGATAATGTTTGTTTTTTTTGACAAGCAAGTAAAAAGAATTCCTATGACAACCTAGAATGAATACATATTTCCTCTTCTACCTAATTAAAGCAAATGGAGATGCAATGACTAATGAATTTGAGTGTGAGAATCTTGTCTTTTACTGGTCTTCTTCCAGCATCACACAGAACCATGGAACATAAACTTCTGTGTAATGGTGGCAATTTGTCGGCTTCTGAAATATTGATCCGAGTTCCTGTAAATGCAAAGGAAGGCAGTCTGAATGAGCAAACATCAAAGTGTCTTATGGTTTAGCTCTCATCATTAATCATTAATAGTCTCTTTGAGACTGAATAGATGAAATAAGTCAAGGGTGAGAATCTGCATTGTCATAAACCGTAATGAGAAATCTTCATCTCAGAAACTAGTCAAAAAATTGAAGTACTGAGTGATATTTAAAGGATAACTGCACCTAACCCTACAAGAAATATAGACACATTTATGGAGCTGTACGCTGGTGTTAGTGTATATGGAGCGTAATTGTATGCTCTTCATTGCACTTTTTTCAAGTATATATTGTATAATGGATGTAATGCCAGCGCTTTGAGCTCATCGGCGTACTACCTCTCCCAGCAGGTTCAGCTGCCAGGTTACCTTTGGTACACACTGTACAGTTCCTGAATCTCCACATGGCCGTGCACTTCCGTCAGATGCTGGGTCTGTCCATAGGCGCACGCTTACGTATAGCGCTAGCGCGCGCACCCAATTCCTTCCCCAGCCAATTCCTGTCAATCACAGGGTATATTGGTCTGCTGATGTGAACAGACACTTAGTGACCCATTTTTTTGTTTTTAAGAAACCAATTCATATAAAAAAAAATAATCTAATGTCTAGTCACATGATAGACGCTTAATCAGTGAACCAAGATCATGAGGCAGCAAACAGTCATAAATCTTCTATATGTGACATCACATTCTTTCTGGCAGAAAATTGACAGTAGCAGTATCTCCAGCAGGGCAATGACTATCCAGTCTACAAGCTGCGTTTAACATTCGTGTGCGGTGCATGATTTGCGCATCTATTTAACATTTTAACAATGAACAGCACATTGTCCCATACAAGTCATCCGTCTTTTTCAACAGAGAGTGTGTCTGTTTCGAGAAACTCACAGCATGTCCTAGTCTGTTGTTCCCCCTTTCAATAGTCGAAAATGTTTACAGGGTATTAGGGCGGGTTCACACATGGCGGAATTTCACTTAAATTCCGCTGCGGACACTCCGCAGCGTTAATCCGCAGCGGAGCCGTTTCTCCATTGACTTTCACTTTAATTTAGCAGTGTTCGTTTACACGATGCGTACAATTCCGCTGCGGAGCATAGGCTGCGGAGCGGAATTTGGTGTCCGCAGCATGCTCTGTCTGTTGCGGAGCAGTGGCGGACTGGTTGCGGACTCATGGCGGAATTTCTCCATTGACTTCAATGGAGAGTCAAAATTCCGCAATGAAGTCCGCAGATCTTATGTGTGCTGCGGAGCGTATTGTTTTTACTACCATGACATTTCTTCATTCTGGCTGGACCTATGTATTTCTAGGTCTACAGCCAGACTGAGGAAGTCAATGGGGCTCCCGTAATGACGGGAGCGTTGCTAGGAGACGTCTGTAAATAGTCACTGTCCAGGGTGCTGAAAGAGTTAAGCGATCGGCAGTAACTGTTTCTGCACCCGGGACAGTGACTACCGATCTCAATATACATGTATCTGTAAAAAAAAAATATAAGTTCATACTTACCGAGAACTCCCTGCGTCTGTCTCCAGTCCGGCCTCCCAGGATGACGTTTCAGTGTAAGTGACGGCTGCAGCCAATCACAGGCCAAGCACAGGCTGCAGCGGTCACATGGACTGGTGCGTCATCCAGGGAGGTCGGGCCGGATGCCGAAAGAGGGACGCGTCACCAAGACAACGGGCGGTAAGTATGAATTTCTTTGACTTTCACTAGGGAAAGTGCTGTCCCTTCTCTCTATCCTGCACTGAATAGGGAGAAGAGAAGCACTTTTCCTGCAGTCCGCAGCGGCCAGTCCGCATCAATTTTCTGCACATTTTGTGCAGATCCGCTGTAGAATCTGCAACGCAGATTCTGTGCGGCATTGATGCGGACAGTTGCGGAGGAATTCCGCCATGTGTGGTCATGCCCTTAGAGGTAATCAGTATGGAACCCCTTTGGGTCTGAAATAGATTTTGCAGTTATTCAGTACAGCCTTTCTATTTTTACATGTTATCCACCAATTTCCATGTTTCGCTCCATAAACTTTACTAGAGTCTTGTCTTTATATGTTTTTTAATACAGTGTTTGTCGTATTTGTGTAATAAAATTGTTATATTCTTATATACTTTTGGCTACATGCTCTGGTTCTTTTGTATGCTTAAAGAGGCTCTGTCAGCAGATTATCAAATCCCTATCTCCTATTGCATGTGATCGGCGCTGCAATGTAGATAACAGTAACGTTTTTTTGTTTTTTTTAAAACGATCATTTTTGGCCAAGTTATGAGCAATTTTATATTTATGCAAATGAGCCTTTCTAATGGACAACTGGGCGTGTTTTCTCTTATTTCCAACTGGGCGTGTCTTGTGTTTGTAACATCTGGGCGTGTTTACTTGTTTTACTAGCTGGGCGTTGTGAATAGAAGTGTATGATGATGACATATGATGCTGACATACACTTCTATTCACAACGCCCAGCTAGTAAAACAAGTAAACACGCCCAGATGTTACAAACACAATACACGCCCAGTTGGAAATAAGAGAAAACACTCCCAGTTGTCCATTAGAAAGGCTCATTTGCATAAATATAAAATTGCTCATAACTTGGCCAAAAATGATCGTTTTTTAAAAAAAAAAAACGTTACTGTTATCTACATTGCAGCGCCGATCACATGCAATAGGTGATAGGGATTTGATAATCTGGTGACAGAGCCTCTTTAATATGAAGAAAGCTGGAGTAAAATACGCCTCATTTATTAAGAGGAACACGTCTCTTAATAAATTAGTCACATCTCTGGCCGTCCGTGTGCCAGGAAAAGGAATCTACAGCAGCTATAAATTGGTGTAGATTTGGACCATAATTCGTCAGGCTGTGGATGGCCACGCCCCCTCTGATCGGCCCCCGCTCACATTTTAGTAAAGTATCGTGAGTGGCAGAAAAGGCACAAAAGTCCCAATTTTTACCAAAAATTGTGACTTTTGTCTTTTGCAATTTTTCAATGCCAGAATACTAGCACAGAAAAGTTAAAAAAGGAACTTTATGGAGGGAATTTATTAAGTCATCTAGTCACCTGTATCATACAATTTAGGGATGTGGTAGTTAAACTTGAAATCCCTTATTTACTTTTAAGCTTGACTTCAAAAGGGTTCTGTGCAAATCAGAATTGACCAAGTATGAGCACCGATAATCTTTCAGCCAGTACTACTGCCCCCTACTATCACCTACATTCTGTAGCCGCTCTCAGTTGCAATGTGTACAGTAACAGAACCCATTTAACTATAAAACCATAGCAATCCTGACAATAATCTACATGAACACATGCGACGGAAAAAAGGCTACTTCACAATAGCAGCTGAAGCACACGGGAAAATTCAGTTTTCCATCATCCCCCACAAAACAGAAAAGATGACGTCAGTAAGCCTCTGTAATGCCATTATCATCTATTTCCAGGTCTGGAATGATTAAGCAATTAGTAAATCAGACCATACTATGGATTTCTACAACCTTCACAGTAAACGCTCACATCAAGGCTCAAGAACATGTACACATGGTCAGACTGACGTACTAATAACTCCTACAATTGTGTGTGCGTGTGTGTGTGTGTGTGTGTGTGTATATGTATGTGTGTGTGTGTGTCTATGGGGGGTCTTGATAGGAAAAAAACTGGAGTAAGATGCGACACGCATCTTAACATATGCGGCTGGCTGTCCATGCGACACTGGGTGAAATTTAGATTGTGGCCCGTCCCATCTACTAATTTTTTTTTTTTTCCTGCTTTTATGTTTTTTAGAAAAAAGGCGCGAGCAGCAAAAATGGCCCAAATAGATCACATTTTTGCCACTTTTAAGTCAATTGCGACTTGTCTACACCAGAAAACAGGTGTAAAAAAATTGATAAATTGTCCCCTATGTCTTTCACTTTCTACAAAATAAGGGTGAACAATGTATAAGCCTCAGTTTTCCATAGCACTGGAGGGGTTTGTTCTCCATCCATTGATAATTCCTGGCCATATGCCCTATATCCGGACAGCCGCTATGTAAGACCAGGACCCTGTCTGGCGGGCCTGGTAAGTCAATGAATTACATGTATTGCTGCATTTAGACTGCAGCGGCCTCTACAGGGGTAGTGTATGGCTGGCAGCCGCTTCTCCCATCAAAAAAATAAGATCGCTAAGTGTTAGAGAAGACAGACCCACAATGGTTAGCTGATCGCCATACTGGCTTCTACCTAAAAATAGGGTTGGCTTTTTGAGACGTCTTTAACTAAAATAAAGAAAAATAATAATGAATCTCACAGGATGCAGCAAGGAAACACATTCCCAAAAGAAAAGGTGTCATATTTGTTTTTTTTTATCCCTTTTCGGGGATACACTCCTGTTTTTGGTTAAGAAAAAGAAGATCCCTTTAAATTCAAGTCAGATCTAAGCCTAACAAAAATTTGTCCCATTTTCAGACAATGAAATCATACTAAATATCAATTTTATATAACTGACTACCCACCCAAGATGTATCAAGATTTTGAGGCCACCCACACACATGTATCAAAGGCTACAGTCATTACATCTCTTCTGTACTTACTTGAAAGAGGACTATTATAAACCCTTCACTGTCCTTTACTCCTCCTCAGTTTAGTAATGGAGCAGCTCTACTGTGGAATACAACAGGAAATACTTGTATGCCGAAAAACAAAAAAACCGTATACAAATGTATCCTGTAATGTCATAACAAAGATATCTGATTAACTATCTGAGTTAATATAAATGATTTTACACGGTGGCATCCGGATAAAATATAAAATATAAGGAACAAAAAACAAAAAGATTGCTGTCCGGACAAAAACCACCACACACTGAGTTACAGAATTATCAAATTTAATTTAATCCAAGTTAACCCAAATATTAAAATGTATAAATACCATTCCCTGGACAATTTTTTTTATAAATACCATTCCCCTAACAATACCAGGTATTGTCCAGGGAATGGTATTTATACATTTTAATATTTGGGTTAATTTGGATTAAATTAAATTTGATAATTTTGTGATCTTTTTGTTTTTTGTTCTTTATATCCTGTAATGTACCTATAGCCAAATGTATGCCAAAAGAGTGTTACTTTGGAATATGATTGACAGGTATGCTGTATAGAATAGCTTAGATTACTGCTGCACTATTCATTGCTGTAGAAAACAAAAATAATCTGTAAAAATATATTTACATAGCGATACATGTATGTTCACAGCTCCTTAGCAGTGCAGTTATGTATAATAGCACTACATGTAAACTGGGCGTTAGACTGCAGCATGTATGATATCATGGGGCTGTGATGCTCCTGATCAGTATGATGCTATATCTATGCCCTAGAGTCATGTAAAGATACATTTAGAAAGACTATTCCCAGCGCAATCCAGATATTTACTCAATAATATTCATTTTAGATTCTCTAATACGGAGAGCGTCACATTGCAGTCTAAACTAAATGTACAAGTGAGGCAAAATTCCATTAGGGTCAGTTCTTAGGCTGGGTTCACACGACCTTTTTTCAGACGTAAACGAGGCGTATTATGCCTCGTTTTACGTCTGAAAATAGGGCTACAATACGTCGGCAAACATCTGCCCATTCATTTGAATGGGTTTGCCGACGTACTGTGCAGACAACCTGTCATTTACGCGTCGTCGTTTGACAGCTGTCAAACGACGACACGTAAAATTACTGCCTCGGCAAAGAAGTGCAGTACACTTCTTTGCAACGTAATTTGAGCCGTTCTTCATTGAACTCAATGAAAAACAGCTCAAAATTTACGGCTGTCAGAGAAGCCTCGCATAATGCGAGGAGGAGCAATTACGGCTGAAACGAGGCAGCTGTTTTCTCCTGAAAACAGTCTGTCATTTCAGCCGTAAAAGCCAGCTAGCGTGTGCACATACCCTGAGGCTGGGTTCACACAACCTATCTTCATACGTAAACGAGGCGTATTATGCCTCGTTTTACGTCTGAAAATATGGCTACAATACGTCGGCAAACATCTGCCCATTCATTTGAATGGGTTTGCCGACGTACTGTGCAGACGACCTGTTATTTAGGGTATGTGCACACGATGAGAGGCTTTAAGGGTATGTGCACACGGTGAGAGGCTTTTACGGCTGAAATGACAGACTGTTTTCAGGAGAAAACAGCTGCCTCGTTTCAGCCGTAAAAGCTCCTCCTCGTATTATGCGAGGCGTCTGTGACGCTCGTAAATCTTGAGCTGCTCTTCATTGACTTCAATGAAGTACGGCTCAAATTACGTTGCAAAGAAGTGTCCTGCACTTCTTTGACGAGGCAGTCAATTTACGCGTCGTCGTTTGACAGATGTCAAACGACGACGCGTAAATTACAGGTCGTCTGCACAATACGTCGGCAAACCCATTCAAATGAATGGGCAGATGTTTGCCGACGTATTGTAGCCCTATTTTCAGGCGTAAATCGAGGCATAATACGCCTCGTTTACGCCTGAAAATAGGTCGTGTGAACCCAGCCTTACGCGTCGTCGTTTGACAGTTGTCAAACGACGACGCGTAAAAATACAGCCTCGTCAAAAGAAGTGCAGGACACTTCTTTCAGACGTAATTTGAGCCGTACTTCATTGAAGTCAATGAAGCACAGCTCAAAATTTACGGCTGTTAGAGAAGCCTCGCAAAATGCGAGGAGGAGCATTTACGTCTGAAACGAGGCAGCTGTTTTCTCCTGAAAACAGTCTGTCATTTCAGCCGTAAAAGCATCTCACCGTGTGCACATACCCTAAGAAGCATAAACATGGCACAAAAAAGGCACATACCGTTTATTAGGCATCTTAGGCTTTATTCAGACGAACGTTGTATACGTCCATGTGCTGTGCCTGAAGACAATGAACAGTACACGAACCAATGCAACTCAATGGGGCTATTCAGACATGCGTGACTTTTCTTGCAGCGTGTTTCTGTTGCGTGAAACTCACTGCATGTCCTATTTTGGTGCGTTTTTTGCGGATCGCACCCATTGATTTCAATCACGGACAGCACACGGATGTCTTCTGTGAGCTGTCCGTGATTCACGCACCAATTGCTAAAGAAATGCAGAGAAAAAAATAAATGTGCACCAACACGGACACAAAAAACAGATGCCACATGGAACTGCAGCGCAGCAAAAACTCTGCGTTTTTGAGGAGGCAAAATGGACACGTTCGTGTTAATCCGGCAATCTCACGGACTCATGTATTTCAATGGGGCCGTTCACACGGCTGTTGTTTCAACAGGCCGTGTGAAGGTTCCGTTGAAAAATAGAACATATCCTATTTTCTTCCGTTTTCACGGATCCCTCCATAGACTCAAGTCTATGGGGATCCGTGAAACTTGGACCTGAAAAATGTCAGTTTTTAACGTCATAGTTTCCCCACATTCTTGTGAATAAGCCTTTACTGTGTATGAGTGCAGCATGACCAGCATACACATCTCTAGCCTCTCCAGGCACATAATGTGATTTTGTATTGTGCTGGAAACAGTTGAAACATGTAAATTGCCAAGTCACAAAACGTATCTATTTTCTTATGGTAAGGCCCTGTTCACATCATGTTTGAGCCCTCAGTTTAGTGTACTGGATACCCCGGAAATGCTTCAAACCTATCCATAGGGCTCCATTCACCACCCGGAAGCCAAACGAGTGTCCATTAGGCCTCCATGGAAACATTGGAGTACCTGTTTTTCTCTGTATAAAAAAGCGTCTACTACGTTTTTTATGCAACGGCATCCCGCAAAAACATACGTATGGACGACAGCAATACTCGTGACGTAGAGAACCTGATAAAGGGATATGCAACTAAAAGAGTTGTGATAACGAAAGAAACTTGACATTAGTCTTCGAAGAAACCATCACCCTGTGACTTGCCACATTCTATAACTTCTTTTTATCAGACTAAAATTCTGTCATTTATCTACTGAATTTTTACATCTG
Organism: Rhinoderma darwinii; assembly: GCF_050947455.1. Classification (NCBI taxonomy): domain Eukaryota; kingdom Metazoa; phylum Chordata; class Amphibia; order Anura; family Rhinodermatidae; genus Rhinoderma; species Rhinoderma darwinii. The sequence continues at coordinate 185,562,113 of NC_134690.1, forward strand.
CATTGAGTTTGTATGTTCTCCCCGTGTTTGCGTGGGTTTCCTCCGGGTACTCCGGTTTCCTCCCACACCCCAAAAACATACAAATAGGGAATTTAGATTGTGAGCCCCAATGGGGACAGTAAGGGTATGTGCACACGCTAGCTTCCTTTTACGTCTGAAAAGACAGACTGTTTTCAGGAGAAAACAGCTCCGTCGTTTCAGACGTAATTGCTCCTCCTCGCATTTTGCCAGGCGTCTTTGACGCTCGTAAATCTTGAGCTGTTTTTCATTGACTTCAATGAAAAACGGCTCAAATTACGTTTCAAAGAAGTGCCCTGCACTTCTTTGACGAGGCAGTCGTTTTACGCGTCGTCGTTTGACAGCTGTCAAACGACGACGCGTAAATTACTGGTCGTCGGCAAACCCATTCAAATGAATGGGCAGATGTTTGCCGACGTATTGTAGCCCTATTTTCAGGCGTAAATCGAGGCATAATACACCTCGTTTACGCCTGAAAATAGGTCGTGTGAACCCAGCCATAAAGAGGAATCTGTACAGCGCTGCGTAATATGTTGGCGCTATATAAGTAACTGAAATAAATAAATAAATATAACAATAAAACTATAATAGGAAATGTAGGAGCCTAATATCCAAAAAGACTATATTATTCTCAGGTGCCCACTACATTGGGAAAAAATAAACAGGATGTGTTTACAAGTGCAGGTTTGATCTTTTTTTTTCATGCAGTTTTTGAAGCCAAAACCAGGAGTGGATTCAAATAAGAGTACTAGTATCTGTCCTTTCTACAGTACCTTCTGTCCCCGTATATTCCTCATCTTGTTTTGGCTTCAAAACCTGAATAAAAAACTGATCAAAACCTGCACGTGTGAATACACCCTAAGGCCGGATTCACACGAGCGTGTGCGTTTTGCGCGCGCAAAAAACGCACCGTTTTGAGCACGCAAAAGGTCCATAAAAGCTCCGTGTGTCAGCAGCATATGATGCATGGCTGCGTGATTTTTGCGCAGCCGCCATCATTATGACACTCTGTTTTTATGTTTGTAAACAGAAAAGCACGTGGTGCTTTTCTGTTTTCATTCATAGTTTTGACTACTGTAGCGAGCATCACTTCCGTGTGCCGTGCGCGGTTTTCACGTACCCATTAACTTCAATGCACGAAAAACGGGCAAATATAGGACATGTCGTGAGTTTTATGCAGCGGACATACACTGAGTGAAAATCACAGTCAGTCTGAACGGCCCCAATGATTAACATAGGTCCGTGCGACACTCGTGAAAATCACGCGCGTAGCACGGACGTATTATACGTTCGTCTGAATAAGCCCTAAGGCCTCATGCCCACTTCAGTTATTTTCTTCAGGGTGCTATCCTTTTTTTAACTGATAGCACACTGACACATTCATTTCAATGGGGCCATGCACACTTCCGTTGTTTTAACGGAACCGTGTGGCCGTTCCGACAAATAGGACAGGTCCTGCTCATGTCCGTTTTTGATGGGACAGTCTCGGCCTTTTCATTCATTTGGTCTGTTGAAACAACGGACTGCATACGGAAGCCATCCGTGTGCGGTCCGTGTTTCACGGATTCATCATTAGCGGCTATACGATGGCCAAAGGAAGTGTGCATGAGGCCTAAGGGTGATTCATTGACTGTATCCATTTATAATGTGGAATAATTTAGCCTAGTGTCAAACAAGGTCAGTCCTTTGGAGCCTTTTAAACTCATTGAATAATAGCTCCTACGCTGACAAGCAGTAATGAATGGCTGGCCTTCATACACTCCAAAATGCTAATTCTGAAAACTATTGCTTGGAAGGCCTTGGATCAGTGGTCTGCAAATCCATTCTGCTGAAGGAGACAACACATGCAAACCTCCATATAGGTTGTGTTTGTCTTTGATTTTACTGCATTTTTATTTTAACAAATTCTTGGTGGTAAGTACTGTAGCACTCATTTTTTTTAAAATTAAGTATGTATGTATTGTTTTTATTTTTTTTAAAAAACGTTATAGGGTATAAATATAGTGCTCTATTTCCCTGTTATATAATGTGTTAAAATTTGGAATGCACACAATTTCTCTCCCAAATTCTTGTATGTTGAAATGAATGGGTACTCTGCTGCTATATATATATATATATATATATATATATATATATATATATATATATACACACACCCCTACATCTATATTTATTTATATATAGCCTTGTGTTTTTTCTCTGGTGATTTGTCTACCTTTCCTCTAAAATGGATACATTAAAAATAAAGAAGTAAAAAAAAAAAGCTGCAGTAGTAGACCTTTGGAACTAAGGCCGAATTCAGACGACCGCGGTATACATCCGTGTAATGGCCGTTAAAACAACGGTCGTTACACGGAGGCATGTATTTCAATGGGGCCATTCACACATCTTTCACACCAGGTCAGGTTGTTTTGTAGCATGTAGCATGCTTTTATCTAGAACAAAAAACAAAAACCTGGCAGACCCATTATAAGTTATTGGGACTCTTCAAGATCTGTTACAAAACGTATCATAATACATCATGTTCATCATGGCTCCTGTTTAAACAGATGCCCAGTGGCGTAGCTATAGGGGTCGCAGCGGTCGCAACTGCGACCGGGCTCCCAGCAGGCCCCCCTCACCACAGTAGTGCTACAATGATTCCTCTGCATTGATGGGTCCCTGCTGGGGTACAAAAGAGACCCAGTAATGTATTTTAAAGCATTGGTGGCAGCTCGGCGGTGAAATAGTCATTGCATGGAGGGGGAAGACTCTTGCCTGCCCACTGTGCTGTCCACCCAATCAGCTCGCTTCTAGCTGCTTCCCTCTTCCTCATGGCCTGTGCAGAGGGAAAGGAATGGCTACAGCAAGAAGATCGTGTGTATGCCGGCTCCTCCCAGGAATCCTGACTCCTGCTGCTCCCTGACCCCACACCAGATGTATGTAAGTAACTACTAGTAATGCAGCTATTAACCCCTTCATTGTGTGTAAGTCTGTCATGCTGAGCAGTCACACTTCAGGGCTGACTGTTTAGCATAACAGATAAAGTCTATCTATCTATCTATCTATCTATCTATCTATCTATCTATCTATCTATCTATCTATCTATCTATCTATCTATCTATCTATCACTTATCCAATCGCGGTTTGTCGGCAATTCACAGAGTGAACAAGTGACCGGAATGAAGGGGAAGCAATGCTCGTACAAGCACTGCTCCCCCTTCAAAATAGCTGATTAGCCGGGGTCCCGGCGGTTGTCTGCTAGGCACTGTATCTAAGCCAACCACATGGTAGGCTTAGATACATGGCCCATGTGTGATCCTGTCTGCTGGACCCTGTATCTAAGCCTAGCTCGTGTTAGGCTTAAACACAGAGTCCAACAGACGTGGGCCCTGTATCAGCCTACAATGTGTGTTACTAAAGTTTTTTTTGTTTGCTTGTGTTTTTTTGCAGGTTCGGTCATTGGACTACTTTGGATTCGAGGACTACTTCGATGACAGCTTTTTTTATTTTGAATAAAATGGTTAATGAGAGTTGTGTGGGGGCGACAATTACGAAGGCGGTAGTAATAAAGTTTAAAAAAAATACAAATATACAGAAAAAATATTTGATTGAAATAAAAAAAAAACACAGAACCCTTATTAACTATTTTATTGAGAATAAAAAAACGGCGCCATCAAATGGTACCAACATCTGAAGTAGTCCAACATCCGAACCTGTAAAAAAACACAAACCCAAAAAGAATTTGTAACACATAAAAAAGCAAAACAATTCTTATACTTACCTTTCCGGGGTCCAGCGCTGGAGCCGCAATGTCAGCGAATGGGCCCTGTATGTAAGCCTATCATGTGTGATACTGTCTGCTGAGCCAATGTATCTAATCCTATCAATATCTATAGGGTCGTAGTGCTATAGATATGCTGTCTCATATATATATATATATATATATATATATATATATATTGCCCCTGATATTTTAAGACCTTAGTGACGCCCCTGGCTGCTAGTGTTGCATCATTGAGTCACTTAGGAGACCCATTGATGCAGCTGAAAGCTGCGGACCGTCGACCATGAGAAGAAATTTGGGGGGGCCCAAGAAGAACTTTTGCACCAGGGCCCATGAGCCTTTAGCTACGCCCCTGACAGAGCCTAAGGGTATGTTCACACAGAGTTGTTTTTTTTACGCTGATTTGGACCAAGCTCCTACTGATTTCAATAAGAATCAGACAGATTTTTTTCTGCTCACGGAACAAAAAAATTGTCCTTCTCTATCTTGGGGCAGATTTTGTTCTTGAACCTTTTTAGGCCCTGTTCACACAGTTTGTGAAAAAATGTGCCTCCGAATTCCTCCAGGAATTTTCAGGCACGTTTTGAACTGCCTGCATGTATTTTGCCGCGTCTTTTCACAGTGTTTTTTTGCCCGCAGCCATTGAAGCTCATGCAAAGACCGTGGGCAAAAAACGGTCAGAACCCCTAATGTATCCTTGTTTCTCATCTCATTCTTATGTGATATTATATTCTCAGTGGTTATTGGGGGACCCTGTACCTCAACAGACTATAACTTTCCACTGGGTAGACCTACAGCAGAAGATGAGTGGTGCGTGCCTGATGACCCACTATCACTGCCAGTATACTGTAGTCATACAACACTGCATTGCAGCTGACTCCAGCAGTCTAAATAGCGGTCCCTTTATTGCCTGCCTTCCAATAGTTATGTTTCCTCAAAGGGTTTGAAGAAACCCATTAATCAAACTCACTTTTACGGAAACAACATTCGCTACAACATTGTCTCAGAGACAAAGTGACCTTATCCCCAAAGTAACCAGTGGGATTACTGGTTTATTTATCTAGCGCTGTATGTAAAATTCTTCACTTGAATTTGACACCTGTAGAGTCATGCCACCAACAACCAGTCATTGGTACATAAACGGAAGATTCCTCCGTCCCGTTCAGCTTCTTGTAAACAGTGCAGGTCCTTAGCTACTATCAAACAAACTTACAATGGCACGTGGTTTCCACATATCACATACAACATGCAAAAGAAAGGAATATTTACTAGTGTGTGTGGGTGTGAAATGACTGAAACTAATGTAAATGCTTCCACTGATCAACACCTTCACCCAGGCGTTCAAATTCTTTATGTTGTATTTCCAAACACATACAAATATAGAATATTATTCCCAAATCATTATTTGACTAAAATGGGATTATAGACATTAGACCACCCATTAGGAGGCAATGTAGCTGTACTGTAACATAGTTTTGTGGTCTTGATAAGGGATGCAAACCCTACACATGGTCTCTAATAAAGATGGCTATCAAAGGAGGGTAAAGGAAAAGTATACTTTGTGTTGCTCATATTCAATAGCATATTAATATCCATATTCAATAGCAACTACAGGTATTCGGTTTTCCTTATACGGCTTGTTATTTACTCCTCCTTCTGCCCATCTCATTATACTATGAATCCAATAGGTTTAGGAGAGAGAAAGGGTTCATTTACATGCTGCCTTTCAATAAAAATGCACACTCCTTCATACAGTGCCATTAGCAGAATCAGGTGTCACACTGACAGCCTGACCCTGTGCTGCGACAGAGAGCGGGTATACTCAGTTCCCTGACGCTGAAAACCTCTCAATACAGCACTCATATTGAGAGTTGTTTCTGGGTATTCGGGCCGTTGGTAGGTGTCATGTCCATGGCCACGGGCCGTCAGGCTCACTCACCTCCTGACGGCCGCAGCCATGGGTCTGCGAGCGCTGGCCTCAGTCTCCTCCTAAGGAGACGCCAGCGCTCACTTCCGCTTACCTTGGCCGGGTCCCGTAGGGTGCCGTAGGTTTTAATGTCAAAATTAGCCCATGAGTACCCTGGACTATAAGAAGGGCCCAGCCCCTTCCTCCCATGCCTAAGCGTTGTTGTCATACCCTAAGTTTGTCTAGCAAATGGTCTCCTAGTGTTTTCCATTTCCCAGTGTTCCCCGTTCTTGTACCTGTATCCTGTACCCCGTGTAGCGTCCATGGCCGCGGGCCGTCGGGTTCACTCACCTCTAAACGCCCGCGGCCATGGATCTGTGAGCGCTGGTCCCCGTCTCCCGCCTAGGAGACGCCAGCGCTCACTTCCGCTCCGTTCGGCTGTGTCCCGTAGGGTGCGCGCGCACGCTCGCGCCCGGCCTTAAAGGGCCAGTGCGCGCAATAAGGAAATCGTCATCATCATGAACTGCCACGATTTCCTGGTCTATAAGAAGGCCCCTGGCCTTCTAATCCTTGCCTGAGCGTTGTTAGTTTTCCCAGTCTGTCTTGCAAAATGGTCCCTTAGTGTTTCCCGTTCCTGTTGTTACCCGTGCCTTGTTCCCCGTTCCTGTTTCCCGTGCTTTGCCTTAGTATCAAGTCGTGCCACGTCCTGTGATATCTGCCACGTCCAGAGGAAACTGCCACGTCCTGTGTCATCTGCCACGTCCTATGTCATCTGCCACATCCAGAGGAATCTGCCACATCCAGAGGAATCTGCCACGTCCAGAGGAATCTGCCACGTCCAGAGGAATCTGCCACGTCCAGAGGAATCTGCCACGTCCAGAGGAATCCGCCACGGCCGGAGGAATCCGCCACGTCCTGTGTCATCTGCCACGTCCGGAGGAATCCGCCACGTCTGGCGCATCTTGAGGCTCCTGTGTCATCCGCCACGTTTGGCGCCATCTGCTGCACCCATCTCATCTGTGCCAGAGCTGCGGCCACCTTCTGGACTATTCAGGTACCCTTGTGCGGGACATTTTATTTCTGGGGTTTCCTGTGGTTTGGTCAGCTGCCTTCCCGCTACGGCGGTACGGCCTAGTGGGTCCACTAACCCGCTTCGTGACACCCCGTGCTACCTGGTCAAGTGCCGTGCTGAGCTGTAGTCATGCTGTGCTGTATTCCACGCCTGTCCCGCTACACCACGCCTGACGTCTGCCTGCTGCCTAAGTCCCAGCCGAGCCTGTCATTGCTACTGTCCGAGCTGCCACAGGTACACTATACGAACTACAGACTGTGACCTGCGTCCTGTTGGCCAGCTGACATACTGTCAAGGCGGTACGGCCCAGTGGGTCCACGCACTCAACTTGAGAGTAGTGAACCCCGTGAAGTAATCAATGATGTCACAGGGATGACATCTTTGTGCAGAGGGGCTTAAAGTCATGCAGAGAAGTCGCGTGCCATATATAACTTTGGTTTGCGGAGTTCCAACCACACTTTGCTCTGCAGTTGATTGAGGGCTCTGTTTGTCTTGATCGTCATACAAGCAGAACCGTCAATCAACTGCAGAGGGGCGGGGAGTAGTTGGAGCTCCGCAAACCTAAGTTGCGTACGGTGCAAAGCGAAATAAAAGTTTTTTTTTACCCTGCAGCAATCCTCAAGATCTTCCACACTGGCATATCCCGCTAAACTGGTATATTCCTCTTCCTTTACCGCTAACTGGTATATTCCTCTTCCTTTACCGCTAACTGGTATATTCCTCTTCCTTTACCGCTAACTGGTATATTCCTCTTCCTTTACCGCTAACTGGTATATTCCTCTTTCTTTACCGCTAACTGGTATATTCCTCTTTCTTTACCGCTAACTGGTATATTCCTCTTTCTTTACAGCTAACTGGTATATCCCACTTCCTTTACAGCTAACTGGTATATTCCTCTTCCTTTATCACTAACTGGTATATTCCTCTTCCTTTACAGCTAACTGGTATATTCCTCTTCCTTTACCGCTAACTGGTATATTCCTCTTTCTTTACAGCTAACTGGTATATCCCTCTTCCTTTAGAGCTAACTGGTATATCCCTCTTCCTTTAGAGCTAACTGGTATATCCCACTTCCTTTACAGCTAATTGGTATATTCCTCTTCCTTTATCACTAACTTCTATATTCCTCTTCCTTTACAGCTAACTGGTATATTCCTCTTCCTTTACCGCTTCCTCAGGGCTAACCCCTGAGGAAGCCGCTTTGTGGCAATATGCGTGGGGCTTTCAGTCCCCCTTTCCCCTCCTGGTTCAGGACGACAACATGCTGGTTTGATGCAACATTTTTCACTTATGCTCATATACTGGAACGCATATTGAGGGGTTTAGGTGGGTGTGTGCCACTTATCAGGGTGGCTCCCCCCATAGATATTGTAATGGCAGGAAGGAGGTGAAGGGAAGTGAGCCCTAATCTACCCACCGCCCTGTCCCTGCCTACTTGCAACGACCCGCCCTAGGCGACGAGGTACAACTGGGCGGCGGTCCCTACGCTGGCTAAGTGCACAGGAAGACAAACAGGGAACACGCAAGGGAAGGGGCAGTAGCCACGGAACGCCACGAGGAAACGGGGCGGCGAACGAACAGTCAGGACCAGGACGAAGTGAGTACACCCGAGCAGGCACGGAGACAGAAGCAAGCCAGGGCAAGCAAGCAGGTCAAGCAGAACTGCAGCAAGGCAGAAGCACGGCAGAAGCAGGCTGGAGCAAGCAGCAGTGGGGCCAGGAATCCAAAAGAATTACAAGCACTGAGGGAGAGCACAGGGCAGGTAATAAAGGGCAGGGGGCGGAGCTAACTCCGAGAGACCAGGCCGCGATAGGCTCTCCCACTCCTGAGCCTGCCACCCTGGTTGGTGGGAGATGGTGTCAGTCGAGCAGGTCTGGCCTCAGGTGTGGATTGATTAATCCCAGGAGTATAGCTAGATGAAGTACCTGGCAGATCCCTAACAGTACTCCCCCTTTTATGAGGGGCCACCGGACCCTTACTAAGGGGACCCGGTTTAGTGGGGAAGAGGAGGTGGAACCTCCTGATCAATACCCCAGCGTGAACATCACGGGCAGGTACCCAAGTCCTCTCCTCCGGCCCGTATCCTCTCCAATGGACCAGGTACTGGAGGGAGCCCTGGACCATCCTACTGTCCATAATCTTGGCCACCTCGAATTCCACCCCCTCAGGGGTGAGAACGGGAACAGGAGGTATCCTCGAGGGGGACCAGGACGGGGAGCAGCGTTTAAGGAGGGAGGCATGGAAGACGTCATGTATGCGAAAGGATGGGGGGAGCTCCAGACGGAAGGATACAGGGTTGAGGACTTCAATGATCTTATAAGGTCCAATAAATCGGGGAGCAAACTTCCTGGACGGGACCTTAAGGCGCAAGTTCCTGGACGACAACCAGACCAAATCCCCGACGACAAACCGGGGGTTAGCAGAACGTCTACTATCCGCCTGAATCTTTTGTGCGCTCTGGGACGCCTCTAGGTTCTTCTGAACCTGGGCCCAGACAGTGCACAGTTCCCGATGAACCTCCTCTACCTCAGGATTATTGGAACAACCAGGGGAGACGGAGGAGAACCTTGGGTTAAACCCGAAATTACAGAAAAACGGGGAGACCCCTGACGAGTTACTGACCCGGTTATTCAGGGAAAATTCAGCAAGGGGAAGGAATGAGACCCAATCGAATTGACAGTCAGAGATGAAACACCTTAAATATTGTTCCAGGGATTGGTTGGTCCTTTCCGTTTGGCCATTGGTTTCGGGATGGAAGGCGGAGGAGAAGGACAGATCAATCTCCAACTTTTTACAAAAAGCTCTCCAAAATAAGGAAACAAATTGTACCCCTCTGTCAGAAACGATATTGACTGGGGCCCCATGGAGACGCAGGATGTGTTTCACAAACAAAGAAGCTAACGTCTTGGCGTTAGGTAGCTTCTTAAGGGGCACAAAGTGGCACATCTTGCTGAAGCGGTCGACTACCACCCACACCACCGACTTGCCCTGAGATGGAGGCAAATCGGTGATAAAATCCATGGAGATATGGGTCCAAGGTCTCTGGGGAATGGGCAAGGAACGTAGTAGGCCCGCAGGTCGGGACCTAGGGGTTTTGGACCTAGCGCAAACCTCACAAGCGGCGACGTAAGCCCTAACATCTTTAGGCAACCCAGGCCACCAATAGTTTCTGGTAATGAGGTGTTTGGTGCCCAAGATGCCAGGATGACCAGATAGAGCGGAGTCATGGTTTTCCCTGAGTACCCTCAGCCGGTATTGCAGGGGAACAAACAGTTTGTCCCCAGGGACGTTCCCGGGAGCTGCACCCTGATCAGCCGCGATATCAGAAGCTAAATCAGAATCCGTGGCAGAGACGATTATACCAGGGGGTAAAATACAAGCGGGATCCTTCTCGGAAGGAGGATTGGCCATGAAACTACGTGACAGAGCGTCAGCCTTAATATTCTTGGACCCAGCCCTATAGGTAACCAAGAAATTAAATCTGGTAAAGAATAGTGCCCACCGAGCTTGTCTAGGATTAAGCCTCCGGGCCGATTCTAGGAAAACCAGATTCTTGTGATCCGTAAGGACCGTTACCTGGTGTCTGGCCCCCTCCAGGAAGTGCCGCCACTCCTCAAAAGCCCATTTAATGGCTAGAAGTTCGCGGTTACCAATATCATAGTTACTCTCCGTGGGCGAAAACTTCCTAGAGAAGTAAGCACAGGGGCGGAGATGGGTGAGGGAGCTGGTACCCTGGGACAAGACGGCCCCCACTCCCACCTCGGAAGCGTCAACCTCCACAATAAATGGCTCCTCTTGGTTGGGCTGAATCAGCACGGGGGCCGAGATAAAGCACTTCTTGAGAGTCTCAAAGGCCTGGACGGCCTCAGGGGGCCAATGGAGGACATCGGCACCCTTGCGGGTAAGGTCCGTAAGAGGCTTAGCGACGACCGAGAAGTTGGCAATAAATCTCCTGTAATAGTTGGCGAACCCTAAAAAACACTGTAACGCCTTAAGGGAGGCAGGTTGGACCCATTCCGCCACAGCCTGAACCTTGGCAGGGTCCATGCGGAATTCATGAGGAGTGAGGATTTGCCCTAAAAATGGTATCTCCTGTACCCCAAAGACACATTTTTCAGTCTTAGCAAACAGATTATTCTCCCGAAGGACCTGGAGCACCTTCCTGACATGCTCCACGTGGGAGGACCAGTCCTTGGAAAACACCAGTATGTCATCAAGGTACACAACAAGAAAATTACCCAGGTACTCTCTCAGGATTTCATTAATAAAATTCTGGAAGACAGCAGGGGCATTACACAACCCAAAGGGCATGACCAGGTATTCGAAATGACCCTCGGGTGTGTTGAACGCAGTTTTCCACTCATCCCCCTCTTTGATGCGGATAAGGTTATATGCCCCCCGTAGATCGAACTTAGAAAACCATTGGGCTCCCTGAACCTGATTAAAAAGATCCGGAATCAAAGGAAGTGGGTACTGGTTCCTTACGGTGACCTTATTCAGGTTACGATAATCAATGCACGGCCTAAGACCACCATCCTTCTTCCCCACGAAGAAGAAGCCAGCACCTACAGGAGAAGTCGAGGGGCGAATGAAACCCTTGGCCAGGCATTCTTGGATATACACCCTCATCGCTTCACGTTCAGGACATGAAAGATTAAATATCCTACCCTTAGGAAGCTTGGCACCAGGCACCAAATCGATAGCGCAATCGTAATCTCTATGGGGGGGCAACACCTCGGAGGCCTCCTTAGAAAACACATCGGCGAAGTCCTGAACAAACTCAGGAAGCGTGTTTACCTCCTCCCGGGGAGAAATAGAGTTAACAGAAAGACATGACATAAGACATTCATTACCCCATTTGGTGAGATCCCCAGTATTCCAATCAAATGTGGGATTATGCAACTGCAACCAGGGAAGACCTAATACCAGATCAGACGATAATCCCTGCATCACCAGTACAGAGCACTGCTCCAAATGCATGGAGCCAACCAGGAGTTCAAAAACAGGAGTATGCTGAGTAAAATAACCATTAGCAAGGGGGGTTGAGTCGATTCCTACTACAGGGATGGGATAAGGTAAATCAATACAAGGCATCTTTAGAGACATAGCAAAATCCACAGACATGATATTAGCAGATGAGCCAGAATCCACGAAAGCACTGCCCGTGGCAGACCGGCCAGCAAACGAGACCTGAAAGGGAAGCAAAATTTTATTGCGTTTCACATTAACGGGAAATACCTGTGCGCCCAAGTGACCTCCCCGATGATCACTTAGGCGCGGAAGTTTTCCGGCTTCTTATTCTTGCGCCTGGGACAGGTGTTCAGTAGATGCTTGTCGTCCCCACAGTAGAAGCAGAGACCATTCATTCTGCGAAACTCTCTACGTTGTCGAGGGGACATGGAGGCCCCGAGTTGCATAGGTACCTCCGAGTCCTCCGTGGAGGGGCGAGGAGACGGGACCTCGGGGGGAATCGCAGAAAAGTCAGAGGGGAGCACACTGAAGCGTTCTAGCTGACGTTCCCTGAGACGTCGGTCAAGTCGTACTGCTAGGGCCATAACCTGGTCAAGGGAGTCAGGCGAGGGGTAGCTAACCAGCAGATCCTTCAGGGCGTCAGATAATCCTAACCTAAACTGGCACCTTAGGGCCGGATCGTTCCACTGAGAAGCTACGCACCACTTCCTAAAATCAGAACAGTATTCCTCAACCGGTCTCCTACCCTGACGTAAGGTCACCAGCTGACTCTCGGCTAAAGCAGTCCTGTCAGTCTCGTCGTAAATGAGTCCGAGGGCAGAGAAAAAACGATCAACAGAGGAAAGTTCAGGGGCGTCAGGAGCCAAGGAGAAGGCCCACTCTTGGGGCCCTTCCTGGAGTCGGGATATGATGATACCCACCCGCTGGTTCTCGGAACCTGAGGAGTGGGGCTTTAGGCGGAAATACAGTCTGCAACTCTCCCGGAAGGAGAGAAACGTCTTACGGTCCCCTGAAAACCGCTCAGGTAACTTGAGGTCGGGTTCTAGAGGTGAGGTGAGGGGTACTACTAAAGCAGCGTCACCCTGATTGACCCTTTGGGCCAGGGCCTGGACCTGTAGGGAGAGGCCCTGCATCTGCTGGGTCAGGGTCTCAAGGGGGTCCATGATAGCGTCAGCGTAGGAGAAATGGTAGACTAGGTAAGGGCTTGTAATTATGTAATGGCAGGAAGGAGGTGAAGGGAAGTGAGCCCTAATCTACCCACCGCCCTGTCCCTGCCTACTTGCAACGACCCGCCCTAGGCGACGAGGTACAACTGGGCGGCGGTCCCTACGCTGGCTAAGTGCACAGGAAGACAAACAGGGAACACGCAAGGGAAGGGGCAGTAGCCACGGAACGCCACGAGGAAACGGGGCGGCGAACGAACAGTCAGGACCAGGACGAAGTGAGTACACCCGAGCAGGCACGGAGACAGAAGCAAGCCAGGGCAAGCAAGCAGGTCAAGCAGAACTGCAGCAAGGCAGAAGCACGGCAGAAGCAGGCTGGAGCAAGCAGCAGTGGGGCCAGGAATCCAAAAGAATTACAAGCACTGAGGGAGAGCACAGGGCAGGTAATAAAGGGCAGGGGGCGGAGCTAACTCCGAGAGACCAGGCCGCGATAGGCTCTCCCACTCCTGAGCCTGCCACCCTGGTTGGTGGGAGATGGTGTCAGTCGAGCAGGTCTGGCCTCAGGTGTGGATTGATTAATCCCAGGAGTATAGCTAGATGAAGTACCTGGCAGATCCCTAACAGATATGTTGTTTAGCATTTTTATGCTGTTTTAAATGTTTTTAATTATTCATGTGGTGTACTTACTCTAAATAAAATATGTTTGTTATATACATAGTTATTCTATGATACTATTTTTTTGCCCTACATACATACCCGCTTGTGTCTTGTGTTTCATATATTGTGGTTTATAGGGTATGTGACAATATTTATGCAGTGCCCGCTGGTGACTTAGTATATTCCTTTTGCTTTACCGCTAACTGGTATATTCCTCTTTCTTTAGAGCTAAGTGTATATCCCTCTTCCTTTACAGCTAACTGGTATATCTCTCTTTCTTTACCGCTAACTGGTATATACCTCTTCCTTTACGCTAACTGGAATATCCCTCTTTCTTTACCGCTAACTGGTATATCCCTCTTCTTTTACCGCTAACTGGTATATTCCTCTTCCTTTACCGCTAACTGGTATATCCCTCTTCCTTTACCGCTAACTGGTATATCCCTCTTTCTTTATAGCTTACTGTTATATCCCTCTTCCTTTAACGCGAACTGCTATATTCCTCTTCCTTTATAGCTTACTGGTATATCCCTCTTCCTTTACCGCTAACTGGCAATCCCTCTTCCTTTATAGCTTACTGGTATATCCCTCTTCCTTTAACGCAAACTGCTATATTCCTCTTCCTTTATAGCTTACTGGTATATCCCTCTTCCTTTACCGCTAACTGGTATATCCCTCTTTCTTTATAGCAAACTGGTATATCCCTCTTTCTTTATCGATAATTGGTATATCCCTCTTTCTTTATCGATAATTGGTATATCCCTCTTTCTTTATCGATAATTGGTATATTCCTCTTTCTTTATCGATAATTGGTATAGTCCTCTTTCTTTATCGCTAACTAGCAGTGAAAGACGTTTGTTAGCCTTAAATGTGACAGACTAACTTTTTTTATTTTTTTTAAAAAAGGCTTTATTTTCAAAACTTTTTTCTGTACAAAAGTTAGACAAACTACGAGACATTAAGATAGGCAGCATTACAGTAAATACAGAGTCAATTCAGAGCAGATACATTGCACATACAGGATTTACAAAATTCCCATGCCTTAATGCCCCAACCCAGTTCAACCTTACATACACACACATTCATCCTAGTGCCCCAAACCTCCTACCCCCAAGAACCTCCGCTACTCATGAAAATTGCGGCTAAACCGCAGTCTCCAGAGTCTCTAACCACCTTGACCAAATTTTACCAAATTTAACTGGACATTGTCTGCTTAGATATAATTTTTGATACATAGGTATATATTTATTCACCAACTGCTTCCACTGTATCAAACTCGGACCCTCCGGATTCTTCCAAGCCATAATCACAAGCTGCCTAGCACAGAAAAGTACAAATCGAAAAAATATCTTATCATAATGATTTGGTATGACTTCATTCATAATACCCAAGCGACACATCTGAGGTGTAAGGTTCGGTTCACACTGAGTTTTTTTACGAGGTTTTTGATGCGGAAACTGCGCCGCAAAACTCGCCAACAACCGGCCGAAAATGCCTCCCATTGAATTCAATGGGAGGCGGAGGCGGTTTTCTCCCACGAGCCATTTTTACAGAGAGAAGGGACATGCCCTATCTCCGCGCGGTTACGCCTCTGACCTCCCATTGACATCAATGGGAGGCAGAGAAAGCGTATTTTTGCTCAATGGCTGCGGGCGAAAAACGCAGCGAAAATCGGTGTGCAGGCAGAGGAAAATCTGCCTCAAACTTCCAAACGGAAATTTGAGGCAGATTCTCCACCTGCAAAAAACCCAACCTAAGAAGTCGCGGAAAATCATAATGAGCATGGAGAAACTCCACTACTTCCGACCAAAAGGGGGCCACTCTGGGGACATACCCTCACACAGTGTAAATAAGTACAGACTAACTGTAATCTACATACATCGCTGAGTAAACTTGCAAATATATTGGGGGATATTTACTAAGCAAACTGTGCCAAAATTCTGACACAAATTGTGGCAAAAAAGTGAGTGCATAGCGTTTTCTACACTTATTATGTTTCAGACTAGGACTGGGCAATTAATTTTTAAAAAAACCTGAAACCAACGTTATTTTGCGCATTTCTTTTTTTTTTTTTGGTTTGTTTTTTTCCCCCCAGTTTCAACTGTTTCAACTCTATCTGTGTCCTAAATATTAGTGTATGTTAACTTGAATTATATATGTCATGCACCATTTTCCCCAACCTATAAATTCATGCATTCTACCACACGTTTAATAAATCTCCTCCATTGCATAACTTCTCTTTTACAGGTTATGTGTTAGGCTACATTCAGACGTGGCGGAATTCCGCTCCGGACAGTCCGCAGTGGAATTCTGGTCAGCTTCTTTCTAAAAAAAGGGGATGTCTTCATAAAACAGCCCTCGCAATGCTTGCACAGTGCTTGCTCTGATGATTGGTACTCTTGGAGAGTTTACCTACTATGGACTGTACTGTAATCTGATGTAGGATAAATGTTGCATTATAAAAGCTGAACTCATCGGTTAGCGATCTGTGTGATGAAAAGATTGTCTAGTATTTCCAATAAGAAACAGCAGATTTGTAAATGCAGCATTGGACTATAATACAAGTTCAAACTCAAGATCAGTGCAAATAAGTTATGCAATATAATTACTAATACCCAACTTATTTATATAATATGTAAAAAGGTGTTTAAAGTTGGATATTTGTTTGAAGTATGAACGTGACAATATCACAGATTTATTAAAGGGGTTGCCGAGGAGCAGATATAACAACATATAAAGACTGAACAGTGTCATAAAATTATGTCATAATAATATTATAAACTCAAAATCAAATGTTTGGATTTTATTTAGGGTGTATTCACACAGTGTCTTTTTGCTGCAGTTTTATTCTCTTGTATGATATATCTTAGAATTCCGATGAAAGGACTCTTTCACCGCACCCTCTACACTAAATCTATGCAAGCTAATTCATTATGCTAAGCTTTAAGATTTACAACAATGTTCCCTATGTTTCCCTGACCTGATAGCACAGCTTTCCCTGAGATATTACAATACAGGAGCTACAACCTGGAAACAACATGGTTACCGCAACGTTAGAAAATTCTTAAGAGCATCTGCTCTATTTCTTTCATTCTGTCGGACAGGACAAGAGGGAGGTCACATGAGAAGAGGGACAGATTTCTCATGCTAATCATCTACATGGAAACATTGAAGCCGTGAAAGATGGATTCAGTCACTTCACATAAGGCCTTATTCACAATAACGTGTGATACGTCTGTGTGATGGGCGTTGAAATAACGACCGTTACACAAAACTATATAATTCAATGTGGCCATTCACACGCTCGTTGTTTCAACGGACCATGTGAAGGGTCCGGGAGAAAATAGGACATGTCCTATTTTTTCACACTTCACGCATCCCTCCATAGAGTAGTCTATGAGGGATGCATGATGTCTGGTCCCGCAGCGCAGAGCACGGATGCACCTCGAACGTGATAAATGGCCATTTTTCACGTCCGAGATGCGCACCGCCTGTGTGAATCTAGCCTAAAAGGTGAAAATAAATTGGATATTCATTGTGTCCAACCGATGAACTTTCACTACACAATCTAAACTACATTAATGGTGGGATGCCATAGTACTACATATTGCTTGGACACAAATTTGGGAGGGCATGGCTTGAGAATTAAGGCCTTTTACAAGGGCCAATTTACAAGCAAACGAGCATTCACAGAACGCTTGTTCCCAATAATTGCCCTGTGTAAACAGGGCAGCGATCAGCTCGTTCATTGGCTGATTATATCGTTTATGCTGCCTAAAATATTATCATTGTCAGCAGCACAACAGGGAGACGCGCTGCCAACATGATAGGGATGTGTGGGGATGAGTGATCGGAGTAAAGAGCGCTCCTCCCCATACATAAATCATTGTGAAAAAAGGAGCAAACGTGTGCCGATCAATGATCTCTCTCGTTGATCAGTGCTCGTTTACACGGCCCACATCGAGTCGTGTAAGAGGACCCTAAGGGCATGCCCACACGTGGCGGATTTCCTCCGCAACTGTCCGCATCAATGCCGCACAGAATCTGCGTTGCAGATTCTGCGGCGGATCTGCCCAAAATGTGCAGTAAATTGATGCGGACTAGCTGCTGCGGACTGCGGTAAAAGTGCTTCCCTTCTCTCTATTATCAGTGCAGGATAGAGAGAAGGGACAGCACTTTCCCTAGTGAAAGTAAAAGAATTTCATACTTACCGGCCGTTGTCTTGGTGACGCGTCCCTCTTTCGGCATCCAGCCCGACCTCCCTGGATGACGCGGCAGTCCATGTGACCGCTGCAGCCTGTGATTGCCTGCAGCCGTCACTTAGACTGAAACGTCATCCTGGGAAGCCGGACTGGAGACAGAAGCAGGGAGTTCTTCTATTTTTTTGACAGGTTGCTGCATATTGGGATCGGTAGTCACTGTCCAGGGTGCAGAAACAGTTACTGACGATCGCTTAACTCTTTCAGCACCCTGGACAGTGACTATTTACTGACGTCGCCTAGCAACGCTCCCGTAATTACGGGAGCCCCATTGACTTCCTCAGTCTGGCTGTAGACCTAGAAATACATAGGTCCAGCCAGAATGAAGAAATGTCATGTCAAAAAAGCAAGACGCATCCGCAGCACACATAACATGTGCATGACAGCTGTGGACTTCATTGCGGAATTTAGAATCTCCATTGAAGTCAATGGAGAAATTCCGCCATGAGTCCGCAACCAGTCCGCCACTGGTCCGCAACATCCATTGTATGCTGCGGACACCAAATTCCGCACCGCAGCCTATGCTCCGCAGCGGAATTTTCAGCCTCGTCTAAACGAAGCCTACTAAAAAGAAGTGGAAGGCAATGGAGAAACGGCTCCGCTGCGGATTAAAGCTGCGGAGTGTCCGCAGCGGAATTCAAGAGCAATTCCACCACGTGTGGCTTTGCCCTTACACTTCTTGCACACGTGAGAGTTCGGGCCATGAAAAACAGCCCATGTGTCGGACAGATTTCCTGGCCTAACTGTGGTGCAGGTGAACGGGATTCCTGGAATCATAGACATGTACGATGCTAGGAGTCTCTGCCTCCTCACGGAACTGCTGTTTCGTACTGAACAAAATGATACACTACGGAACAGCAGCGGAAAATACAGGGACTCCTAGCATCATAAATGTCTATGATGGCAGGAGTTCCGTTCACCTGTACCATGGTCAGGCCAGGAAATACAGCCGACACTCGGACCGTTTTTCACGGCCCGATCTTGGTCGTGCGCAAGAGGTATTACTGATACTGATTCTCCTTTTCAATTCATAGACAGCCTGGCCTTGAGCTGATGTGGCCTGAATTCCTAATGGGCCATCTCAGCATTGAACTTTTTGCTGTTGAGACATTGTATGGCCTGAACTTTGTTCTTAACCTTTTCCTAACTCAAATTATATGAAAAAAGGCAAAAATGACAATGCGTTATCTTAGGTAGCGTATGACTTTAGAAACAATACTACCTAGATTGCATTAACTCTGCTCTTACCAACTAACAACTTTCAAAAACATTTATTGCCACTGTAAAATATATTTCAATTAAATGTTTTTGAAAATTCACACAAATGCTACATGAACGTTTATATATTTAGCTCAAGTACCAAATATTTGCATATATTTTTCCCAAGAAGACAACCCCTTTTCAAATGGAAGCGGACACTGGCGCGACTTCTCTAACGTAAAGCGGCATGTGACCAGAATTGTCTCCTGTGCAGGTGCACTATGTAAGTGCTGATTAAAATGATAACTTTGTTCAGAAATATGTATCTTCAATTTCAAATATTCAAAATATTTACTTTACATAATAATCTATGGGAGGCTTAAAAGTGAGTGATATATCGTAAAATATCACATGGGATGTCATGTTTGTGGAATAAAGTGAATGAATGTGAATTCTGACCTCATGACCAACTGCAATGGCTGTATATACTGTATTTATACAATCGTGCACATTCCTGAGGTGTGAAGTCCTGGGAATGTAGTCTAGTCTGTTCTTACACAGAACATGGCAGAGAAAATCAACTCTTTGTTAAACTCTCCATAAAGGACCCTTTTCACAAAGCCGCTGAAGCCTGATATAATGGAGCTGCATTCACATTTGGCACTTATAAAATAATGTGTTCGACAGACACCGTATTTAGGAAAAAGTAGTGCAAGATATACAGTTATGCATGTACCTAGAACATTCTGCATAACGGAAAACTAAAGGAAAACTTCACGCAAGAACAGGGGCATTAACCAGTTCAGGACCGGGCTATTTTGAGCCTTCAGGACCAGACACCGTTTAGCCCTTTTTAGCACGCGTTAGTTAAACGGCTATAACTTTTTTATTTGTTGGGCTAGCGACGTGATTTTTGCAATTGTTTTTTCCGTAGACAATGCATGTTTCTTATCATTTTTATACACATCCTTTTTGCTATTTTAGAATTTTTATTCTTAAAGTTTGAAAATAATAGTAAAAAAATAAGCTTTTTTACATTTCAGCAATTTTTTTGGGGTAATAACATAGTTTTACCCTAAAATAGACCTTTTATTTGTGATCGTCATTGTCTACCCTAAATTTGAATATATTACATGTCTATATTAGGGTGATTGGGTCCGGGCTAGCATTACGACAATGATTGGAAGGGGGTGACGTTTTTTTGGGGGTGGGTATTTTAAGTGTATTTATTATTAAAAATGTTTGTACTTTACTTTTATTTTTTTATTATTATGTTCTGTCTCTCAAAAGGTCTAAAAAGAGCTTTGGGGAACTTTATATATATATATATATATATATTTTATCTTTCTTTTACACCAGGCTTTTCCCCTGTAACTGGGGCTGCACAGCAGTGCTAGTTACAGGGGAAATCATCCCTCTCATAGTGACGATTATCACTAACTGGGCTGTGCTGGGTCTAGTAAGACCCAGCAGCAGTCTGTCACTAACGCCACCCAGCGATCATGTGACCAGTCACATGAACACCAGGAGCAATAGAGACAGCGGCGCGGCCGCTGCCTCTATTCCTATACACAGCGTTCATTGTAAAAGAGATCGGAGAAGACAGAAGCAACGAAAGCTGCTTCCATCTTCTCCTCAGGGTCCCCGGCAGTCACTGACAGCCGGAGACCCGACATTCAGCTGCCCGATCGCTCGGGCAGCAAGTTAAAACCTGCGCCGTAAAAAGTCTATGGCGCAGGTTTTAAGGACCCTGACCGCTGGCCGTAAAAACACAGCCAGCGGTCGGGAACCAGTTAAGCAACTAAAAATATTCTCCAAGCACCCATGTCACAACAGCTGATTGACGGGGGTGCCAACAGTCGGACCCCCACCGATCTAATATTGATGGCCTGTCCTAAGGATAGGCCATCAATTTAGTAACCTGGATAACCCCTTTACCAGAACTATGACAGCTCCATTGTGACACCAAGCCTGGTGGATCCCATTTAATTTATAATGGGTCAGTCAGTTTCGCATCAGGGTTTGTGAACGCAGCGTTCTTTGCCAAGCAGAAAAAAATCTGCCTAAAAATTTCTTCCGGATTTTTGAGACAGATTTTGAAAGCAAGCATTTTTTGATGTTTTTTAAGCGGTGTTTGACAAGTTTTATTTTTTGCGGTTTTTAAAAAAAAATTGAAAATGCAAAAACTGCTCCAAATGAATAGTGCAGTTATTTGCCACCTCCCATTGATTTCACAGGAGGTTCAGAGGCGGAAACCCCTCCAAGATAACGCTTAACACCTTTACCTCCCATTGAAAACAATGGAGGGATATTTGGGGCATTTTTTGGTGCTGTTCCGATGTGGTTTATACCTCAAAATGAGCGGTAACAAAACGCAGTTGGAACAGGGCCTAAGAATAGAACAGCAGAATACACTATATTTGCTATCAAAAAGTAACAGAAACCCAACTGAATGGAGACTAAGAACAGTGCGAATGGAGAGGGGGATTATATGTGACAGAACTTTAAATGTACATCGTTCAGCCATAACATTAAAACCACTGACGGGTGAAGTGAATAACATTGATTATCTTGCTACAATGGCGCCTGCCATGGGGTGGGATATATTAGGAGGCAAATGAACAGTCAATTCCTGAAGTTGATGTGTTTAAAAGTAGGAAAAATGGGAAAGTGTAAGGTTCGGAGTCACTTTGACAAGAGACAAATTGTGATCAATAGACCACTTGGTTTAGAGCAGGGGTCTCAAACTCGACCGGGTAAGTGGGCCACATATAGAAAAAGTGTGAAGTTGACGGGCTGCGTTACTTTCAAATTTGATACATTACAAAGTTATTGTTAATTAATTAGTTATTTGAACTACTATAACACTATATTACTATAATACTACATTACTATAACAATACTACATTACTATAATAATAGCGCTAGGTTTAAACCGAAAATTTGCGAGATTTCTCCACGTGCTTATTTCAACAATCCACTTTTACAGTTTAAAGAGGCTCTGTCACCACATTATAAGTGCCCTATCTCCTACATAAGGATTGGCGCTGTAATGTAGATGACAGTAATGCTTTTTATTTAAAAAAACGATCTTTTTTCACAACGTTAGGAGCGATTTTGGTTTATGCTAATGAGCTTTCTTAATGCCCAAGTGGGCGTATTTTTACTTTCAACCAAGTGGGCGTTGTACAGAGGAGTGCATGACGCTAACCAATCAGCATCATGCACTCCTCTCCATTCATTTACACTGCACTAGCGATATAGCTATATCGCTATGTGCAGCCTCATACACAAACCCTAACATTACTAGTGTCCTGATAATGAATACACATGACCATCCAGCCTGGACGTCATGTGTACTCAGAATCCTGACACTTCTGACTCTTTTTTTGTGAGATTTCGGCAAGTGAAACCAAATCTCGTTTAGCTCCGTAATCTTGCGAGATTTGGTTTCACTTGCCGGAATCTCACAAAAAAAGAGTCAGAAGTGTCAGGATTCTGAGTACACATGACGTCCAGGCTGGATGGTCATGTGTATTCATTATCAGGACACTGTAGTAATGTTAGGGTTTGTGTATGAGGCTGCACATAGTGATATAACTATATCGCTAGTGCAGTGTAAATGAATGGAGAGGAGTGCATGATGCTGATTGGTCAGCGTCATGCACTACTCTGTACAACGCCCACTTGGTCGAAAGTAAAAATACTCCCACTTGGGCATTAAGAAAGCTCACTAGCATAAACCAAAATCGCTCCTAACGTTGTGAAAATAGATCGTTTTTTTAAAATAAAAAGCATTACTGTCATCTACATTACAGCGCCAATCTCCTTATGTAGGAGATAGGGCACTTATAATGTGGTGACAGAGCCTCTTTAAGTGTCGCTAAATGAAGTGCGGCAGTTCAGTTGGCAGCATTTGGCAGACACGCAAATGTCAAAATTAGGCAGCCCCTTTTTAGTCCTCTATAGATACTGCCACAGTGCCCTCTGCAGATGCTGCCACAGTGCTCTCTGCAGATAATGCCACACATACCCCTTGTAGATAGTGCCACAGACACTCCCAGTAGATAGCTCCATTGGGGCTCCCTCTAGGAGTGGAATCCCCAGCCAGAGCGTTGCCGATGCTTTGGCCAGGGATTCCTCTACTGGAGGAGCCCTTGATGTCACTGTTCATACACAGTGACGTTAGGAGATCCTCCTGGACTGGAATGTCATGTCAGGGGCAACCCCAGAGCCGGTGTCCCAGAGCTGAGCACTAGTATAGGCTCTGCTCCGGAACTCTGGGGAAGCAACTGACATCAGTGTCCATATATGGACAGTGATGTCAGGGGCTTGCCCAGAGCTGGAGTCCCGGAGCAGAGGTGATTCTAGCACCCTGCCTGGGATTCCAGCTCTGCTCCTGACATCACTGTTCATATATGGACAGAGATGTCAGGGGCAACCCCAGAGCTGCAGTCCCAGGCAGAAAGCTACTAGCGCTCCTACTAGGACTCCAGCCGTGCTCCTGACATCACTGTCCAGTTCTGGGGAAGCCCTAGACATCGCTGTCCATATGTGGACAGCGATGTCAGGGGATTCCAGAGTCCCGGAGCAGAGCCTATGCTAGCGCTCTGCCCGAGACTCCGCTCTGGGGAAGACCCTGACAAAACTGTCCATATATGGACAGCGATGTCAGGGATTTCCACGGAGTCCCGGAGCAGAGCCGATACTAGCGCTCTGCCCGGGACTCCGCTCTGGGGAAGATCCTGACAAAACTGTCCATATATGGACAGCGATGTCAGGGATTTCCACAGAGTCCTGGAGCAGAGCTGATACTAGTGCTCTGCCCGGGACTCCGCTCTGGGGAAGACCCTGACAAAACTGTCCATATATGGACAGCGATGTCAGGGAATTCCACAGGGTCCCGGAGAAGAGCCTATGCTAGCGCTCTGCTTGGGACTCCGCTATGGGGAAGACCCTGACATCGAGTGTCCATTCATGGACAGCGATGTCAGGGATTCCACAGAGTACCGGAGCAGAGCCGATACTAGCGGCTCTGTGTCCCGCGGGCCACAGATGACAACCTCAGGGGCCGCATGCGGCCCGGGGGCCACGTGCTTGAGACCCCTGGTTTAGAGCATCTCCAGAATGGCTTAAGGAGCATTAAAGGTATGCAGTGGTTAGTACCTACCAAAAGTAACCAAAGGACAAACAACCGGTAAAAGGGTCATGGGCAAAAAAGACTAATTGATAGGCGTGGGGAGTGAAGGCTAGCCCATCTGGTCAGATCCCAGAGGAGCTACTATAGCACAAATTACTGAAAAAGTTACTGCTAACTATGAAAGAAAGGTGTCACACACAGTGCATTGCATCTTTCTACATATGGGGCTGCCTAGTCACATAGCATTCAGATTGCCCATGCTGACTCCTGTCCACTGCCGATAGCACACAAAAGGGGCACGTGAGCATCAGGACTGGACAATGGAGCAATGGAAGAAGGTGGCCTAGTCTGAGGAATCACGTTTTCTCTTACATCATGTGGACGACCAGGAGCGTGTGCGTTGCATACGTGAAGAAGAGATGGCACTGGCATGCACTATGGGAGAGAACATGCAGGTGGCAGCAATGTTCTGCTGGAAAATCTAGGGTCCTGGCATTCATGTGGATATTACCACCTACTTAAACATTGTTACAAAACAAGTGCAACCTTTTATGGCAATGGTATTCCCTAATGACAGTGGCATCTTTCAATGGGATAATGCGCCAGACCACACTGCAAAATGTGTTCAGAAATTGTTCGAGGAACATGACAAAGTGCTCAAGGTGTTGACTTGGCCTCCAAATCACCCAGATCTCAATGTGATCAAGCATCTGTGAGATGTGCTGGAAAAAAAAGTCTAATCTATGGAGGCTCCGCCTCGCAATTTACATGATACTTGGTGACATCTGCTATACACTAAAATGAATTAAGTAATCTACCATCAATCTACCATTGACCAAAAGAAAAAGAATCCATAACCAAAGAAAAGGCAAAAGGAAATGTGAGTGAGGAAAAATTGTGATCTTGTGTTTTTATCACTAGTAAGGCCACGTTCAGACGTGGCGGAATTGCTGTTGATTTCTGCTGGGGACAGTCCGCAGTGGAATTCTGCAGCAGCCGTTTTTTACATTTGTTTCTATACATTTCAGTTCAGACGTTGCGGAAAATAACTGCGGAATTTAGGCTGTGGTGCAGAATTTCCCCTCCACAGCATGCACATTCTGTTGCAGAGAAGCAGCAGAATTTCACTACGGATTTCAGCCTTTGCAATGCAAAAACTGATATCTGTGGCAAATCCACTATGATCTCTGCAATGTCTGAATTACCTGTCAAATATGCAAATGTTGGTGCAGATTCGTTGCATAATTTCCCCGAATCTGCACCAACATTTGCAGCAGAAAAATTCTGCCACATGTGAACGTGGCCATGGGTCAATATTTGCTATCCACTATTACATTCAGTGTGACAACTATAGCCCACGTGCTTGACACACAAAACTGTAGACCCAAAATATTGTGAATTGTCAGGAAACACTTGCCTCAAACAACTGTTCAGTGATCATCACTAAGAATATGGGAAAACAGCTGTAGACAAACGTTAACGATAGTCTCAGTGCTCGAGATTCCATACAACTAAGCTTACAAGCCTACATCCATGTGGAATTATTCACCACTGAACAAACGGACACGCATTCCACATGATGCTGTGTCATGTCATTCCAAGACTGTGGGCCCAGGACAGAAGTCCTACAGCTGACGCCGCTAGTCTACACAGCACAACAGCTGAAGCCTGGAAGACCAAGCTGAAATGTATTCTACATGAAAGTGGTGGAAACAGCTCCATAATGCTCAAGAAGACAATTGTCGAAGGATAATGGGATTAGGTGTTAAGGAGAGAGGGTGATGAATCACAACTACTATTGGTCCTGAGCTCCCACGGCATATGACTTGTTTGGGTTCTCCAAGTCACTAGCAGGAGACACAGCATGCTCCTTGAATACATGATACGGCAAGGACAAACCCCCAAGGGGTCTTATGTAGCCACATACCTTATGTACCCATCACTGAGAAATGTATGATTTTCTTCCTGGTACTCTGATCACCTACCACTGTGAAACATACAGGTAGAATAAATGGCTAACCATGAGATGAGCCACAGTGTGTCTACAATAAGAAAATTAGACGGTCAACGCCACTGAGATAGAAACCAACCACCAATGTATGCATTGCTTCTATATATTAGAGAATAATCCTGGCAGGTAGAAAACACATCTTCTGGCAACATCCATGTCTAAACCACCCAAATTAAAAAGAAGAAAAACACTAATGGTATGTTCACACGGCTTATTTTCTGATGTTTTTCGGGCCGTAAACGGCCTCCAAACGGCCGACAAATCGGAAGCAGAACGCCTCCAAACATCTGCCCATTGATTTCAATGGGGAAAACGGCGTTCTGTTCCGACGGCCTGATTTTTTACGCGGCCGTTTTGAAAAAGAAGAGCATGTCACTTCTTGAGCCGGTTTTGGAGCCGTTTTTCATAGACTCTATAGAAAAACAGCTAAAAAAAAATGGCCGTTAAAAACGGCACAAAAAACCGCAACTCGTTCTATGCAAGTCGCAAATTGCGCAAGAAAATGTGACTTTTGTGCCATTTGTGCCACTCACACAACTTTTCTAATAAGTGGGTGGAGCTTAACTGAAGGGGCAGGGTCATCCACGGACCAAAAAATTTACTGTCTGTTACGCCAGAAAATAGCTTCAAAAATAGCGCAAATCTACGCCAGCAGACTGACAATGAAAATACTGGTCATCACAGGACTAAGGCGCTCCTGCTGGGTCTATTGCTAGACAATGGACCACATTGGCCCTAAAACAGTGACATGCAACAAATTTATTATAGTAAACTAAATGAAAATGGCGCAAAATATATCCCAAATCTATGCCTACTCATAGCAGGTATTTCTTTCCACGTTTTTGTCACAGAGTTTAAAAGTCACCTAATTTATTAAAAAGACTGGCCTAAAAATTGCCAGTCTTAATAGATGTGGGCCAATGACCCAAAACATGCAGGTGCTACCTAACCAACAGAGCACATACAAAATATGCGCACACACACACAAACACGTATATTCACCTATTCTAATGTCAGTCACTGACCAAACAAATATTTTGAAGACACATATCATCGGTATAGCAATATCAGCAGGAAATCCGCCATCTATGACCTTTGGTGATTATAATTATGTGCATCGCTTCCCACTACTGCAAGTCTGATCTACTGGTTCGGAAAACTTATCATACATGCATTCACATTTTTCCTTGGCTCTCGGTGATAAATGTAATGATTGTAGATTGAAATGCCAAATACTATGAAAAAAATAAACATGGTCAAAATCGTTAGTATTGTAGTCCATTTTTTTTCATGTGTGGCCATTTTGGGATGAGTGTCCAGAAACAAACAGTAGAATGCATGACCAGCTTAAAGGCTATGTCCACCTTCCCAACCAATTTTTGTATTTATTGCCCTAATGCATCTAGAATTAATATAAGGCTGCTTTGCAAAGTCTTCATTAAAAACATTCTACCCTTTTGTCTATACAACTCCTATGCAGACCTATGTGTCTCCATAGTAACACCTTACAAACAAGCCCTGTATAGTCTGATCTTGCAGTAATACCCCCTTTTATCTGTCTTCTACTTTTTATAACCTAATGTATACTAGCAAGAAGTTGGGGAACAAATGGAAGAAAGTGTGTATGCAGGAACCGGCTACACAGGGATTGTTTGTAGTCTGTTACCATGGAGACACATAGGACTGTATAGGAGCTGTAGACACAAAACGGTAGAACATGTGTAATGAAGATTATTTGCAAAGTTGTTTTATTTCAAATACATTGGAGCAACAACAACAACAAAAATTGGTTGCAAGGGTGTACATAGTCTGGGAATACATGAAATATATGTAAAAAAAAAAAAATAATCATAAAATCATGTGCTTACATTAAAAGCAGCCAATAGCCTTGAACATCCACTAGTCTGATACCTTCTGGCTGGTAGTTATATATGTGTGCGGGACTGCTCAATACTTGAAAAGGATGTTGTATCTCATCAGCAGTAAGATTGTTAACAGATGAGATCATCTATATATAAAGTCAGCATCTCTAAAAACCCACCAGTGATGTCATACTATAGGGACTACTATAAAGAAAGCCAGAAAGTCTCGAAAACCCTATATAACATACTTAATGTGTTTCCCAGACATCTCATTATTCCTGCCAGGTGCAATATTACTATAAATTCCTCTAAGCGAGGAGGCGACAGTACCTTGTAAGCCAGCAGTATTAATATGTGTCCAGAGACCAACAAGCGGTCCAGTTACCAAGGCTTTCCATACACTCGGCAATTCATCAAGTGTGTGAGTTGGTGGGGATGACTTTATGACTTGTATTGGCAAAACTTCTGTCCACTAATGAGATGTATGACGGGTGGTTAGAAGGCACACATCATACCCTCTTACTTAGTCCTTATTCACACTAATGTGTTATACGTCCAAAACAACAGCTATCACACGGACCTATGTAATTCAATGGGGCCGTTCATACGCCCGCTGTTTCAACGGACCATGTGAAGGGTCTGGGAGAAAATAGGACATGTCCTATTTTTTTGCGCTTCACGCATCCCTCCATAGATACTAGTCTATGGGGGATGCGTGATAACGCATCCTGCAGGGAAAAGCACGGATGCAACACATGCGCAACGCCCGTGTCAATCTAGCCTTAGGGTGGGTGCTAAATGGCTGTATATTTTGGATGTATATTTTGTATATATGAATGGAGAAATATCAGAATATTATTTTTTATCTATCTTTCTTGGATATCCATAGTCTTCAAGTTCAGTCTCATAATTCTGAATAATAATGCACTTATTGTATACTGCATTCATCGTTGTGCCCTCTCTGATTCAGAGTGTTTCAGTATTTGGCGGAGGCTAAAGCTCATCCGATACTGGAAACAAAAGATTTCTTGTAAGGCAAAAAGACCAGTTTTGTACTTTATATTTAAAAATTGAGCCCAGTAATATTTCATACAGTGGAGTCATCTGTTCAGTAAAAGGATCAATTGGCAGTGACTAAACAATAGTGTGTCCATAGGTGAGATGCCATACACTGGCGTAGGGCTGGGACACCATGCAAAGTTGTCTTCTGGCTCACAGCAGTGATGTAAGGGCATATGTTCCACATAAGACACATGTGTGTACATACGGTATGTAGATGAATGGCTGCTCGCCATTACAGAACTGAACGTGACCGCGATTCCAGCAGATAAATGAGAAGAACCATTAGATAAACGTGCTGAATCTTTTATTAGAACATTCGTCAGGCACATTTGCTACAATCCGAGAACGCTTCCCAGAAAAAAATCACTCAGCAGCAAAAAAGGAAATGGAACAATTGGCCAATTTTTTGTTAGTTGCTACAAGTGTCAAAAGTGACCAAGGACGATATGTGATGTGTGTCAAAATGGTTATCAGCAAGGGCGCCCATTGTCTTACCACCGCGATTATGTGCCATTCAGGAAACACATTGCTCTATACCTGGAGACTTGTTTTGGTACAGTACCTATGTTTTTGTGTTATAAAGGTTATTGCCACAACAGATTCAATTCTTTATTATCCTTAGGGTATGTTCACACGGCTTATTTTCAGACGTTTTTCGGCCCGGAATATGGCTGAGAATACGGGGGGCTGAACACCTCCAAACATCTGCCCATTGATTTCAATGGGAAAAACGGCGTTCCGTTCCCAGGGGGCGTTCTTTAAGCGATCGTTTGTAAAAACGGCACGTAAAAAAAACGCAGTAAAAAAGTGCATGCCACTTCTTGAGCCGTTTTTGGAGCCGTTTTTCATTGTCTCAATAGAAAAACAGCTCCAAAAATGGCCGTAAAAAAAGCATCAAAAAATGCCTGATGCATAAAAAACCGCTGTAAATCAGAAGCTGCTTTCCCTTGAAAACGGTTCCGCATTTTACAGCCGATTTTTGTTAGCCGTGTGAACATACCCTTATACTACACCATGAACGGGTGTTCTATGGTAACATCAGGCAAAAATGGTTATACCAAAGGGATAAAAAAAAAACCTCATCTACACACAATCCGCATCCACACATCAGTAGGCATCAGCTTGGTATAATATCTTTACACTGGTACAGATGCCCCTACAGCTCCATCACCCATAGCCTCAAACAAACAATCACGTGACTTCTGCCATGTCAAGAAAGGCACTGATAGGGTGTGGTGCAGGGTATGAGGGCACAGTTTTTACCTAGTATCATATAGAACAGTTATAAATATTAGTGTTACACAGTGATACAATGACCAGCGACTAACAACGTGTCCATCTCTTCTTAACCTGATAAATGTTTAATACTCTTCATTTTGCACATGAAATCCGATTGTAATACGGTAAGGGAGAAAGCTCATCCTGAGCAAGTAGATGAGAATGTGAGTGTAATCTCCGGGGGGTGACGGCATGAGCCACACAGGCAACAATAAAAGGGCAGGGTCCTTACTGAGCTGCAATCAGATTAACGGTATCTTGGCATAAAGGCAATTAGCGGCTGGTCACAGGCGCTGCCTCTCCTAAGACTATAATGGTATTACCCTGCTATACCCACACATGGGCCTGAATGGATGTGGCCTGGCACCTTGCTGGAAATACCTTGCTGGTGATCAGCTGTGCCACATCTTATTCCACATACTGATATAAAGTCAGACAACAGCAGGGGTAATAAACAGCACTGCCAGTAACACTACAATATCTGTGTGTTCCTGCCAGCACTACCAGTGGACAGGACAAGCACCAAACACAAAGCTGCTATTATATAAGACGGTCATTCTTCTGTACCTGCCAGCCTGTGCACTTGTTATATAGGGCAGTGCCTACTCATTGGGAATGATACATAATAAATGCCTGGCATGCTGTAGTATCCCAATATGTGCTGCTGCCTCCTTATCTGCAGTAACTGACACTCGCTGGCTGCTGCTATTTTAGGTGAGTGCCCTTCTCCATGCACGGTACCAACAGCAAGAGTGGTGCCCTCTGTGCCCAATACCTTTATATCTTTCCAGCACGTCCTCATAGGCCTGAAGATATTCCTGCTCTTCACTGCGGTGCTGCGAGGACGACGAGGCGCTCGCCTTATAATAAGCCATGGCTGAACTTTGCGCACCGGCTGTCTGTGACCAGTGTACACCCGGGCTCCGGCCACCACCACAGACAATCTGAGACGTGAGGGGGCGGAGGGAGGGGAGAGCTGTCACTCGAAACGCCCAGTCTGTCCCTATCCTCCTCCCGTTCCACACAGTGACCAGGGTCCCAGCTGTCACAGGACTTCTCCGGGGTCTCACTGACAGTCAGGGCTGCGCATGGACTGGGCGGTGTCCGGGGCATTACACAGCTCTTCCGAGAATCCCCCCTCTTTCTGCGAGACTGATAGTACCGCCCACAGCTATAAAATGCTGGAAGATGAAACCAATCCCTCACTTATGCTACTGGAAGCATCTCCTCAGCTACTGTCATCCCTCTGGGGAGACGCGGCGGACACACAGACACATCACTGCGTGTATCTGCACTATAATGAGGAAAAAGTGGCTTACTAGAGGGAAGCAATCTCATGTAATAACCGAACTGTAGCCCATTTATTTAACCCTGAAGACTACAACACAGGCAGAAGCAGGAATGTGAGGTGGTCAATAAGTACAATTCTTGTACTCCCCACTAATCATATTACATCAATGTGAAGAACTACAAAGACTTGTAACATATTCCACAGCGTTTTACACAACTATGAGGCTTCCTTCACACACACTTTTTGTGTGGCGTTTTTTTTTTTTAGTTAGGCCTCCTTCACTCAGAAAATGTCTGCCGTTTTAGACTGCTTAAAAAAATCCGATAGCGTTTTTAAAATAAAATATGCATTTTTGAAAAAAAAAAACAATAACTGACAGAGATACAAAAGGACATCCCAGATTTGTTTCCATATCCAGCCTGTCAGCCTCACCCCAGGAAATACTGGGAAGTGCCGCTGTGGAAAATACCTCACACATGCCCACATCCATGCCAAGCATCACAGGTGCACTGCCAGGGGGCAGGTCCAGTGCCACAAATGACAAGAGAAGCACCTAATATAATATTAATAGCACATGGCTAAATTAACTATTTCACAGCCTGGCAAGTGGGACATAGTACAGAGGGTAATAAACAAAACACTTATAAAATGAAGAAACTTTTAATAATGGCACCTACCGATGATTCTCATATGCCCAGTTGGTGCAACTAAAAATCATCCAGTTCAGGCTGGGTTAACATGCAGCATTTTGCTGCGTTTCTTGCGGCATTTAAATTGCCATTTTTTTAGTTAAAAAACGCTGCGGCCAGTTGTAACTTTAAAGTCTGTAGTCAATTATTGAAATGGCTACAAACAAAGTCTTGTGGTTTGTGGCGATTTTGTAGCATTTTATTTTACATTTTGGCATTTTATTCTGGCATTCTTTCTCTAAATGGCAGAAAAATTGCGTGCTATCTTTCAAAATTAAAAAAACCACTAAAAACAATTGTAAAAAAAACACCATGTAAAACACTTTATACAAGTTTCTATCCAAGCTTTTAAAAGCACTTTAAAATGTGTGAAAAAGTTGTAAATTACAAGAAAAATACCCCGTGTGAAGGAGGCCTACGGCTGGATTCCCATGTGGTGTATTATAACTGCCGCGGACTTGCTATGGATTTCGCCCCCTTGAAATCCACATCAATTCCATGTTAAGTCTGCATCCAAATCCAAACCCGCATGCAACGCATCTGCAGTTTTTCGGGGGATTAACGGCATCTAACTTTGTGGCGGAAAAATATGCTATGTGGGAATCCAGCATTGCCCGACTACTCAAAACTCGAATTACGACCATTACACGAGTAGATTCAACAATAATGAGTGCCAGCCAATAAAAAACACATGTATGCATGTTGCGGAAAACCCCGCTGCGGACCATAGGCTGTGGTGCGGACTTTTCCCTCCGCAGCATGCACTGTCTGTTGCGGAGAAGAAGCGGAATTTCACTGCGGATTTCAGCCTCTGCAATGCAAAAGCTGAAATCTGTGGCAAGTCCGCTGTGTTTTCGGCAACGTCTGAATTACCTGTCAAATATGCAAGCGTTGGTGCAGATTCGTTGCGTAATTGCCCCAAATCTGCACCAACATTTGCAGCTGAAAAATTCGGCCACGTGTAAACGTGCCCTTATTTCCCCGCAATAGACTTTTGAGGAGGCAGCAGAATTTAGGGGAAAGGTCTCAGACTGCTGCCCCCTCCTATGTACAATAGGGGTAGTGGTAGTCTGAAGTAAACGATCTGATTGTGAAGGAAACAGAAAACAAGTAATAAAGTACAACCTCAATTGGTAAATCCTGCACAATATTATTTTGGACATAGATGAAGGCACACTAAAACAATTTAAACCTTGACATTCAATGCGTTTTTACATCAGCCTTGAGATCATCCTGCCTATTCCTCAACGGATGTACATTTCTATGTTACCATGTTTAAACTCTGGTTATAAATGAAAACCTTTGCTTTGCCTTGATATTTGCAAGTGTCAGGCTGGGTTCACACGACCTATTTCAGACGTAAACGAGGCGTATTATGCCTTGTTTTACGCCTGAAAATACGGCTCCAATACCTCGGCAAACATCTGCCCATTCATTTGAATGGGTTTGCCGACGTACTGTGCAGACAACCTGTAATTTACGCGTCGTCGTTTGACAGCTGTCAAAAGACGACGCGTAAAATTACAGCCTCGTCAAAAGAAGTGCAGGACACTTCTTGGGACGTTTTTTGAGCTGTTTTCTCATAGACTATTGAAAACAGCTCCAAAAACGGCCGAAAAAACGCCGCGAAAAACGTGAGCTAGGGTATGTTCACACGATGAGAGGCATTTACGTGTGAAAAGACAGACTGTTTACAGCTGCCTCGTTTCACACGTAAATGCTCCTCGTAATTTACGAGGCGTCTGAGACGCTCTGAGACGCTCGTAAATCTTGAGCTGTGCTTCATTGAGTTCAATGAAGAACAGCTCAAATTACGTGGCAAAGAAGTGCCCTGCACTTCTTTGCCGAGGCAGTCCATTTACGCGTCGTCGTTTGACAGCTGTCAAACGACGACGCGTAAATTACTGGTCGTCGGCAAACCCATTCAAATGAATGGGCAGATGTTTGCCGACGTATTGCAGCCCTATTTTCAGACGTAAAACGTGGCATAATACGCCTCGTTTATGCCTGAAAATAGGTCGTGTGAACCCAGCCTTGCTCAAAAAATGTCTGAAAATCAGGTGCTGTTTTCCCTTGAAAACAGCTCCGTATTTTCAGACGTTTTTGGCTCAGCGTGTGAACATACCCTCACTCCACCCGCTCCATGAGAAGAATGCTTCTGAGATGTGGTGGCATGGCTGTTGTTTTCTCCCTGCAGGTATGGCAGATGTTCTAGAACTAAAGAGCAGGGATGCGGGAGCAGGGTGCCAAGTCACCCCCACGGTAGCATTGTTCCATTCATAACAAATTATCCACTCAGCACTACAGTTTTTTGGCTGAAACTTGACATAGTGGGGAACATTATAAAAAGGTAAATTTACTGAATGTGTGCAAAATACAAAACTCAGAGCCTGAATGCATGAAAATGTGACGAAACCTCTATATCTTGGTCCCTGAAACCTGTCCATAAGAATTTCCAAAATTCATCGGCTTTCCCTCAACTCACTCAATCCCTCTACCAGTTCCCCAGTCTCACAAGTCCACTGCCTCAGGTTAACTTTTGATTTCACCCAGTCCTTCAAACCATACCTCCAAGTCCTTACCAGATCTTGCTTCCTCCACCTTAAAAAATCTCTTGAATCTGCTTGTTTTTCAACCTTAAGGGCATGTTCAGACGTGGCGGAATTTTTCCGCTGCAAATGTTGGTGCAGATTTGGCGCAATTACGCAACCAATCTGCAGCAACATTTGCATATTTGACAGGTAATTCAGACGTTGCAGATATCACAGCGGACTTGCCACAGATTTCAGTTTTTGCAGTGCAAAGGCTGAAATCCGAAGTGAAATTCCAATTCTTCTCCGCAGCAGTCAATGCATGCTGCCGAGGGAAAATTCCGAGCCTATGGTCCGCGGCGGAGTTTTCCGCAACGTCTGAACTAACTTTCCTAAAAATGTATAGAGACAAATGTAAAAAACGGCCGCTGGAGAATTCCACTGCGAACTGTCCGCAGAAGAATTCCACAGCAATTCCGCCACGTCTGAACCTGCCCTTAGCCAACAAAAATGCTAGTGCATGCCCTGATCATATCCCACCTAGACTACTGCAACATCCTTCTTTGTGATCTCCCCTGTAACACTCTTGTACCCCTCCAATCCACCCTCAACTCTGCTGCCAGTTTAACCCTTTCAAGACCAGACTAATTTTAATTTTTGTGCTTTTTTTTTCCCTCCTCGCCTTCAAAAAGTCATAACATTTTTATTTTTTCATTGACACAGCCATTTGAGGGCTTAAGTTTTACGGGACAAATTATACTTTCTAATGGCACTATTTAATAATAATGTGTGATGTACTGGGAAGCTGAAAAAAACTTCAGAAAGGGGAAAAAATAGCAGTTCCGACATTTTCTTATGGGTTTCATTTTTACGGTATTCAATCTACGGTGAAAATGACACGTTACCTTTATTCTGCGGGTCAGTACAATGACGGTGATACCAAATTTATATAGTTTTTGTTATGTTTTAGTACCTTTTAAACAATGTAAAATTTTGAAAGAAACTAAATTTTTTTTGCCATCGCCATATTGTGACCCCCGTAATTTTTTTATATTTCTGTGTATTTCTTTTTGTACGGGAAAATATGTAGTTTTTGTTGATACCATTTTGGGGTATGTCGGGCATTTCGCTCGCTTTTTATTAAAAAATTTTGGGCAGTTGAAGTGGCAAAAAAAATGCGATTCGGCAATTTTGATCTTTTTTCTAGCTATGATGTTCACTGTATTGGATAAATATTTTTATCGTTTGGGCATTTTCGGACGTGGGAATACCTAATGTGTTTATGTTTATTTATTTTTATATGTGATCTAGGGAAAGGGGGGTGATTTGATTTTTTATCATTTTTATTTTTTTTAAATATTTTTCTTACTATTTTCTAGCCCCCAAGGGGGCCTGAACAAGGCTCCCGGCCGCTATATGAATACACCGGATTCCACAATCATGCCGCTCGAGAGCCGGTGACAGGCGTCAAAGGGAAAGTAAAAACCCCTCAGATGCCGGTGGTCTGATCACAAGCATTACCGCTGGGTCCCTACCATGTAACACAGCAGAGACCCGATGGCTATGGCGCCCGCTCAGCTTCTGGGCAGGCGCCATGTTTAAATACACTTCCTCTACATAAATCTACAGATTAGCGACGGAAAGGGTTAATCCACATCTCCCTTCGTTCATCTACTGCCTTTACTATCTGCCACCCCCTTTACTGCCTACACATTGCCCCGGAATACATTTCAAAATACAATGACATATAAGGCAGTCCACAACCGGTCTTATATTTCTGGGACTGGTGTGTAACCTGCCCTTGTATCAGTAAGTATGGCCCTTTTCAAATAAATTTGATGCTATTTTCTGTGAGTTAGAATGACAAGTTTTTACAGTAAGGCTGTTAGGGATCTGCCAGGTACTTCATCTAGGTATACTCCTGGGATTAATCAATCCACACCTGAGGTCAGACCTGTTCGACTGACACCATCTCCCACCAACCAGGGTGGCAGGCTCAGGAGTGGGAGAGCCTATCGCGGCCTGGTCTGTCGGAGTTAGCTCCGCCCCCTGTCCTTTATTACCTGCCCTGTTCTCTCCCTCAGTGCTTGTAATTCTTTTGGATTCCTGGCCCCACTGCTGCTTGCTCCAGCCTGCTTCTGCCGTGCTTCTGCCTTGCTGCAGTTCTGCTTGACCTGCTTTGCTTTGCCCCTGGCTTGCTTCTGTCTCCGTGCCCGCTCGGGTGTACTCACTTCGTCCTGGTCCTGACTGTTCGTTCGCCGCTCCGTTTCCTCGTGGCGTTCCGTGGCTACTGCCCCTTCCCTTGCGTGTTCCCTGTTTGTTTTCCCGTGCACTTAGACAGCGTAGGGACCGCCGCCCAGTTGTACCTCGTCGCCTAGGGCGGGTCGTTGCAAGTAGGCAGGGACAGGGCGGTGGGTAGATTAGGGCTCACTTTCCCTTCACCTCCTTCCTGCCATTACATAATTACAAGCCCTTACCTAGTCTACCATTTCTCCTACGCTGACGCTATCATGGACCCCCTTAAGACCCTGACCCAGCAGATGCAGGGCCTCTCCCTACAGGTCCAGGCCCTGGCCCAAAGGGTCAATCAGGGTGACGCTGCTTTAGTAGTACCCCTCACCTCACCTCTAGAACCCGACCTCAAGTTACCTGACCGGTTCTCAGGGGACCGTAAGACGTTTCTCTCCTTCCGGGAGAGTTGCAGACTGTATTTCCGCCTAAAGCCCCACTCCTCAGGTTCCGAGAACCAGCGGGTGGGTATCATCATATCCCGACTCCAGGAAGGGCCCCAAGAGTGGGCCTTCTCCTTGGCTCCTGACGCCCCTGAACTTTCCTCTGTTGATCGTTTTTTCTCTGCCCTCGGACTCATTTACGACGAGACTGACAGGACTGCTTTAGCCGAGAGTCAGCTGGTGACCTTACGTCAGGGTAGGAGACCGGTTGAGGAATACTGTTCTGATTTTAGGAAGTGGTGCGTAGCTTCTCAGTGGAACGATCCGGCCCTAAGGTGCCAGTTTAGGTTAGGATTATCTGACGCCCTGAAGGATCTGCTGGTTAGCTACCCCTCGTCTGACTCCCTTGACCAGGTTATGGCCCTAGCAGTACGACTTGACCGACGTCTCAGGGAACGTTAGCTAGAACGCTTCAGTGTGCTCCCCTCTGACTTTTCTGCGATCCCCCCCGAGGTCCCGTCTCCTCGCCCCTCTACGGAGGACTCGGAGGTACCTATGCAACTCGGGGCCTCCATGTCCCCTCGACAACGTAGGGAGTTTCGCAGAATGAATGGTCTCTGCTTCTACTGTGGGGACGACAAGCATCTACTGAACACCTGTCCCAGGCGCAAGAATAAGAAGCCGGAAAACTTCCGCGCCTAAGTGATCATCGGGGAGGTCACTTGGGCGCACAGGTATTTCCCGTTAATGTGAAACGCAATAAAATTTTGCTTCCCTTTCAGGTCTCGTTTGCTGGCCGGTCTGCCACGGGCAGTGCTTTCGTGGATTCTGGCTCATCTGCTAATATCATGTCTGTGGAATTTGCTATGTCTCTAAAGATGCCTTGTATTGATTTACCTTATCCTATCCCTGTAGTAGGAATCGACTCAACTCCCCTTGCTAATGATTATTTTACTCAGCATACTCCTGTTTTTGAACTCCTGGTTGGCTCCATGCATTTGGAGCAGTGCTCTGTACTGGTGATGCAGGGATTATCGTCTGATCTGGTATTAGGTCTTCCCTGGTTGCAGTTGCATAATCCCACGTTTGATTGGAATACTGGGGATCTCACCAAATGGGGTAATGAATGTCTTATGTCATGTCTTTCTGTTAACTCTATTTCTCCCCGGGAGGAGGTAAACACGCTTCCTGAGTTTGTTCAGGACTTCGCCGATGTGTTTTCTAAGGAGGCCTCCGAGGTGTTGCCCCCCCATAGAGATTACGATTGCGCTATCGATTTGGTGCCTGGTGCCAAGCTTCCTAAGGGTAGGATATTTAATCTTTCATGTCCTGAACGTGAAGCTATGAGGGTGTATATCCAAGAATGCCTGGCCAAGGGTTTCATTCGCCCCTCGACTTCTCCTGTAGGTGCTGGCTTCTTCTTCGTGGGGAAGAAGGATGGTGGTCTTAGGCCGTGCATTGATTATCGTAACCTGAATAAGGTCACCGTAAGGAACCAGTACCCACTTCCTTTGATTCCGGATCTTTTTAATCAGGTTCAGGGAGCCCAATGGTTTTCTAAGTTCGATCTACGGGGGGCATATAACCTTATCCGCATCAAAGAGGGGGATGAGTGGAAAACTGCGTTCAACACACCCGAGGGTCATTTCGAATACCTGGTCATGCCCTTTGGGTTGTGTAATGCCCCTGCTGTCTTCCAGAATTTTATTAATGAAATCCTGAGAGAGTACCTGGGTAATTTTCTTGTTGTGTACCTTGATGACATACTGGTGTTTTCCAAGGACTGGTCCTCCCACGTGGAGCATGTCAGGAAGGTGCTCCAGGTCCTTCGGGAGAATAATCTGTTTGCTAAGACTGAAAAATGTGTCTTTGGGGTACAGGAGATACCATTTTTAGGGCAAATCCTCACTCCTCATGAATTCCGCATGGACCCTGCCAAGGTTCAGGCTGTGGCGGAATGGGTCCAACCTGCCTCCCTTAAGGCGTTACAGTGTTTTTTAGGGTTCGCCAACTATTACAGGAGATTTATTGCCAACTTCTCGGTCGTCGCTAAGCCTCTTACGGACCTTACCCGCAAGGGTGCTGATGTCCTCCATTGGCCCCCTGAGGCCGTCCAGGCCTTTGAGACTCTCAAGAAGTGCTTTATCTCGGCCCCCGTGCTGATTCAGCCCAACCAAGAGGAGCCATTTATTGTGGAGGTTGACGCTTCCGAGGTGGGAGTGGGGGCCGTCTTGTCCCAGGGTACCAGCTCCCTCACCCATCTCCGCCCCTGTGCTTACTTCTCTAGGAAGTTTTCGCCCACGGAGAGTAACTATGATATTGGCAACCGCGAACTTCTAGCCATTAAATGGGCTTTTGAGGAGTGGCGGCACTTCCTGGAGGGGGCCAGACACCAGGTAACGGTCCTTACGGATCACAAGAATCTGGTTTTCCTAGAATCGGCCCGGAGGCTTAATCCTAGACAAGCTCGGTGGGCACTATTCTTTACCAGATTTAATTTCTTGGTTACCTATAGGGCTGGGTCCAAGAATATTAAGGCTGATGCTCTGTCACGTAGTTTCATGGCCAATCCTCCTTCCGAGAAGGATCCTGCTTGTATTTTACCCCCTGGTATAATCGTCTCTGCCACGGATTCTGATTTAGCTTCTGATATCGCGGCTGATCAGGGTGCAGCTCCCGGGAACGTCCCTGGGGACAAACTGTTTGTTCCCCTGCAATACCGGCTGAGGGTACTCAGGGAAAACCATGACTCCGCTCTATCTGGTCATCCTGGCATCTTGGGCACCAAACACCTCATTACCAGAAACTATTGGTGGCCTGGGTTGCCTAAAGACGTTAGGGCTTACGTCGCCGCTTGTGAGGTTTGCGCTAGGTCCAAAACCCCTAGGTCCCGACCTGCGGGCCTACTACGTTCCTTGCCCATTCCCCAGAGACCTTGGACCCATATCTCCATGGATTTTATCACCGATTTGCCTCCTCTCAGGGCAAGTCGGTGGTGTGGGTGGTAGTCGACCGCTTCAGCAAGATGTGCCACTTTGTGCCCCTTAAGAAGCTACCTAACGCCAAGACGTTAGCTTCTTTGTTTGTGAAACACATCCTGCGTCTCCATGGGGCCCCAGTCAATATCGTTTCTGACAGAGGGGTACAATTTGTTTCCTTATTTTGGAGAGCTTTTTGTAAAAAGTTGGAGATTGATCTGTCCTTCTCCTCCGCCTTCCATCCCGAAACTAATGGCCAAACGGAAAGGACCAACCAATCCCTGGAACAATATTTAAGGTCTTTCATCTCTGACTGTCAATTCGATTGGGTCTCATTCCTTCCCCTTGCTGAATTTTCCCTGAATAACCGGGTCAGTAACTCGTCAGGGGTCTCCCCGTTTTTCTGTAATTTCGGGTTTAACCCAAGGTTCTCCTCCGTCTCCCCTGGTTGTTCCAATAATCCTGAGGTAGAGGATGTTCATCGGGAACTGTGCACTGTCTGGGCCCAGGTTCAGAAGAACCTAGAGGCGTCCCAGAGCGCACAAAAGATTCAGGCGGATAGTAGACATTCTGCTAACCCCCGGTTTGTCGTCGGGGATTTGGTCTGGTTGTCGTCCAGGAACTTGCGCCTTAAGGTCCCGTCCAGGAAGTTTGCTCCCCGATTTATTGGACCTTATAAGATCATTGAAGTCCTCAACCCTGTTTCCTTCCGTCTGGAGCTCCCCCCATCCTTTCGCATACATGACGTCTTCCATGCCTCCCTCCTTAAACGCTGCTCCCCGTCCTGGTCCCCCTCGAGGATACCTCCTGTTCCCGTTCTCACCCCTGAGGGGGTGGAATTCGAGGTGGCCAAGATTATGGACAGTAGGATGGTCCAGGGCTCCCTCCAGTACCTGGTCCATTGGAGAGGATACGGGCCGGAGGAGAGGACTTGGGTACCTGCCCGTGATGTTCACGCTGGGGTATTGATCAGGAGGTTCCACCTTCTCTTCCCCACTAAACCGGGTCCCCTTAGTAAGGGTCCGGTGGCCCCTCATAAAAGGGGGAGTACTGTTAGGGATCTGCCAGGTACTTCATCTAGGTATACTCCTGGGATTAATCAATCCACACCTGAGGTCAGACCTGTTCGACTGACACCATCTCCCACCAACCAGGGTGGCAGGCTCAGGAGTGGGAGAGCCTATCGCGGCCTGGTCTGTCGGAGTTAGCTCCGCCCCCTGTCCTTTATTACCTGCCCTGTTCTCTCCCTCAGTGCTTGTAATTCTTTTGGATTCCTGGCCCCACTGCTGCTTGCTCCAGCCTGCTTCTGCCGTGCTTCTGCCTTGCTGCAGTTCTGCTTGACCTGCTTTGCTTTGCCCCTGGCTTGCTTCTGTCTCCGTGCCCGCTCGGGTGTACTCACTTCGTCCTGGTCCTGACTGTTCGTTCGCCGCTCCGTTTCCTCGTGGCGTTCCGTGGCTACTGCCCCTTCCCTTGCGTGTTCCCTGTTTGTTTTCCCATGCACTTAGACAGCGTAGGGACCGCCGCCCAGTTGTACCTCGTCGCCTAGGGCGGGTCGTTGCAAGTAGGCAGGGACAGGGCGGTGGGTAGATTAGGGATCACTTTCCCTTCACCTCCTTCCTGCCATTACAAAGGCTGGGTTCACACGTGGCGGAATTTCACTTAAATTCCGCTGCGGACACTCCGCAGCGTTAATCCGCAGCGGAGCCGTTTGTCCATTGACTTACACTTTAATTTAGCAGTGTTCGTTTAGACGAGGCGTACAATTCCGCTGCGGAGCATAGGCTGCGGAGCGGAATTTGGTGTCCGCAGCATGCTCTGTCTGTTGCGGAGCAGTGGCGGACTCATGGCGGAATTTCTCCATTGACTTCAATGGAGATTCTAATTTCCGCAATGAAGTCCGCAGCTGTCATGCACATGTTATGTGTGCTGCGGATGCGTCTTGCTTTTTTAACTTGACATTTCTTCATTCTGGCTGGACCTATGTATTTCTAGGTCTACAGCCAGACTGAGGAAGTCAATGGGGCTCCCGTAATGACGGGAGCGTTGCTAGGAGACGTCTGTAAATAGTCACTGTCCAGGGTGCTGAAAGAGTTAAGCGATCGGCAGTAACTGTTT
Organism: Rhinoderma darwinii; assembly: GCF_050947455.1. Lineage (NCBI taxonomy): Eukaryota > Metazoa > Chordata > Amphibia > Anura > Rhinodermatidae > Rhinoderma > Rhinoderma darwinii. Next base: position 185,604,754 of record NC_134690.1, read on the forward strand.
CTGCACCCGGGACAGTGACTACCGATCCCAATATACAGCAACCTGTCAAAAAATAGAAGTTCATACTTACCGAGAACTCCCTGCTTCTGTCTCCAGTCCGGCCTCCCAGGATGACGTTTCAGTGTAAGTGACGGCTGCAGCCAAACAAAGGCCAAGCACAGGCTGCAGCGGTCACATGGACTGGCGCGTCATCCAGGGAGGTCGGGCTGGATGCCGAAAGAGGGACGCGTCACCAAGACAACGGGCGGTAAGTATGAATTTCTTTGACTTTCACAAGGGAAAGGGCTGTCCCTTCTCTCTATCCTGCACTGATAGGGAGAAGGGAAGTACTTTTCCCGCAGTCCGCAGCAGCTAGTCCGCATCAATTTACTGCACATTTTGTGCAGATCCGCAGCAGAATCTGCAACGCAGATTCTGTGCGGCATTGATGCGGACAGTTGCGGACGAAATCCGCCACGTGTGGTCATGCCCTAAGGGTATGTTCACACGGCCTATTTTCGGCCGTTTTTCGGGCCGTAAACGACCAAAAAATGGCCGGAAAATCGGAAGTAGAACGCCTCCAAACATTTGCCCATTGATTTCAATGGGAAAACGGCATTCTGTTCCGACGGAGCGTTTTTCGCAGCGTTTTTTTACGCGTAATATAACGGCCACGAAAAAGAAGTGCAGGACACTTCTTGGGATGTTTTTGGAGCCGTTTTCCATAGACTCTATTGAAAAAAGCTCCAAAAATTGCCGTAAAAAACGCCGCGAAAATCGCGAGTGGCACAAAAAACGTCTGAAAATCAGGAGCTGTTTTCTCTTGAAAACAGCTTTGTATTTTGAGACGTTTTTGCTCACTGCGTGTGAATATACCCTCACAACTTGTTACAACATTTATGTCTGAATACAGAAATTTGTCATAAAAAAGTAGAGCACACATATGCTAGGTAAGACCTGGCATAGAGTTTGTACCATATTCCTGACACATAGGATTAGAAACAATGTATGGCGCTGAGACATTTAAAGGAATACATTTAAGTATCTGTTCGCACAGAGTGTTTTGCCGTGGTTCTTACCGCGGCAAAAACCACGGTAAAAAACGTCTGAAATTGACTGGTGGAGGTGGAGTGGAGGCGTTTTTTTACCGTGAGCAAAAGAAATGCTCGCAGGAAAAAGAAGCGACATGCCCTATCTTGAGGAGTTTTCTGCCTCAAAAACCCCATTGAAATCAATGGGAGACGGAATTAAAAGTGTTTTTTTACGCGTTTTTTGGAAAAAAAAGTGCTCGCGGTTATTCCATCTTTTTGTTGAAGAGATGGCTAAAAAAAACGCGTGTGGTGCAAAACCACTTAAAAAAAACCGGAGCTCATTTTTCCAGGCAGAATTTGTGAACAGGGCCTTAGGGCAAAGCCCCACGTGGCGGAATTGCTCTGGAATTCCGCTGCGGACACTCCGCAGCGTTAATCCGCAGCAGACCCATTTCTCCATTGCCTTCCACTGCTTTTTAGTAGTGTTCGTTTAGACGATGCGGAAACTTCCGCTGCGGAGCATAGGCTGCGGTGCGGAATTTGGTGTCCGCAGCATACAATGGATGTTGCGGACGTGTGGTGGATTGGTTGCGGACTCATTGCGGAAGTTCTCCATTGACTTCAATGGAGATTCTAAGTTCCGCAATGAAGTCCGCAGATGTAATGTAGATGTTATGTGTGCTGCGGAGCGTATTGGTTTTTTAACATGACATTTCTTCATTCTGGCTGGACCTATGTATTTCTAGGTCTACAGCCAGACTGAGAAAGTCAATGGGGCTCCCGTAAGTACGAGAGCGTTGCTAAGCGACGTCACTGTCCAGGGTGCTGAAAGAGTTAAGCGATCGGCAGTAACTGTTACAGCACCCTGGACAGTGACTTCCGATCACAATATACATCAACCTGTAAAAAAAAAAGAATTTCATACTTACGAGAACTCCCTGCTTCTTTCTCCAGTCCGACCTCCCGGGATGACGATTCAGTCCAAGTGACGGCTGCAGCCAATCACAGGCTGCAGCGGTCACATGGACTGCCGCGTCATCCAGGGAGGTCTGGCTGGATGCCGAAAGAGGGACGCGTCACCAAGACAACGGCTGGTAAGTATGAATTTCTTTTACTTTCACTAGGGAAAGTGCTGTCCCTTCTCTCTATCCTGCACTGATAGAGAGAAGGGAAGTACTTTCACCTCAATACGCAACAGCTAGTCCGCATCAATTTACTGCACATTTTGGGCAGATCCGCCGCAGAATCTGCAACGCAGATTATGTGCAGCATTGATGCGGACAGTGGCGGAAGAAATACACCACGTGGGTCCATGCCTTTAGGGTTTGTCCACACGTAACGGAATTGCTGCAGAAAACTTCTGCAGCAATTCTGTTGAAAGTAGCAGACATTCCGTTGCGGAAAAAAAAACACAATTTCCTGCGTTTTTACTGCAGAAAATGGTGCATTTTTCACACTGCCAGGAGACGGTGACATCTCCTCTGAAAAACGCAGCAATTCAGTCCACTTTCCGCTGCGGTCAGAAAAAAATGCACCACAGAATTTTTATGCAGCGCGTGGATGAGATTTGTTCAATCTCACCGACTTTGCTGCTACTGTATTCTGCTGTGTATTTTCCGTCCACAATTCCAGACGGAAAATACGCAGAAATTCCAATACGTGTGGACAAGCCCCAAGTGTGCAAAGTTATAAAAAGACCCAAGCATAACATCCATATGTGCTTGTGGAACATTTTATTCCAAACCCATAGACATTAATATGGAGCTGCTCCCTCTTTGCTGCTCACTCACCTCGGCTAATAAAACATGGTTTGCAGTGTTTTTTCCACTCCATTTGAAAGAAGTTTCATGAGTTTGAGTTCAGGCTGAGCCAAACCCATTGTTTCTCCTCCACTTCTTCCCTATTTTAGAGCTGGAAATATATATTATGATTATTCTTATTATTACGGCAGGGAGCATCCCTCTGACAACTCCAGATTCTACCATCAGACTGTCAGATGGTGAAGTGATTCAAGAATGCCGCAAAGAGCAGAGGAAGTGTACTTTACACCAGCAAAGCTTGGAACTGTATTAAGGTTATATATGTGACAGCGCATCTATTGAAACCCAACCAATGAAGCTCATGACGCACAGTTTGGGCATGGCCAGACGTGGCGGAATTGCTGTGGAATTCCGCTGTGGACAGTTTGCAGTAGAATTCTCCAGCGGCCGTTTTTTACATTTGTTTCAATACATTTTGAGGCAAGTTAGTTCAGACGTTGTGGAAAACTTCGCTGCGGACCATAGGCTGCGGTACGGAATTTTCCCTCCGCAGCATGCACTGTCTGTTGCGGAGAAGAAGCGGAATTTCAATGCGGATTTCAGCCTTTGCAATACAAAAACTGAAATCTGTGGCAAGTCCGCTGTGATATCTGCAACATCTGAATTACCTGTCAAACATGCAAATGTTGGTGCAGATTAGTTGCGTAATTGCCCCAAATCTGCACCAACATTTGCAGCGGAAAAACTCTGCCACGTGTGAACATGCCCTTTCTATACTGACATGGCTTCAACCAGATTGTGAGCATTTCACCAAGAAGAAATCATTTTTACATGCTACAGGCTAGTCAGTTCCATTCTGTGAGTTTGTGCAGCCTTCCACTTTGCAGCTAAGCTATCGTAGCTGATAGAGATTTCCACTTCACAATAACAGCAATTTTACAGCCGTTGTAGCAGAGTAGACATTTGACAAACTCACTTTTAAATTTGGCATCCAATGAAAGCATTCTAACATTGAAAGTGAATGAGCTCTTCAGTATTGGGGTTTTCCGCAAGTTGCAAAAACCGCAATGCAACAATTTTGCAAAAGTCGGAGCAATAAAATGCAACCGTCTAAATCAGGGGTCTCAAACTCGGCCGGGTAAGTGGGCCGTATATAGAAAAAATGGGAAGTTGACGGGCCGCATTACTTTCTAATTTGATACAATACAAAATTATTGTTAATCAATTAGTTATTTGAACTACTATAACACTATATTACTAGAATAATAATACTACATTACTATAATAATAGCGCTAGGTTTAAAATTTGAGATATTTCTCCACGTGCTTATTTCAACAATCCAGCTTTCCAGTTTAAGTGTCGCTAAATGCAGTCCGGCGGCTCAGTTAGCACACATGTCAAGATTGGGAAGCCCCTTTTTAGATAGTGCCGCAGTGCCCTCTGTTGATGCTGCTGCAGTGCCCTCTGTGGATGCTGCCGCAGTGCCCTCTGTGGATGCTGCCGCAGTGCCCTCTGTGGATAATGCAACACACCCCTAGATAAGGCCACAGTGCCCTCTGTAGATAAGGCCACAGTCTCCTCTGTAGATAAGGCCACAGTGCCCTCTGTAGATAAGGCCACAGTGCCCTCTGTAGATAAGGCCACAGTGCCCTCTGTAGATAAGGCCACAGTGCCCTCTGTAGATAAGGCCACAGTGCCCTCTGTAGATAAGGCCACAGTGCCCTCTGTAGATAAGGCCACAGTGCCCTCTGTAGATAAGGCCACAGTGCCCTCTGTAGATAAGGCCACAGTGCCCTCTGTAGATAAGGCCACAGTGCCCTCTGTAGATAAGGCCACAGTGCCCTCTGTAGATAAGGCCACAGTGCCCTCTGTAGATAAGGCCACAGTGCCCTCTGTAGATAAGGCCACAGTGCCCTCTGTAGATAAGGCCACAGTGCCCTCTGTAGATAAGGCCACAGTGCCCTCTGTAGATAAGGCCACAGTGCCCTCCGTAGATAAGGCCACAGTGCCCTCTGTAGATAATGCAACACACCCCTAGATAATGCCAGTGTCCTCTTCAGATACTGCCACACACCCACTTGTAGATAATGCCACAGTGCCCTCTGTAGAGGCTGCCACAGTGCCCTCTGTAGAGGCTGCCACAGTGCCCTCTGTAGAGGCTGCCACAGTGCCCTCTGTAGAGGCTGCCACAGTGCCCTCTGTAGAGGCTGCCAAAGTGCCCTCTGTAGAGGCTGCCCCAGTGCCCTCTGTAGAGGCTGCCCCAGTGCCCTCTGTAGAGGCTGCCCCAGTGGCCTCTGTAGAGGCTGCCCCAGTGCCCTCTGTAGAGGCTGCCCCAGTGCCCTCTGTAGAGGCTGTCCCAGTGATGTCAGGGGCTTGCCCAGAGCTGGAGTCCCGGAGCAGAGCCGCTTCTGGCACTCTGCCTGGGATTCCAGCTCTGCTCCTGACATCACTGTCCATATATGGACAGAGATGTCAGGGGCAACCCCACAGCTGGAGTCCCAGGCAGAGCGCTAGTAGGCTCTTCCTGGGACTCCAGCTGTGCTCCTGACATCACTGGGACTCCTGCTCTAGGGAAGCCCCTGACATCATTGTCGATGTATGGACAGCGATGTCAGAGGCTTCCCCAGAGTCCCGGAGCAGAGCCGATACTAGCGCTCTGCCCGGGACTCCGCTCTGGGGAAGACCCTGACACACTGTCCATATATGGGCAGATATGTCAGGGAATTCCACAGCGTCCCGGAGCAGAGCCTATACTAGCGCTCTGCCCGAGACTCCGCTATGGGGAAGACCCTGACACACTGTCCACATATGGGCAGCGATGTCAGGGAATTCCACAGAGTCCCGGAGCAGAGCCTGTACTGGCGCTCTGCCCGGGACTCCGGCTCTGGGAAAACCCCAGACATCGCTGTTCATATGTGGACAGCGATGTCAGGGAATTCCACAGAGTCCAGGAGCAGAGCCGACACCAGCGCTCTGCTCTGCTCTGGGCAAGACCTTGACACACTGTCCATATATGGGCAGCGATGTCAGGGAATTCCACAGAGTTCCGGAGCAGAGCCTGTACTAGCGCTCTGCCCGGGACTCCGGCTCTGGGGAAGCCCCAGACATCGCTGTTCATATGTGGACAGCGATGTCAGGGAATTCCACAGAGTCCCAGAGCAGAGCCGACACCAGCGCTCTGCTCGGGACTCCGGCTCTGGGGAAGCCCCAGACATCGCTGTTCATATGTGGACAGCGATGTCAGGGAATTCCACAGAGTCCCGGAGTAGAGCCGACACCAGCGCTCTGCTCGGGACTCTCGCTCTGTGGAAGCCCCAGACATCGCTGTTCATATGTGGACAGCGATGTCAGGGAGTTACACAGAGTCCAGGAGCAGAGCCGACACCAGCGCTCTGCTCCGCTCTGGGCAAGACCCTGACACACTGTCCATATATGGGCAGCGATGTCAGGGAATTCCACAGAGTCCCGGAGCAGAGCCTGTACTAGCGCTCTGCCCGGGACTCCGGCTCTGGGGAAGCCCCAGACATTGCTGTTCTTATGTGGACAGCGATGTCAGGGAATTCCACAGAGTCCCGGAGCAGAGCCGACACCAGCGCTCTGCTCGGGACTCCGGCTCTGGGGAAGCCCCAGACATCGCTGTTCATATGTGGACAGCGATGTCAGGGAATTCCACAGAGTCCCGGAGCAGAGCCGACACCAGCGCTCTGCTCGGGACTACGGCTCTGGGGAAGCCCCAGACATCGCTGTTCATATGTGGACAGCGGTGTCAGGGAATTCCACAGAGTCCAGGAGCAGAGCCGACACCAGCGCTCTGCTCCGCTCTGGGCAAGACCCTGACACACTGTCCATATATGGACAGCGATGTCAGGGAATTCCACAGAGTCCCGGAGCAGAGCCTGTACTAGCGCTCTGCCCGGGACTCCGGCTCTGGGGAAGCCCCAGACATCGCTGTTCATATGTGGACAGCGATGTCAGGGAATTCCAGAGTCTCGGAGCAGAGCCGATACTAGCGGCTCTGTGTCCCGCGGGCTGCAGATGACAGCCCCAGGGGCCGCATGTGGTCCGCGGGCCGCGTGCTTGAGACCCCTGGTCTAAATATACCCTTAGGAGATTACAAAGCTGTATGTTTGACGCACTAGAACAACCCTGCTAGAAATGCATGTGGCTAAAATAGCTAAACCCACTAATTAGAAGGGGTGTCCATATATTTGTAACCACAATTTTTTATCAAATTAAAGGAGGTTGTCGCACCATTAAAGAGGATCTGTCACTAGTTTAGTAATGCCCAATCTCCTAGCTAATCTAATAGGCGCTGTCACACTGATAATGCTAGTGAAAGTTGTGTCCCAAAACGTTTATTCTTTTAAAAGTTATGAGCTTTTTTTCTATATATGCAAATGAGCCTATACTTGACAAGTAGGAGGTAACACCAGTGATTCTCCTGGGGTGGAGCTACCTCACAGCCTCTGACACTGTCCAATCAGCATGAAGCTGCTTCACACAGTGTGAGAGACTGAGGCTGTAGGGAAGGAAAATCACTTAAAATAGCCGTATCTCGGGCTGTGGACCAGATAAAACAGTGGTTCTTGTGGCATATGAAAGACGAATCTTTCATATGGCACCAGGATCGCAGTTCTAGCTGTGAAAGAACCAGAAGTTCACCAGTTGAAAACACAGTCGGGAATGGAAGCTGTATAGTAAATGATCACGCTGTGATGCTGGGCTGGGAAGAGGAGAACTATATGACGCTGATTGGACAGCATCATACAGAAAACATTATACCGCCCAGAGTGAAAAGAAACAGTAACCTCCCATTTGGCAAGTATAGCTATATTAGCATATTTAGAAAAATGCACATAACTTTGCAAATAATGAACACTTTTTAAAAATAAAAAAAATCACACTGTAGTTATCAGCATCATAGCACTTAATAGATTAGTTAGGAACTAGTGACAAATCCTCTTTAAATATTTTATTCATTGTATAGGTCATACAAAATAAACAATGTTTGCCATTTACATGCTGTTAAAAAAAAATGATCCAGTGAAGAGTTCTGACGTTTAAAGAGGCTCTGTCACCAGATTTTGCAACCCCTATCTGCTATTGCAGCAGATAGGCGCTGCAATGTAGATTACAGTAACGTTTTTATTTTAAAAAAACGAGCATTTTTGGCCAAGTTATGACCATTTTTGTAGTTATGCAAATGAGGCTTGCAAAAGTCCAAGTGGGTGTGTTTAAAAGTAAAAGTCCAAGTGGGCGTGTATTATGTGTGTACATCGGGGCGTTTTTAATACTTTTACTAGCTGGGCGTTCTGAAGTATCATCCACTTCTCTTCAGAACGCCCAGCTTCTGGCAGATCACGCTGTGACGTCACTCACAGGTCCTGCATCGTGTCAGACGAGCGAGGACACATCGGCACCAGAGGCTTCAGTTGATTCTGCAGCAGCATCAGCATTTGCAGGTAAGTAGCTACATCGACTTACCTGCTAAGCTTTTCTATAGAACTTCAGGAAAAAGCCAGAAAAATTCAGGTACGAAATGTCACAAAATAAAAAACAGAAACAAAAACACATAAAAAACGCCCAAAAAAAATGCTTAAAACACATGCTGTTTTTTATGTGTTTTACAAAAAAGTGTGTGTGAAAGAGGCCTTATTGGTATGAAGAGGTTATTTTTCAAATCCTTACACAATCCCCTGTCACATTTGTTGTATTAATTCACACTTTTTATCTACCATAAAGTGCTGCAAAATATGTTGGTGCTATATAAAGGTCTTTATTGTTCTCATTTACTGTAGAAATATTGAGTCAATCAGAACTGGATTCATGCCTCCCCCTACAGGCAGGTTTGCGATCCTGAAGCTTCCCAACCGGTTTACATGGAGCAATAAGAGCTAAATGATTAAGAACATTCATAACAATAAATAGTGAAAATAAATTCAAATGAGAAATAGAAAAATTGTTTACCGTT